>NC_057717.1:43193058-43209102 GCF_004010195.1 Chiloscyllium plagiosum | reverse complement strand
CTGAAATAAATTCGGAGCAAAATTGAATACAACATTAAACGTTCCAATCATATAAATCCAATTCACTTCCAATCATTGCAATGAACAGAGTGAAGTTACAGCAAAATTAATAAAATGAAACCAACAAAACTGCATTTCCGGGAATTTTACCGAGTTCAGGTTCAGCCATATGAGAAAGACCATCGTGCTAAAACATCACCTTCACTTCTCTCTCCATATGTACTGCTTCACTTGAGAGAGAAACTGTCTGAAGAAATTATGCGTAAAGACTAAATGTGCGTGTGAATGTGATGGGAATTTCATGTTTGCTGGTTCATTCTGAGACAGTTGTGACTCAGAATAAAACAAGGACAAGGTGTTCCTTCCAAGGACGAGGTCAATTCCTTGGATTTTGCTGGTATTATTATTCTGCTGAAAGCAGAAACATAATGTTGTGGATTCGATTCCGCTCAGGGAATTTCGTATCTCCTAGGTGCACCATATGTAATCTTGATGTGGTCACATGTGAGCCCCTTTGCCAAGAGGCCCAGAGGTTAAGGCGACGGCTTGCTCTTTCACTGCGCATGTGTGGATTTGAATCCGACTCGGGCTGTTACTTCTATCAAACGCAGCTGTGGTTTCCCTTTGTACCTCGAATCTTTAATATACATTGGATGGAGAATCTTGTGCTTGCCCTTCATTGCACCGGAGATTTGTGATAAATCGATATCTCATCAAAGTCGAAATAAAGCAATTTGTTTCTGTTGTAAGTTAAATTGGGATAATGAAAAGGAGTGCAACGTTTCTTTCCTCCCTTCATCCATCTTGACTTTCTATGAATTTACATCGAATGAAAGTGAACCAACTAAGGAGAGATCGGGTGCAATATTTTATCCAGTGGGATTGTGAATTTTAATGTAACACTCCACACAAAGTTCTGATCAGTAATTCAAACAGTCAATTGGAATTGGAACCGCAGAAAAGTTTTCCAATGAAACGAATCTTTCATTCTTTCACAACCTTTTGCTGTGTGAATCATACCGTGATCATCAAGTTGGCAACAATAAAAGATCCACCAATTTTCATTAGTAATCACAACTTCTGCACATACCCATCTGCAGTGTGCCCAGTGCCATTTGTTGTCTCCAGGCCACAGCACATTTCTTGTTCATGAGTTTATGAGCCTAGTTCCTGATCTGTCTGATCAGTTTTGAAACATTGTCTATCACTTCATCCCATCCCCTCAGAATTCTAAACTTATCAATAAAATAAGGCATTAGACCAAATGATGTAGGATTAGCGTCGGCCATTCAGCCCATCGAGTCTGCTCCACCATTCAACGAACACATGGCTGGTCTGATAATCCTCAACTCCACTCTCCTGCATTGCCTCGACAAAGCTTCATCGTCTTTCTGGTTAAATATCTGTCTGGCACAGTTTGAAAATGCACAACATCTCAGCTTTAACAACAGTTTCGGTAAGGAGTTCCACCGATTCACCGGCCCTTGAGCAAAGAAATTACTCCTCATTTCTGAATTAAATAGGCAATATCTAATTCTGAGTTCATGTCCTCGGGTGCTGTCCTCATACCAGAGGGTAAACCAACTTCCCGTATTTACCCTGTCAAGATCCCATGAATATTGAACGTTGTTAAATGTTATTATGAGATTATAGAGCTCCCCTCCGCCTCCTTTGTTTCAAGGAGAATAATCGCAGCCTAACCAATCATTCCACGAAGCACCATTTTCTCCAGTGTTGGCAACATCCTCGTAAATCTCTGCTGTCCCCTGCAGCGTCCTTACATATTATTGAGGTAGGTGGAGAAATTTATGTAAGGAAACGGTTGAAATTTCAAGCACAGACGGGAATTGGAACTTGAAATCAGATAGCGACTGCAATCAGATTGGTCCACACAAGGACGAAATAGAGTAATGATAACTCTGTCAAATGATAATCTATTCATATCCCACTGACATTCAATGGCTTTTCTGCAACCCCGTGTAATCGTCCACAGACCTAGTATTTAGGAAAAAAATGATAGAAACTGGCTATATAAACATTTTGGTTACAAAAACATATCCTTTGGTAGACATTTTTTGATTACAAATTCAGCTCGTGTCTCCGTGCATCCTACATCGTTTGCAAGGCACAAATGAGACGTGGAACATAACTCTCTCCATTTGCGTTGATGGGTGTAACTTCTGTAACACTTAAGGAACTGGACAACGTCCACGACAATGCAGTCATTTGATTGTACCCACTTCAATACCTGCAATATTCATTCCCTTAAACGCAAAGGCACAATTGCAGCAGAGTGAACCAACTAAAAGATGCATTGGAGTAAGTCATCTAGGCATTTTTTGTCAGAACCTTTAAAGCTCAACAGCTGTACTGACTATAAGGACAAGGTTGGAAGATGCAACGAAAGACTACCATTTGCAAGTTCCCCTCCAGGGCCCATAGCACTCTGACTTGGAAAGGAATCAGTGATAAACTCTTTGGTGAATTGGTCTTGATGGGCAAAGTTACGTTGTCCATACTTCTATCCATTATTTTACAATTTAAAAAAAATGTTGATTTATGCGGTGACCAGACTTGTGCTCAATCCTTTAGCTCTTCCCTAAACTTGTGGTTGCTAAAGTTGTATTATCATCCACAGCCTGTGGTCAACAATAGAAAAAATCCGAAAACTCTCTCAATCAACTGACCGCATCGGGAGCAACAGATACAATAAATGACATGTGTGGAAGTGCAACCTTTGATGGATGTGGAAGCCTCCATTGGAGCCCTGGACAGAAGTGAGGGGGTAGATGTGGGTGCAGATTTTTCAATTCCTGCAGTGACACGGGAAGGTGCCTGGTGGGAAGGGTGGGTCATTGGAGAGTGTGGAATTGACTATGTAATCACAGAGCGATTAGTCTTGGCGGAAAGTGGATGATGTGGGGAGGGGAATATATCCCTGGTGGGCGGATCCATTTAGAGGTGGTGAAACTGTCAGCAGATAACGTAATTTACGCGGAGGTTGGTGGGTTAGGAGATGAGGCCTAGGGGGGTTCTGTCCTTGTTGTGGTTGAAGGTGTGGGGTTCGTGGGCAGAGGTACGGGACATGGATGAGATGCATTGGAGGGCATCTTCAACCACAAAGGAGGGGAAGTTCTGGTCTTTCAAGAAGGAGGCCATCTGGTGAGTTCTGTGATAGAACTGGTCCTTTGGGGAAAATGCGATGCAGGTCGAAGAATTGGTGCATTTGTGCAAAAGCTGGGGTGGGAGGAGTTATAATCCAGATAGCTGTGGGAGTCAGTGGGGTTGTAAAAAATGTCAGCAACACTTATCTCGAGGGATATATTTCCCTCCCCATCACTATCCACTTTTCACAAAGACTGTTACCTCCATGACTACCTAGTCAAGTCCACGCCCTAAAATGACCCACCCTCCCCTCCCGGCACCTTCCCCTGCCTCCACAGGAATTGCAAAGCCTGCACCCACATCTTCCCCCTCATATCCTTCCAAGGCTCCAATAGAGCCTTCCACATCCAACAAATGTGCATCTGCACTTCCACACATGTCATTTATTGAATCTGTTGCTCCCGATGCGGTCTCCTCTACATTGGGACCAACAGACACCTTCTCGCAGAGCACTTCAGAGAAAACTTCCAGGACACCCGCAAAATTCAACACCAATGCCCCACGACCAAACACTTTAACTCACGCCCCCCCACTCTCCCGAGGACATGCAGGTCCTGAGCTTCCTCCACCGCCATTCCCTCACCATCCGATGCCTCATCTTCCACATTGGGACCGTTCAACCCCAGGGCATCAATGTGGTGTTCGCCAGTTTCCTCATCTCCCCACGCCCACATTATCCGAGTTCCAACCTTCTAGATTGGCACCATCCTACTGACCTGTCCCATCTGTCTCTCTTCCTTCCCACTTATCAGCTCCACTCTCTTTTCTGATCTATCACCTTTAACCCCACCTCCATCCACCTATTTCACTCTCAGCTAAATTCTTCTCTAGACCCAGTCCTCCCGTTTATCTCTCCACCCTCGAGGCTCCCAGCTGTATTCCTGATGAAGGGCTTTTGCGCGAACCGTCATTTTTTCTGCAACTCGGATGCTGCCTGACCTTCAACACCACTCTAATCTTGATTCTGATTTCCAGCATCTACAGTAGGCACTTCAGTCCAACTGATTCCCCTATCCATTGATCTTCAGCGATCGTAAATGTCCACCCCATGATCTCTTTGTCCGTCTACACCACACAGAATACTCACTGTTATTGTTTATTCTCCCCAAATTCATTAACACTCATTGGTCTGGATTCAATTCCATTCAGCATTTTACCTTTCCACCTGATTGATACATCCCTGTAGTCCCTGGCATTCTTCTCCATGGTCAATGACACGACCAATTGTTGCATCATCAGCAAACGTCTGAATCATGGCTCCTACAATTAAGTCTAAATCATTGGTCTATATCAGAAAACATTGGAACACCACTGGAAACAGGCATCCAAACATGGTTCATTGCTGGTTGGGATTAACAGCTGCAATAACAGCAGAATCGAACCCCTGCTGTCATTTGTAAACTTGCTGGTGACTCTGTCAGTTGGTCTCCTGAGGGATCACTTCTCACATATGGGAGTGGTGAATGACCTGTGCGCATTGTGACTGAGCAAGTGAGTTTACACCTCAGCGGGTAATTGAATCCCTGCCTGCAGTCACCGCATGGCCTTGACTTCTTCGTGCTGCGGGTATCCTTCTGTCTATTTAGTTTCGATAATCAATTGAATTCGGGTCCACACAGACACGATTCCCACTTTCCCAGTTGTCAATGTATTTTTCTTCTTCCTTATTCTCCCACGGAATTTGGCTATCATTGAAGACCATTTGTTGTTCATTCTTATTTCACCTTGAACTGAGTCAGAGGTCATTTATGGGTGAACCACATTGTTGTGGGTCTGGAGTTACATGTTGACAGGACTCATTATGGTCGGCAGATTTCCATTTCGTAGGGACATGAATGAATGACTTTTGTGCATATTAAAGTTATTGTCTCTGTTCCTGAGATTGGGTTTATTTTCCGGTTTTAATTCATCGAATTTAACTAACAGCAGCTGCCACGTTCCAGTTTCCAAAGATTACTAGCCCAATAGATCGCCGCTACACCAACAACTCCCTGCTGCATGTTTCCATTCAAAGATGGCATTGTCAATTCAGATTATCCCAAATGGAGAGAGAATATGACGCGTTTCTGTATTGTAATGGAAGCAATGTACGCTGGATTGGAGTGTTTATTGGAGCAAGAGACTGATCTGGAGACGATGTGAGCAAAATCAGCTGTGACCGTCAAAGTGACAAAACACCACTTTGTTAAGGAAAATCTCTTTGAATGGTTTCAATTCACTTAAGGCTCCAGCACGCTTCCTCTGAGCCAATCCTCAGTGTCGGTTAATGCTGCTGCTGAATCTTAATAATGTAATATATTGAGACCAATATGCCCTCCACCTTGCCTTTGACCAGACGCACTCCCAGCCTCAGCATTTCACGGGCTTCAATAAATAGACAAAGTCTTTTCCCTGGGTTCGGGGAGTCCAGAACTAGAGGGCATAGATTTAGTTTGAGGATGGAAAGATATAAAAGAGACGTAAGCAGCTACTTTTTCATACAGAGGGTGGTGCGTGTATTGAATGAACTGCCTGGGGAAGTGTTGGAGGCTGGTACAATTGCAACATTTCAAAGGCATTTGGATGGGTATATAATTTGGAATGGTTTGGAGGGACATCAGCAGGGTGCTGGCAGATGGGACTAGATTGGATTGGGATATCTAGTTGGCATGGACGGGTTGGACCATGCTGTACATCTCTATAACTCTATGACTCTATGACCGTACCTTTACCAATCATGTCACTGGGACCACAGAATAGCTTCATATGCTCATTTCCACCACCACTTCCGGTTTGATATTCGTGGCTGCACCACAACGTTTGTCTGATTCTAGGTTCTGGTTCTAGGAACTGGGGTGATGTGAATGACTGCAGCAATGGGTACTTCTATGTGTGGGGAAGTTGGTGAAGAAACTGTTATTTACACATTGTCAATAACACATTGTTATTGAAACATGCATTGCACAAATATCCCGCACTATCCCCGAACCATTTTTTTTCTAGAACTCTATCAAACTCAGTCTTCAATATGCAGGACTCGATGGAACCACCACAGCGTCTGGGGATATCGAATTTAAAATTCAGCTAATTCTGAATTCCCACATGTCTGCTATCGCTCGCCTAATATTCCTGTTGTGCATCTGATACACTTCCTAGCATATGTCCTGTCACTTTAATTATTACTGTTTTTAAACGCGTGTCTCTGCATGACTCAGTGATGGTTTGAATGTTAAAATATTCTTCATTGTGGCCGCAGTAAGTTCGTTCGAATCCAAGTCACTGCATTTTACTCCCTGTGACTCATGCTGAAGAAACGCAGAAATGAATTAGTTGATTATACATGAAAGCATTCTCAGAGATTATGATTTTTTTTCCAACAAACCCCTCTCTCTCACACATCTCTGCGAGTCATATATCAGGATTCAGACTCACCCATTTTCGGAGCATTCCCTCCCTCCCGCAATCACTTCCCTCCTTTAAGTTCCACCTCCCATTTCCCTTACAATCACTTTCACATTGACCCAGTTCAGTCTGTGCTGCTGTGCTCATTGTTGCTGTGTGACCATACCGTAGTCTCACCATCGGGACCTTCAAACCAGTTGACCCATTTTGATACCGTGGTTATGAGATCAATACTCATGTCGCAGCTTTTACTGACAAGGACCAGCGATTATTGAAACATCAGGCTCAGGACAAGGGCACATGGTCACTTAAGGCTCCAGCACGCTTCCTCTGAGCCAATCCTCAGTGTCGGTTAATGCTGCTGCTGAATCTTAATAATGTAATATATTGAGACCAATATGCTTTTCCACCTTGTCTTTGACCAGAAGCACTCCCAGCCTCACCATTTCACGGGCTTGAATAAATAGACAAAGTCTTTTCCCTGGGGTCGGAGAGTCCAGAACTAGAGGGCATAGATTTAGTTTGAGGATGGAAAGATATAGAAGAGACGTAAGGAGCAACGTTTTCATACAGAGGGTGGTGCTTGTATGGAATGAACTGCAATGGGGAAGTGTTGGAGCCTGGTACAATTGCAACATTTCAAAGGCATTTGGATGGGTATATAAATTGGAGGGGTTTGGAGGGACATCAGCAGGGTGCTGTCAGGTGGGACTAGATTGGATTGGGATATCTAGTCGGCATGGACGGGTTGGACCATGCTGTACATCTCTATAACTCTATGACTTTATGACCGCACTTTTACCAATCATGTCACTGGTGCCACAGACTAGCTTCATATGCTCATTTCCACCACCGTTTCCGGTTTGGGATTCGTGGCTGCGCCACAACGTTTGTCTGATTCTAGGTTCTGGTTCTAGGAACTGGGGTGATGTGAATGACTTTCAGCAATGGGTACTTCTATGTGTGGGGAAGTTGGTGAAGAAACTGTTATTAACACATTGTCAATAACACATTGTTATTGAAACATGCATTGCACCAATATTCCGCACTAACCCCGAACCATTTTTTTTCTAGAAATCTATCAAACTCAGTCTTCAATATGCAGGACTCGATGGAACCACCACAGCGTCTGGGGATATCGAATTTAAAATTCAGCTATTTCTGAATTCCCACATGTCTGCTATCGCTCGCCTAATATTCCTGTTGTGCATCTGCTACTCTTCCTAACATATGTCCTGTCACTTTAATTATTACTGTTTTTAAACGCGTGTCTCTGCATGACTCAGTGATGGTTTGAATGCTAAAATATTCTGCATTGTGGCCGCAGTAAGTTCGATCGAATCCGAGTCACTGCATTTTACTCCCTGTGACTCATGCTGAAGAAACACAGAAATGAATTAGTTGAATATACATGAAAGCATTCTCAGAGATTATGATTTTTTTTCGAAAAAAAACCCTCTCTCTCACATCTCTGCGAGTCATATACCAGGATTCAGACTCACCCATTTTCGGAGCATTCCCTCCCTCCCGCAATCACTTCCCTCCTTTAAGTTCCACCTCCCATTTCCCTTACAATCACTTTCACATTGACCCAGTTCAGTCTGTGCTGCTGTGCTCATTGTTGCTGTGTGACCATACCGTAGTCTCACCATCGGGACCTTCAAACCAGTTGACCCATTTTGATACCGTGGTTATGAGATCAATACTCATGTCGCAGCTTTTACTGACAAGGACCAGCGATTATTGAAACATCAGGCTCAGGACAAGGGCACATGGCAGCATTGAGGAAAAGATACCTTATTCAAAAAACATCAGTTTCTGTGGACTTCTGCATCATTTATTTCACTTGTTCATTCGAATCGAGCGAGAATATTGTGTGTATTTATGCAATTCACATTATAGCAGGGATGTCATTGCACTGTAAACGATGCAGGGGAGATTTGATAAAATATTGTCCGGGCTGAAGAAGAGACATTGGACAAACTGGAGTTGTTTTTCTCAGAGCAGAGGAGATTGAGGGGAGTATGATTAAGATGTACAAAGTACTGAGGGATATGGATAGCATAGACTGAAATACATGTTTCACTTTGATGGAGATTTCGATCATGGGAGGTCATCGATTTAAGGTCAAAAGCAGAAAGATTGGAGTGAATGCGTTGAAAAACGTTTTCCAACAGTGGGTGGTTGAAATCTGGAACACAGCGTATCCATGGAACGGAGTGGCAGAAATCCACATAACTTTCCGAAGTATTCAGATGTGAATTTATGATGCCAAGATTTACAAGGCTTTGGGTCAAATGATTTGAAAATGAGTTAGGATAGTTAAGGGATTGTTATTGAGCAATTCTGATAATCCATTCCAAGTACTGGTTATTAATACTTGTTCTTCCATTCTCGACGGGCCATGTCACAGGAAGAACTGTGCTGTCTGAATCAGCGTGGGGGAGTACTACGGCTCTCGGGGAGACAGAGTGACAGTGACAATGCAAATACACGACCTTTGCAAGCTATACCTAGTGTCGGTGTTGGAATGAAAATCATGAGATACTTTTGCTCCGTACTGAGGTGTTTACTTATAGCAGGTATCTCAGGAAGATATTCATTCTACTGCCCTTTCCCCCCGAGCTCATACCACTGAATACCGACACTATGCAGGACAATATCTCTCAATACACCCTCGTCTAATCCTCCTTGACACCCAGCACTTCCCCATATGGCACCATTCTACGAAATCCCAGAGGGTGTAGTGCTGCTCGGTTACGATGTCTCTCATCACTGTGTAAGGTTCCAGTGAGTTAGCAAACTGCATTTCCTGCAAACAATGTGATCTCGTCTAGACTGGGGAGAGAAAAACAATGTGGGTGACAAACGTGAGTACACCTACGTTATGTCTGCAAGCAAAAAAAAAAAACCCGTGGTTCCTGCCACTGCAACATCCCACTGTGTTCCCATGCCTCTATGTCAGTTTGGTCTGCTGCAGAGCTCCCGCATGGCACAGCCCGACTTGGAAGAGTGGCACGTCATTTCCTACTGAGAGACTGTGCAATCTTCAATACGCAGTATCGTGTTCAATCATTTTAGACCCTGTCCACCTTCTTTCACGTTCCTGCCCCGCCGACACATACCATTCGTTCCAAAGGCAGATCGTTTGGCTCGGAAATCTCTCCCCAGATGCACTAAACCTGCTGATTTTGTTTAGATATTTCTGCTTTTCTTTGGATAATTTTGTTCTGTTCTGATCGCCAGCCTTCAGGAAACGTGTGTTAGCACGGGAGGGTGGTCAGAGGAGATTTACCAAGTTGGTGCCTGAGCTGGACCATTCCCCCTGCGAAGATAAGCGAAAGTGAGGGCTGCAGGTGCTGGAGCTCAGAGTCGAGAGTGTAGAGCTGGAAAAGCACAGTACGTCAAACAGCATCTGTGGAGAAGAGATACGGTGCTTCGGGCACAAGCCACCGCCATTCCATTAACAGCCGATGCCTGGAGGAAGAACGTCTCATATTCCACCTTAGGAACTTGCAACCACACGGGATAAATGTGCATTTCACCAGCTTCATAAATTCACCTCTTCCCCCTATTATCCCAGTCTAAAGCCTCCAACTAGGCACTGCTCTCTGGACCCAGCCATCAATCCCCCCTCTGAACTACCACCTTCTCCCTCACCTTCATCCACCTAGCGCTTTCACAGCAACCTGACCACCAACCCCATTCCTCTCCCTCAACCCCGACTCAAAATTCTCATTCCTGATGAAGGGCTTGTGCCCGATACATCGATTCTCCTGCTCCTCGGATGCTGCCTGACCTGCTGTGCTTTTAAAGCACTGCACTCTCGCCACTGCAAAGATACATGCGCTGGACTGGGGCTCTTTATCTGAGAGCGAAGAAAGCCGAGGGAGGAATTGATTAACGTGCACAGAAAGTGGATAGATATGTGTGACAGGAATAAACTTGTCATGGGAAGGGTTAATAAAGAGGGGTACAGATGAAACGCTAGAGAGAGGATGATCAGACAAGATTTAGGAAGAATGTGTACATCTTGAGAGTGTTATTTGTCTAGAACTCACTGTTTGAACTTGTGGTAACTTCAGCAGAATTTAGCTGAACACATGAGGAGCTAGAGCATGCACCGATAAGGGCCAGGTACTGGAAAGTGGGGCGAGGATAAACAGATGTTTGATGAAAAACTTGTATACCGTAACTTTGGGTGCAGTAAAATGGAGGCGCAGTGGCACAATGAGAGACGTGTTGGACATCTACTGCATTGTTAACATTGCAATTCAAATTTTGTGGGTTTGAGTCCCACTAGAATCGGAGATTATTGCAGATTTCAGCTGAATCAATGATTGTTCTGCTGATATTTCGTCAGTTCCTATGGGTCTGGAGTTCCCGTCCCTGCTACTGACCAGAGAAGATTTACCACCTTCTTGGTGGTGAGTTTTGAGGGAATCGTATCATTTGAAACATGATCAGCCCAGAATCGGCTGTTCATTAACAAAACCCACTGCAGAAGCCTACTGTCTCTAAACACATTTCCCTCCCACAGTTGCACAGTGTTTCTCGGTTTACTCAGTGTCTTTTTCCCTTTGGGCGACAGGTTGATGTGGATGGGCTGGGAAAAGACATTGACATGTTCGGTCAGCCATAATGGTATTGAATGGTGGGGTAGCACTGTCGGGTGAAATGGCCCCCTAGTATTCCTCTCTGTCTGTGCTGTTTCTGACAGAAAGTTTTAAACAATAACATGATGAGGACCCTGTGAATCTACACCACGGAATACCAAGGTCCTCCCCTTTATCCCAACGCTGTCCCAGCTGGAATACACAGCTCCTGTTTGCAGCTTTAGATCAGACAGTGGAAGATTCTCCCAGGCGCTCTGTCAGACTGCACGCTCCTTCATACAGGTTTCTAACTGGGCACATGGAGCAAATGGCCATGTGGATATTAGGGATTCAGGGACAGATTTCCCCTTTTCCTGCCTAGACTTCTGGCTATGGTAATAAACATGAATTTGGGACGTTCAGTATCTTTCTCTGGATTCTTTTCACGATACAATTTAAACTGAAATTCAATTTACTCTTTCATGACATTCTTAAATCTTCAGTATTCATGAAAACTGTGCATCATGTCCTTCGATGTAGCCATGGCGAAGATTGATGATGAGTGCAGTATGTTTCATGTTGTCTGTAGGAACTTGCAGAAAGACATCAGTGAAGTGTCGTTGAATCGAATTCAGCGCCAAATTGAAGCTGACCGAATGACAAGCCCTGTGACAGCGATAACATAACATTGCCTGTAAACAACGCAGCGACCCATAGAAACCCAGTTTTCAATCAAGTCTATTTTGCACAACATTTTTCTGTGTCCCATTTCCTGAACCTGATGCTCGAAAAGTCACAGGTCCATATCAGTTCCTCTTCCTCTGCCTTAGCTTTAATTTCAGAACCACAGCCAAAGTAGAACAGGCGGGTCGATAGTCCCAGAGTAGGGCACGTTATAAACTTGCTGCCGGCGGCTCCAGTGGAGCAATTGATCAGCGCCTAGAACTTAACAGTGTTGTAATTTCAATCCTTATCTAAAGCACAAATGCTATCCTATGTTCCCAACTCCTCCGCATTTGCCGCATATGCTCCCAGAGGACCAATTCTACCACAGAACACACCAGATGGCCTCCTTTTTAAAGACAGGTACTTCCCCTCCCATGTGGTTGAAGATGCCCTCTAATACATCTAATCCATGTCCCGCACCTCAATCCATGAACCCCACACCTCCAAACACAAGAAGGGCAGAGCAAGGACAGAGGAAGTTCCTCACCTTCCATTCCACCAACCTCTGCATAAATCATATCATCCACTGACATTTTCACCACCCCTAAATTGATCCCACCACTAGGGATATATTGTCCTCCTCAAACCTATCCGTTTTCTTCAAAGTCCTTTCCCTCCGCGACTACCTAATCATGTCCACGCCCTCCAATGACCCACCAATCCCTCCCGACACATTCCTCTGCCACTGCAGGAATTTCAAAACCTGTGCCCACATCTTCCCCCTCACCTCTGTCCAAGGCGCCAATGGAGACTTCCACATCCATCAAAGGTTCACCTGCACTTCAACACATGTCATTTGTTGTATCTGCTGCTCCAGATGTGGTCGCTTCTAAATTTGGGAGACCGGATGTCCTCCGACAAAGCACTTCACAGAACATCTCCTGGACACCTGCAAGAATCAACTCCTCTGCCCCATGGCCAAACATTCCAACTCCCCTCCCTCTTTCCCGTGGACATGCATGTCCTGGGCCATCTCAATCGCCACTCCATCACCACCTGACGCCTGGAGGAAGAACGCTTCAGTTTCTTCCTCGGGACCCTTCAACCCCATGGCAGGGTCGATGGGCTAAATGGCCGACTTCCAATCCTACATCATTTGGTCTAAAGCCTTATTTTATTGATAAGTTTAGAATTCTGAGGGGATGGGATGTAGTGATAGGAAATATTTCTCAAACTGACACGACAGATCAGGAACTAGGCTCATAAACTCATGAACAAGAAATGTGCTTTGGCCTGGAGACAACAAATGGCACTGGGCACACCGCAGATGGGTATGTGCAGAAGTTGTGATTACTAAAGAAAATTGGTGGATCTTATGTTGTTGCCAACTTGGTGATCACGCTGGATGATGGATCACGATATGATTCACACTACCAAAGGTTGTGAAAGAATGAAAGATTCGTTTCATTGGAAAAGTTTTCTGCGGTTCCAATTCCAATTGACTGTTTGAATTACTGATCAGAACTTTGTGTGGAATGTTACATTAAAATTCACAATCCCACTGGATAAAATATTGCACCCGATCTCTCCTTATTTGTATCACTTTCATTCGACGCTAATTCATAGAAAGTCAAGATGGAATGAAGGGAGGAAAGAAACGTTGCACTCTTTTTCATTATCCCAATTTAACATACAAAATAAACAAATTGCGTTATTTCGACCTTGATGCGGTATCGATTTATCACAAATCTCTGGTGCAATGAAGGACAAGTGCAAGATTCTCCATCCAATGTATATTAAAGATGCGAAGCACAAAGGAAAATCACAGCTGCGTTTGTTAGAAGTAGCATCCAGAGTAGGATTCAAATCCGCACATGCACAATGAAAGACCAAGCCGTCGTCTTAACCTCTGGGCCAATTCAGCCCATTGCAAAGGGGCTCACATGTGACCACATCAAGATTACATATGGTGCACCTAGGGGATAAAAAATTCCCTGAGCGGAATCGATTGCACACCATTATGTTTCTGTTTTCACACGGAATAATAATATCAGCAAAATCCAAGAATTGACCTCGTCCTTGGAAGGAATATCTGTCCATGATTCATTCCGAGTCGAACTATCTCAGAATGAACCAGCGAACAAGAAATTCCCGTCCCATTCACACGCACATTTAGTGTTGACTCATAATTTCTTCAGACAGTTTCTCTCTCACGTGAAACAGTACAGATGGAGAGTGAAGTGAAGGTGATGTTTTAGCTCGATGGTCTTTCTCATATGGCTGAACCTGAACTGGGTAAACTTCCCAGAAATGCAGTTTTGTTCGTTTCATTTTATTAATTTTGCTGCAACCTCACTCTGGTTATTGCATTAATTGGAAGAGTATTGGATTTATATGATTGGAACGTTTAATGTTGTATTCAATTTTGCTACAATTTATTTCAGCTTAAAGAAAATACTGATGAGAAAAACTGAAGGTTTAACTATCAAAAAAAGCCAGTTTTGATGCTAAGTTACTTTGGCAGATTTCAGTGGGTATCTAATGAACCCAACATCATGGCGATTGTCCTCCCATCTTTAAGGCATGGGATTAAAACAGGAAATCAATCTCCAAGAGACGGGTCACTTCCTATTCATTATGGAATATATTTCCTTGACAATATATAAAATCTGCTCAGTTCCATTTATAATGTTTAATGTGAAATATTAATGGAAATCCTTCAATTCTCTGAGTTTTTTTGCTGACCCTTATTTGGCTGCATACGTTTCCGATATTTCTTCACATGTAAAGTCACCCAAATAAGATATTGTTTCCTCGCACCTTCCATCCACCACACCCCACTTTTACATTTTTACCCAGCCACAGGCTGTCTCTCTCCTGGGGAAACTCAATGCTTGTGTGTCTCTAAATGTGCCTTTCCAAATATTTTCAGTACGGATTCTCTGAGTGACAGAAGTTCTGCTCTCATCATTTATTTATCCTACATCAATGGTTTTGAATGCCTGACGTTCAGAAATTTATTAACCTGAAAGAGTGAATTTACCACCTATTTCCTCTCTCCAAACCTCACATACCCTGGAAAACTTCCATTCGGTTTCCCTTGGTTCAGTTCCTAATTTTCCAACACACAAATAAATAAAATCCCATCCCTACTAAAGGCCGTCAGCATCTTCTCTAATGTCTTAGCACCCCAGTAAACGCCTGCAGTGTCCTCTCTGATAAAATCACAGATTCCCTACAAGACAGAAAGTACACTTCAGCCAATCGAGTCTGTCGGGTCACTCTGAACAGCATCACAGGCAAACCTCGCCACCTTCTCTATCCCATACATTTCACCTGAAGAAGGAACAGCCCTCTGGCTTGTGATTTCAAATCGACCTACTGGAATAAAACTTGGTATCGTGTGACTGCTGACCTTATCCCCGCATTAACCATGGCTTATTCACTTAACTTAGTGATTTCACTCCCTGGACACGACAGGGCAATTTAACATGGCCAATCCACCTAACCTGCAGACCGAAAAGCAGTGCGAGCCACTGAGCAAATATATCATAATAGTGAGGACCATCTGCATCATGTTTACTTTCTTTATACACTGGTAACTCAGCCTCATGAAAGCAAGCTGCGCCCATCAACCATAATTCAATGCATCCAAACGCGATTCTGTGCTGTACAACCTCATTCGTGCTGCAGGAAATGTTTCTCCACTCAGATTTGAATGGGTTTACTCTGTTTTCTTCCTCAGATTCCTGCTTTAAGGAAGCATTTCAGTCAGGAACAAATCGATAAAATGGTTTTCGTTCCAACACAAACACAATGTGCAGTTGGCAGAAGTCACGTGTTTGCATTTTCACTGACACTCTCTCTCCCCAGGAGCTGCAGTCCTCCCCCAGCTGATTCAGACAGCACTATCCTTGCTGTGACATATCCAATCGAGAATGGAAGGCCAAGCATGAATAACCTTCACTGGGGAACAGAATGATAGGTTTAAAACATTTATGATTCCCCAGCGGAGAATTGAGCCCCTGTGACAGACGGGGTCACGAACCACGATACTGCCGAGGACTACAACGTCGAAGGAGCCCCTTCAGCCTGTTGTGGCCGCACTTGTCCAACACAACTGCTTAACGACCTGAATTAAATTTTTCATCATTCAGCCCATAGCCTTATATGTCTTGGCATCACAAATTCACATTTGAATTTTCTTCAGGTTAAAGGGGTTTCCGCCTCTCTGACC
>NC_057717.1:43188670-43192558 GCF_004010195.1 Chiloscyllium plagiosum | reverse complement strand
TAACAAAAGGAAATGAAGGGTGGGGCTATTTCAGCTTCCTCTCCACTGACAACGCTGTCAGATTGCTTCGACTGTATCCGGGGACATTTGTGATGTGAGGCATTGAAAGGATTCTCCTTCATGCAGATCAGCAATCAAAACCTCACCTCGGCTTCAGTGCAATAAGGAAGATATGTTTGGAAGTAGAACAGAGCCTTGAACTGCACTCAAAACAAGCAAGAGCATGGCCTGTTCCACCCCTGCCCTGTGCATACAAAAAGCCCCCATGCTGCAGTGTTCTGAAGTTCACACGAACATGAGCAGCAATGGGAATTCTCACAAAGTGAAAATCCAGGAAAAACAATCAGAGTCACTGCTGCACTTCGGAAGTCTCCATATTGTGAACCAATGCCTTTCTATGGCAAAGGTAAGTTATTTGCCCTCAAGTCCCGGCTTCTGTGTCACTCTCTTCTCTGTTAGAACTTGTAACTCTCTTCTCGGTTGGAACATTTATTCACCGTCACTGCGCTGTTTCAAGACTTTGAGTAATGGATTTTTGGAATCTGCGAGAAACCTCTGCTCATTTCTAGTCCTGAGTTGAATGATAGATACTCCCTTCACCGCAGCTCAGCGTCTCAAAACGATCCACTGTTAGCATCAGCCTGTTCTGTACCTTTCTGCAGTATGATTGCTGAAAAATATCAGATCATCACAGCTCGGCTTTCCTTACAAAGTAATGTTTGGTATGGATAGGGTAGACGAAAACAAATGTTTGCTCTTGATGTGTCATCGCGGGCATGGATTTAAAGGTAGAGGCAGACACAGTTGAGGAGCTATGCAGTAAAACCTAATCAGCCAGAAGCTGTTTGAATCTGTGAGCCCACTGTGAGTCAGAGTCGGAGAAACAGAAACCTATATTAGCTTCACAGGTATTCAGATGTGATTTTGTAATGCTAAACTATATAAGGCCAAGGGACGGAATATGGGATGAGGATAATCAAGCGATTGTTTCTGACAAAAGCATTAAAAGGAGTTTGGGGGTTAACATGCCATTCAAGCAACCGGCAGTGGAAGTCATTCCTGGTGGTCAAGTGGTCATGATTCACCGCTTTGACTGATGGGGTACGGGGTCGAATCACGGCCAAGGAATGAAAATTGCTCATTTTTCCGTTAAAAGCGGTATCAACAAAGGAACGCATCAGTGACGAGAGTGAGTTCAATTCCTTGGTTCAATTAATGTCCTTGAGAAAATCAGAGGCAATGTTCCACCCTGTTAAATAAGCCGAACTTGCTTTGATAATCCCTGCTCAGTCGACCAGTTCACCCTTCATTCTCCTTTGATACCGCTTGCCAAAAAGTTTCGAAAGATTTTCAAATCTGCGACTTAGCTATTCATATTGTAACCTTGCCATTCCCTGGAATCGCAGTGATTGGGGAAGTGAGTTATGGAAATGGAAATGTGTGGGACAATTTCAGTTACCCTCCTGTGACGGAGTAGGGATGTTGTCTCTGATGTTCTCGGGTACATTGACAGAAGATCCCTGCAGATCAGAAATTCAAACGTCGATTCGACTTCAGAACAAAGAGAACGATTGGTTTGTAAGTGAAATAAAATCCTGCATTGCTCTCGAACCAGGTAGGAGTCGAAACTCTGCTATCCCGACGCGTAATCCGGCGAATTCTTCATTACTGGTTCACACATGAATGGCAGGAGAATCAGCATAAGCGAGACAGCATCACCTCACCGACACATTTCCTCAATGTTTGGACATGTGTCACCGATTGTGAATAATCTCAGAGAGATACAAGTGACAAAGAATCGCCGTGGAGTGGATGAGTTGTATGGTGTCTGTCTACGTGGGAATGACGCTACGTGTGTCTGCCGTTCCTGTCCCTCTCTCTGGGATGAGGGAGAAACAATGACTCATTTTTAAACCCTTCCTTTCGCGTTCGACTGTCAGCAGCGGATCAGCTCAGGGCCGTGGTGATGACTGTCACTGAGTGAGCGTTTCTCTTCGATTCTCTCCACCGGGGTAAGTTGGGGCTCAGATGTCAATTGCTGCCCGTTCGCGGGAAAGAAATGTACGCCCGTGTTGCATTAGACTTCCTGCAGGATTTGTGTGTGAAGACGAACTCGGAACACCAAACAGGCTGCACACAATCGAACACATATTAGTTTACCTGTAGGAAGAATCTGCAGTGTCTATTTCATCCTCTCCTGCCAGTTCAGAATCGTTCTATTTTTCGGATAAACAAACGTTCGGAGAAAATCCACAACAAAATTGCTCATTTTCTGCTGTGTAATTGCTTCTACTCACAGCAAGTGATTGACACTGAGCAGAAAAGCGAACGGGCTCTGTCCTCTCCCCGCACAGCTTGCAAGTAGAAATAAAATAGTTACATTTTCTGCAAGTGGAGACAGCGTGGTTCCTTGATACGAGTCAGTGAGCAGGGAGACAGAACTGGAAACAGACATTCTGGAAACGCTTCGCTGCTTGGAATTCCAGGAGCGTTGTGGAATGTATTTCAGGCGGCGAAAAGGTCCGCTGCTCGCGCAGAGTGCTATGCCACCTGACTATCACACATTGCTCATCGGGTGTCATGGCATTCAAGGGTTAAATACGTGGTTCAAATCCCGGACAGGTGCATATGTCCTGTCTGCACTGACAGAAAAATAATTGATCTAGTTTCTCAAAAAATAGTCTCTGTAAATGACGTTGAACAGCCTGAAGTCGAGATGGAGTAGAGCTGCTATTGCAGCAAATACAAAAAAGGGAAACACTTTGCCAAAGTGAAAACCTGTGTTTCAGATAGTTCACTGAGTCAATCCGACTCTGAATGAAACTACCAGCTACATTGTTTCAAAATTCAGCTCGTGAAACTTCAGGATGTGTGGAAATTAATTGATTCAAGACAAAGGTGAATAGGATGATGTGATGTGCAATTTCAGCTGTGAAGGTAGATTGGAACGTTGGGGCAATTTACCTGAGAGAACAGAATGCTGAAAGCTGGTCTTCCCTTGCCAGCGCAAGGGATGAAAAACCTGCACCCTCAGCACTCACCTCACCTCTGTCCGTCGCACCAAAGGATACTTGCACATCCAGCAGAGATTTTCTTGCAAATGCAAACACGTAATCTACAGTGTCTGTTGTTCTTGACGTGGTCTCCGTGACACTGGTTAGACAGGGCACTAATACCTAGAGCGTTGCAGAGAACATCTCTGGGATACAAGCACTAAACAATCCCATTGTACTGTAGCTGACTACTTCATCTCCCCCTCCCACCCCAAAGACATGCAAGTCCTGTGCCTCCTCCACATTTAAATACAAGCTTCTCGATGAGCGTGGGAAGAACACGTCAACTTCCTGTATGGGACCATCCAACCACTCAACATCAATGTTAACTTCACCAGTTTCCTCATCTGCCTTCCCTAAAACCCCATCGCAGGTCTAGTGCTCCACCTCGATATCTATCTCTTGACTTTCCTATCCGCCCATCTTCCAGCCCACCAGCAGCTCCATACTCCGCTCTGACCTATCACCATCAACCTGCAGTATGCATCGACTGATTAACTTCCCAGTTCCATTCTCACTCTTGTCCCCCACACACCTATTTATCTCTCAGCACTTTAAACCTCCCCTCATTCCTAATGAAGAGAGAACGTCTGCAACGTAGATTTTCCTGCTCCCGATGTTGCCTTACCAGCTGTGCTTTTCCAGACCCAAACATTTAGCATCTGCTTGACCTTTCCAAAGTCATGAAGGTTCTAGTCAGGAGAAGCAAGGGAGTGAAAATGCTCCAACGCCTGAAAGTATCTAGAATGACTCGGCAGAGACTGAAGGTCATCAGGAAAAGAAATACAACTGACATGAGGAATAATACATTCGCACAGGGAGTGACACATGTCCG
>NC_057717.1:43183433-43188204 GCF_004010195.1 Chiloscyllium plagiosum | reverse complement strand
CTGGAGAGCCAGCAGAGAGAAGGTGGGCTCTCTGGCCTCCAACTGCACTATGAGACACGTTGTGATTCTGAGTGAAATCGGCTTTAGTACAACAGAATGTGTGACGTTTGACAATGTGTATATTTGCCCAAGAGCACATTACACGACAGCAATGATGGAATTATAACATCATTATCAAAGTTACATGCTACATGCCAGATGGAAAACTGAGTATTTCTCTCCATCACTGAGAATTATTTTTACAGATATTGACCTCAGGTGTGTGGAATGGTGCATTCGGAGTTAAAGGTGTGAAACCCAGTGATCATTGAATCAACGCCGTCTCCTCCTGTGTGGCAGGTCCACGAGAACTGCAATTTGCTGTGCTTCCAGTAAATAGACGCAAACGTATATTGTGTAAAACATTGGTGAAGTTGGAACAGAGGAGTTGATACGCTTGTGAAGGTCTGAATGGCCTTATCCTGTTCTCAGTCGGTCTGCTATGATCTACATCATGCAGCCTCTCTTCTGTGAGATGGGAGTAAGCTCGTGAATTTGTAAAAAATAAAAGATCAGTTGTGATGTGTTTCATGCACAGGTCTCCGCACACTATTTCCCCATGCTGCTTCACACAGCCACGTCCTGGCGGACAATTAAATTTAACACATTGCGGACTGAACCAAGTAAATGTCCGTAATTGGAGTTTACCAACACCGTGTAAATTTCAGAATTATCGTTAATGTGGAGGGGGTCCGTTAGACTTCGGTTTTCGCTCCTGTTGTTGAGATAAACATCACTTTAACTGTGCCCACTGAGAGGAAAGAATTGCTGTTGCTTCGAAACATTTCTTTGTGAAACCTCTGTCACTCTGCTGTAACCGGAGGAGGTCGAAATTCCTGATGGATTGAAGCATAAAATTGGGCAGATTAAGTAATAAAATATCATTACATGTTGTTAACACAACGCTGTCTCCAACTGAAAGTGACGGCTGAACAGAGGGATGTGGCTGCGTGTTACCCAATGATGAATACTTTGTGCTTAATATATCACACTGGGGGAACTGAGCATTTAGCCAAACAATGGGTAATCCACTTCCCTGAACCATTGTTCACAGATACAACTGCCAGGAAAACATCTCGTCTGATTGAAAGGAGCTAGAAAAAAAACACTTTGCTCAGTGAATATCGCATACAGCAAAATCTGTTGCCAGGTAAAACTTAGAGGGAAACCCTCAAAACGCACTGCGAGCCTGAGGTGGTTTGAACATGCAACTTTCTGATCTGGAGTCAGACGCTCCACAAGCCAACAACCACACTCTTGCTATTACATTCGATTAAGGTAAGTTATCGTACTGTGATAATCTTACATTATGACCAGCAGTAGAGGTCAATAACGAATGCCTGTTCTATATCATTCGCGCTCTGTCCCTTTGTCCCTCGATCACCGTATCCTTCTGTCTGTCTGTTTCTTTTTTACTTTGCCTACCCCATTCCTCCCTTCTACAATTCATTGTCTCAACTCCGCTCAACTTGGCCATTCCCCTCCTGTTTCATAGATTCTACTCTAAACTTGTCTCTGGGAAGCCTGGTTCGAGTCTGCACGTCACAGGGTGGATTCAGGACAGAGACAACGAGAGACAAAGAATCTGCGTGGAGTTCAAAAAAAGATGGACTGGGTTCCATTCTGATTTTCCTGTTATTATCCAGGCTGCACAATTACGTTTTGTGTATCCACATGCAAAATCGTTTCCTGGTGAAATGCATGAATTTGCAGTGACTGGGATCAGGCTGGCCTCGACGCTGCATAATGAAAGCCTCAGCATGTATTTTGGTAAAGTAAAACTGGTCGAGGACAATTGCAGTTTCAGTAACTGCAATCTGAAGTTCCAACTCGCTGACACCCAGGTTTCAGAATCTAGCCTATTTCTTTACACCTCAGATTCTGTGGTGCATTTAGTCAGCACGTTCGGCTGTTCACCAAAATATTTGTGAGTTACTATGGCTCATTCTCGAAGTATTCGAGGTGCATCTTCCAAAGCATGCAACACACTGTGTTTGTCAGAAGTTTGGAATAAACTTGTGCAAGCAGCAGCAGATACAGGATTATTTGTTTATTATAAATCTGAGACAGCCATTTTGGTATTGCAGAGGAGACAGTCACACCCCTTAGATTAACTACCTCATATCGGTCAGTGACAGAAGGGTGTGACTGGGAATGAGGCAGGTAGAGGGAAACAGAGGGTAGTACTGAAGGACTCTCAGCCCGTCAGCTACTCCAACAGGTTTGAGTTACTTCCTCCCTGTGTGGATGAAAATGCTGCCTGTAGGGAGGATGAGCAAAGAGAGGACAGAAATGTGGTTGAGGTGGTAATTCAAGAGGAGGGAGAAAAGAGAAATATCGGTATAATCGGGGACAGTAACTGCCAGGAAATAGAGACTGTTCCCTATGGCCCGACTCAAGGGTCCAGAAAGGTCTATTGTCTGCTTGGTGCGCATTTTTAGGTTACTCATCTGGGCTGCAGATGAACTTGGGGTGGGAGAGGAATGATGCAGATTTTGATGGAGTTGGAAAGAGGAAAGAGTTTCTGTTGATGGAATTTAGATTGGTGCTAAATTAGAAAATATGCACAACACGTAATAATCTCTTGATTACTACCTGGTCCATAAACAAATCGGCACAAGATCAGCAAAACTAACGAGGTAACTGTGTGGTTGAAAGACTGGTGTGGGAGAAATGCGTGCTATTTCATTGTATTTTGGGGTCAGAACTGGCGAAGGATTGAACTGTCCCGTGGGACAGTCTCCACCTGAATGATGCTGGAGCCAAAGTCCTTGGAAAAGCTGAAAGCTTTGGTCTGCCGGTAGAACTTTAAAGTAAATAATATGTGTTTGTTTTAGTTGAACAGAAAATTGTGGAATATGTCAAAGAAGTGACAGTTTAAAATTTCCGCAAAAAGTAATTGGACAGAACGTATGTAAAGCAAAAGGAATCTACTTCAGGCACAGCAGGGAAGGGGACATCTCTGAGAAGAGGTGAAGTCTTTGCAGGAGTGAGAGTGTTGAACCTAAATAGAAGCAGTGTACGAACAAAGGTAAACGAGCTTGAAATTGGTAGGTACTTTATTGTGGGTATCACGAAGACGTGCCTGCAAGTGGATCAGGATTGGGAGATCACAATCGATCGAACGGAAACTGTGATCACATTTGTGCATTCTTTGCACTTTTGCAAAAGTCACCTACTGTGTCCGTTGCATCTGATGATGTCTCCTCCAAATCGGCAGATAGGACGCCAACTTGCGAATCATTTCAGCGAAAAATAACTGGGTCACCAAACCAATCCCACTGCCAGTTAGCTGAACACTTTAAATCCTCTACCCCCTCCAATGTAGGTTTTGGGTCCTCCGTTGCCAAACCCTTGCTGGCTGAATCCTGGAGGATTGAAGCCTTATCATCCGCTTTGGCACCCTGCAAACCCACGGGATTAACGTGGATTTCACCTTTGGCCAAGAATCCCTTGACCTACCTCATGCCAGTCCCAAGCCTCAAGTGGAGACCGCCCTCTTTCCATGCTCAACATCTTTCGCATCTATCAGCTCAACCCTCCTCTCCAAAATAACAACTTCTCCCCTTTTTTATCTACCTTTTGTATTCTCAGCAACCTTGCCCCCAGGCCGATCTCCAGGATCTGTGATCCTCACTTTCCCCTGAGGTTTGAAAACGTCAACACAGAATAGGCAGCCATTGTGGTTGATACATCTGGAGTGATGTGTATACCAAAATAAACAGGAAGGCACGTCTTCAGCACCAACATGAAGCCTGGCACCAACGGGCTCACCGTCATCTCTCACAAACAATGAATGTCTTTCTTGTTCCCTGATGTCCCACCTGTTCTCGTTTCACCCTAATTTCACAGCAGAAAATTGCATTTGACACTGCTGATGTGGGACTTTAACATGCAGGGAAGACCATTCTGATGCTTTCATTTATTGGTCACACCATTGAGTATCGGATTTGGGATGGAATGTTGCGGCTGTGCAGGAAATAGTTTCCATCAGTTGATGGAATTTTGTGTGCAATTCTGGTCTCCCTCGTCTGGAATGGATGTTGTAAAATAGGAAAATGTTCAGAAAAGATTAACAAGGATGTTGACAGAATTAGAGAATTCGAGCTGCCGGGTGAGACCGAAGAGAAAGTCACTGTTTTCGCTGGAGCGCCAGGGGCTGAGGGATGAAGTTATAGATGTTTATAAAGTCATGAGGAGCGTGGATAGGGTAAATAGATAGGTTCTTATCCCTGGTTTGGAGCTCGTCCAGAACTTGAGGCCAATATTTACTTCTCTCGCTGTCGCTGAAAACAAGGCACAGTTCCCCGAGGGCGCATGAACCCTTTTTGTTCAATCTCAGACAAAAGCAGATGTTGATGGACGATCCGGTTCTGAGGAAGGGTCACCGAACCCATAACGTTAGCTCTGATTTCTCCACACAGATGCAGCCAGAACTAGTGAGTTTTTCATCAACTTCTGCTTTGTTTCCCAACTCAGAGTTCAGTCCAATTGTTGTGTCATGTGAGTTTAAAATGTTCCAGGGAAAATAATATTGAAATTACCACTCGGAACTGCAGAACACTCAAGTATACAGGCCAAGTGCTGGAAACCGGGATGATGGGTTGCTGTCAGTATTTTATAACCTCGATGACTCTAAGACATTGGAGGAGAAACATTCATCATTGAATATAATAAAAGTCTAACGCAGTTTCCTTATCTAACGATGGAGGCTGTTTTGCCTCCATCCCTG
>NC_057717.1:43180641-43183142 GCF_004010195.1 Chiloscyllium plagiosum | reverse complement strand
TAGATGTTTATAAATTCATGAGGAGCGTGGATGGGGTAAATAGATCAGTAGTTATCCCTGGGGTGGACCTAGTCCAGAACTCTAGACCACAGATCCAGTGTGAAGGGAATAAAATAAAAAGGATCGAAGTGTCAATATTTCACGCCGAGAGTAAAGTGTCTGTGTGCAATGAGCTGTTAAAGGAAATGGTGCTGGCAGGTACAATAACTCCATTTAAAAAGTTACAAATCGCACAACACCAGGTTATAGTCCAACATGTCCATTGGATGCATGAGCGTTTGGAGCGCTGCGCCTTCATCAGGTGGTTGTGGAAAGTAAAATTGTAAGGCGCAGCTCGTGAACCCAAATACAACTGTTGGACTATAACCTGCTGTTGAATGGTTTTGAACTTTGTACAATCCAGTTCAACACTGTCATCTCCAAACCATTTAAAAAGTCATCTGAATGGGTATATGAACAGGAAATGTTCAGAGGAATATGGGCCAAGTGCTGGCAAATGGGACTAGATTAGTTGAGGATATCTGCTTGGCATGGGGAATTCCGTCCGAAGGATACGTTTCTGTTGTGCAAAACTTACGATTGATACACTGCTGCATTCTGCTTCTAAAGATCAGATAGTATGTCATATTGATTACTGTAAGTCGTAACCATTAACAGATCATGTCACGAAATCATAATGATTAAACAACCAGGGACGTTCTCTGTTGATAACACACTGGGCACGACCTGACTCAGCATTGCATTCGTCCATCTTTATATCCATGATTCCTTCAGCTCTGTTACAACCTATTTCAAATACATAGGCTATTCGCTGCAGTATATCATTCATAACAACCCCACCTTACATGTGTCCTGCTGTGGCACAGTCGTAACAATATTGCTCTTGTAAGCGTGGGATTGTGCGTTTGCGCCTCCCTGAGTCACGTGTGAATTTCTATGCAACTGCCGCATCCAACATCCAAAGGTGAACTTTGCTGCAAACAGATTCTACTGATGCAGCTTGAAATAGGAACAAAAAAGCCAAGCAGGTGAAATTCTACTTTCTGAATTTGGTCACCACTGAAGCCTCTGTCACTCACGGGGGGACGTGTTTGAATGACTCTCCATGTCAGTAAAAGTAAGGCTCCGTTTTCCGAGGGCGCATGAGCACTTTTATTTTTCAATCTCAGACAACAGCAGATGTTGATGGACGACCTGGTTCTGAGGAATGGTCACCGAAACCATAACATAAGCTCTGATTTCTCCTCACAGATGCAGCCGGAACTGCTGAACTTGTCAGCAAATTCTGCTTTGTTTCCCAACTCAAACTTCAGTCCAACTTGTGTGTCGTTTGAGTATAAAATGTTCCAAGAAAATATTATTGAGATGACCACTCGAAACTGCAGAGCACTCAAGTGCTGGAAACCGGAATGATGGGTTGCTGTCAGTATTTTATAACTCGTTGACTCTAAAATATTGGAGGAGAAGCTTATCTCCATTGAATATTGTAAAAGCCTAACGCAGTTTCCTCATCTAACGATGGAGGCTGTCTTGCCTCTATCCCTGGTCATATACTGTTAGGATTCGGCGCTTTTCCGACCACTTCCCAGGTTCCGAATCCAGATGCGAAAATTCATATTTATTATTCCTGACTGTCGCAACTGCAAAATCTGAGTAGATCTGACGGGAATCAATATCTCAGAACAGTTAATGTCGCCGAGAACATCAGAGCACCTCCGGAAAAAGGAGCAAGTTTGCAAACTGTCTTTAATCGATGGCAGGAAACATTGCTGTTTGTTGGAACATGAAAGCTACATTTTCATCTTTGAAGACATTTATAAAAAGCAAACTCTTTCTCGGAGCAGTTTTCCACTTTTCCTCACGATGCCATCAGTTTTGGATTAAATCGTCCAGGCTGCCACTAATGACTCTTCTTTGCTTCCCCTCTGCTCAATTGCCGTGTACTGTCCCTCAGAGTAAACCACCACCAGTTGTCTCTCTCCAATAACAGTCCAGATTTAAGATGGTGACTTTACCGTTAAATATGTGACTCACTGTCACACTTTGTGATATCACAGCCCTGGAGCGCACAAGTGACATTTTAGTCTTTATTACATGCATGATATAGATCAGTTATGCTGGTAGGAGGTAAACACAAAGATTCGTCGTATGTATAATACCAAATAAATTGAGTATCTAAAATGGCGGCCTCGTAACCCATCACAGTGACTCAGTGAGTGTCACAAAATAAAATTCACAGAGTAAATGAATAGTCCGCAGGGCTTCATAAAATCTGGTAGAATACTTTGAGGAGTCGAAGAGCATGTGAGACAAAGCAGAGCCAGTCGATGTGACTTGTTTGCATTTCCAAAGGGCATTTGACAATGTGCATTTTGGGGAGGTGTTAAATAAGAATGCATTGTGTTATGGGCAAGGTACTGGCATGGATTGAAGAGTGGCTGTCTGATAGAAAACATGGAGTTGGGATAGCGGGGTTTTTTTCAGGATGGCAGGCGGTGACG
>NC_057717.1:43171733-43177940 GCF_004010195.1 Chiloscyllium plagiosum | reverse complement strand
AATTCCAGGATTTTTACCCAGGGATAGTGAATGAACATGATAGTGAATATACTTCCAAGTTAAGGTAGTGAATGACTTGGAGGGGAATTGCAGGTGGTGGTGTTCCCATGTATCTGATGGCCAAGATGGAAGTGGCCATGGTTTTGAAAAGTACTGTCTAAGAATCTTTAGTGAATTCTGCAGTGTTTGAAGGAGTGATATCAATCAAGTAGCTGCTTTGTCCATGTTGGCGCAATGTTTCTCAGACAAAGCAGTCTTGAAGTAAGAGGACTTAAACTGGCTTTATGCATTTCTTAAAACGTAGTTCACACCTTATTTCCTTTTCTAACAAGATGGCAGCATACCTTTGTTTAAGAACTATGCATACACATCCTGCATCAATATTGGGGGTACATAAGGACAATAGCTTCTGGAAAACTTCGTTGCAAGGCCATATTCAGGAGACTCCAAATAAGTGATCAATACACCAGTTGTGTATTTATAAAAAAAGTAGGAAATTGAACATTGAGTCTTAATTAGTAGGCATTTTACTTCAGGCAAAATTTATCATTGTTACACATCAGCCATTCTTTCCCATCCCAAATCTTAGGCTTATTTTGCATTTTCACTTATATTCAAATGCAGTTGCCTTCTTGATTTTGTTTAGTCTGATTGCATATAATTTGAATTAAGAAATCTTGGTAAAAGATCAAAGGTCATAATTGTGGATGATTAGGTAACAATCTTCATTGTCAATTTAGCAGATCTGCTCTTTCTTTCATTCAGAAAAAAGTATTATATTTGGCTCAGTGAATATTGATGGTTTTGCACATAATTTGTACCTTATAGTATCAGACAGTATTCCCAGCAGACTTGTATTCACTTTCTTCTGTCAATTACTTAAAATTAGAAAAGGTGAGAAGTTAGGAGTAATGGTTAGTTGATGCTTAAATTCCATGGGAAGATCTCTATTTGTTGTTGTGTAACAGATGCTGTCTTGAGATGACCATGGTGATTTAGTAAGCATTCTCATTATCATTTTCATCCATGTTAGGGTGTTATAAAACATCCATAGGCACAACCACTTTGAAAACCGCAGTAATTAATTCCCAGTGTACATCTACATGTTGTGTCAAACTCCACAAGTTGAGGTTTATCTGAAATAGTGTGTAAATAATAACTCGTCTCATTGTAACCTTTACATTACTCTAGCTGTAAAATATACTTGACATTTTTAACAAGACTGCGAAATGTGCTGTAGCAATACAAAGGAACATTTTTTAAATACAGGTTTCTATACAGATTTGTTCTTACATCAGATTTTTCTCACTAAATGTGTGAGAGTGTGTTTTTTTTAAATGGATATGTGAATTCCAGTATTCACCTCATAAGTCCAGTAATCCTTACTTCCAGAAAAGATATTTCATGCCATTCAGTGAATGTTAAAGCTATTTACTTTCCAGGGTTAATCTGTAATCATCTTGGTAGACTTGTTTTTATTTCCTTTTGTCAACCATCCATTGCATTTAATAAACAATGTCATATGAATAATGTCTGTTCGCTGGCAATGTATGTTTGAGATCCAAACATGACTTGGAGCTATTTGATAATTTCTTCTCCCAGAGGATCTTCTCTGAAAAACATCTCCCATCATGGGCTTTCCTCCACTATTTTCCAGAGCTAGGATTTATGGGACCAATAGAAATAATTTTTCAAGGTCAATGTCAATCCAAATCTGTATTAAAATCACTCATTTGCATAAACTGAAATTTGAAATATTTGAACTGATGACATTGGTATTTTATATCGAACAATATCTGATGTACATCGTTGCCTGTGCTGTGAACGCTTCGATCAGTTCGTGTGTTAAAAGTATTTTTTCCCAGTGCCCTTGTTGATGAGGCGAACAGAGACGCAGAATTTGGTTTAAGGTTCGACTCGATCTTATGAGCAAAATAAAGCACCAAATGAGAATTTCTGAAACTCCTTCAAACAATTACTCAGTATCTAGCACTATCATTCAGAGAAAGAATATTAATGTTGTGGTTCTGTTCGCCGTGCTGGAAGTTTTTGTTGCAAACGTTTCGTCCCCTGGCTGGGCGACATCATCAGTGCTTGGGAGCCTCCTGCGAAGCGCTTCTTTGATGTTTCCTCCGGTGTTTATAGTGGTCTGTCCCTGCTGCTTCCGGTTGTCAGTTTCAGCTGTCCGCTGTCGTGGTTGGTATATTGGGTACCCAGCACTGATGATGTCGCCTAGCCAGGGGACGAAACGTTTGCAACAAAAACTTCCAGCTCGGCGAACAGAACCACAGCAACGAGCACCCGAGCTACAAATCTTCGCACAAACTTTGAACAGATGGGACTTGTTCAATTTTCGATTCTGGTTGGCATAGACTAGTTGGGTGTAAAGGTCTCTTTCAATGTTACATAACTGCATAGCTCTATCTGAGCCTGCCTGCAATGAAACAGATTATTTGAAGAGTCTGCACTCCTGTGCAGAAAATTGGCAATGATAAAATTGGCTGAATTACTTATTTCTGTGCCATGCTGAAATTGAGCCTGGTTTCTGCAATCTCTGTTCGCCATATTGAAAGTCAATGACTGGGATTGTTGGAAAAGTCTCTCCGCCAATTTATGTACATCTGAGTTGGCTGTCAGTATGAAACAAGCTGAGAGAATGGAGCAGGAATAGGGCTGAGAAAGATGGGGTGTTGGGTTTGGAAATTGATTTTGTTCTTCACACACCAACACACTGCAAACCTCAGCTCATTGTTTTTCTCATTGCTCCTCTTCACACACTTGCTCCATCCTATCCCAACCACCTTTGCCTTACAACATTTTCAAAGATATTTACTTATTTCCGACTTACTCCGTTTATTTCTAAGAATATTCAACAGTTCGAGAACTGAATCGAAAACAAGAGACAGAGCAGTCAGTCCAAAAGCCTTGAAAATGATTCTGCATTTTCTTGTCCCATCATGAAGTGATGCAGTCCGTGTGGTGAAGCTTATCACAGATTGCCATTCATTAAGGAGTTATGGGATTTTCATCCAATGATATCTGATATCTGTGCTGATATATGTGTCAACTATTTTTTACCTATCACCTTTAAAGGGATATAAACATAGAAAATTGAAACAGGAGGAGATTGTTGTTGTGTTGATCCTGCTGCAATGTTCACTGTAATCAAGTCTGGTCATTGCATTCAGTAGACTGTTATTACTGTGGACCCGTAGTGTTTGATCCATTTAGAAAACAGAAATATATTTTCTTCATGGAAACATTCCGTGGTTTGACTTATACACCATCCTGTGGCAGAACATTCCACAGGATCACCCGCCTGAGAGTACTAAATGGCCTGCCCGATATCTTAAAGCTGTGAACCCCATTACTCTGGGTCTGGACTCCGTGGTCATGAGGGAATCCTTCCTATATTTAACATGCTAATCATGTTAGAATTACATTAGTTGCTGTGACGTCCTACTTCTTTCTTCTAAAGATCAGTGGATTTCAGTCGAACCAATTCGAATTGTTCCCAAAGTTCAGTCCTACCATCTGAAGAATCGCTTTGTTAAATATTTGTTGTGCAGTCTCCACAAGTCAAACGTGCAAATAACACTCCACGTATGGCCTCACCAAGACACTGTACAATTTCAACATGACATCCCTGTTCCTGCACTCAAATCCTCTTGCTACAAAGGTCAACATGCCATTTGCATCCTTTACCTCCTGCTGCTCCTGCATGCATACTTTCAGTAATTTGCGTACACAGGCGCTATGAGTAGTTTCTCATTTCCCTTTAGTAAATCCATGCTGACTGACTGTCCAATCCGTTGATTGGTTTCCAGTTTTAGGCTAACTGCACTTTCATTCCATGTTTCATACTTACCTTTTTTAAAAAAATATGTGTAGTTACATCAGCTATCTTCCAATCCATTGGAAATTGTTCCAGATTCTACAGAATCTTGAAACTTCAGATTACTCTATTTAGGTTCAGGCTCCTTGTTTCATATTAGATCCACTAAGTCTTGGGCCACTTTGTTAAGTATGCTTCAGTGGAGAGTACCGTTCCTGTGATATCTTTGCTTTTAATCCTATAAACTTCCCCAACACCATTCCCCAACAAATACTGATGTTTTGTTTCAGTTCTCCCTCTAATGTGCTCCACAGCAAATTAGGGATATTATTTGACATTATTTGTGATGACAGAGGCAAAATACAGCATATAGTTAATTGATCTGCCATGACTTGAACCCACATTATAACTTCCCCTGTTTCTGATTGTAAGGGATTTGTTTCCATTAATCTTATATTTTTTGTCTTCATCTAATGTCAGGAGAATCTATAATTAACTTGTATTTCACTGGCTTACTTATATACGTTATTTTCTCTCTTAATCACTCCCGTAATCGTGCTGAAATCTGAACTTCACTCAGTTTTTAGATATTTTGTTCTTTTTAGACACTTTCTACGCCTCTCCCTTGGATCAAGTACAATCCCTAATCTCCCTTCTTTGACATAGTAGAGTCGCCTTTCCTGTCATATTTTGTTACAGCTGGGAAAGACGAACTGCTGCAATTCCTCCAAGGGATCATAGATGTTTGTCCTGCAGTTAAGTTATGTTCCCCAATTTATTGTAACCTTCTCCTCCTTGTACCACCGTGATTTCCTGTATTCGGATTTTATTGCCTCGACTCAGAATCAACTCTGTCCATCTCCATCTTAATGAATATTACTATCATTGCATTCTTCAAGCTCACACAAGGGAACTCATACAGCAAGATTGCCAATTATTCCCTTCTCATTACACAAATAAAATTATGTAATTAAAGTTGGCGTTGCCCCAGAGACTATAGGACCACTTCCTCACTTTTCAGAGAGAGAAATGACTGATGGTCCTTTACCCTAAAGGCCACTGAGCCTCAAGCAAGGGACCAGGTTAAGAAGGTGAGAACTTTAGGGCGACTTTAGCTGACACGGGGACAGAATACGTGGTGTTCATGGTATTCTGAATCACAAATCAACCGTCCACAAAGTTGAGCTAACTCATTTCCAAACAATATGCATTACTGTGCGGAGGAGGCTGTTGGGAAGCAGGAAGTGCCGTAAGTTAAGAGATGCTGAAATACTCGTCATGACCGATTTGGCGTGCTTCTTTAGTGGGGTGGCGTGGCAAAGCGGACTGTGGTGCTGAATTTAAGCGCCAGGCTCTATCGAGTTGTTGCTGCCGACATCACAACTCCACTGTTGTCAGCACTTGTATACGAAAGGTCTACGTGTGTTCTGACGGTTTTGATTTGAGTATTTGCGACTGTTGATCTCTGGGTCGTGGACATCGGTCCTTTCATTTTCTTACTGAGTCCCAGCTCTCCATTCCACTTCCACTGAGGGCAGCCTCACTCTTTCATTGATGCGTCTGTTTCCGAGGGAAAAGTCTCTTCACTTCACTACAAGTCGCTGAGACTAGTCGGTCAGTGTAGGCGAATGTACGATGCATGATATCCCTTTGAAAGGTGCAGGTTCCACTCGAACGGTGCATTAAAATGGCCACTTGCTGAGGGAGACTGTAAGTGACGGTTCCATTCCAAATGTTGCTGAACCGAAATTAACTGATTCAGAAGGTTCTGATGGAAATTCTTAGGGAAATCTCCCTGAATGTCGAACAATTCACATGGATAATGATCTTCTTGTGTGTGCATACGGGTTGACGCAACAAACAGCTTATTCTCGGCAACTGGCATGTGGTGGGGTTGGGCAGGGCTGGACGAATGTGATCTGTGGGAATGAGGCAGTCAATCATTCCAAGAGCAGTTAGAGCTGATTGGCCGAAGATAACTTTCTCATGTTCTGTTTCAGAAACAAAGATAGAATTTGCCTGGAAATATCAGCAGGTCCGGCAGAATCTTGAAAATGGAACGCAGATTTAACATTGCAGGGCCAGTGACGCTTCTTTTTTCATGTCCATCTCCCTCTGCCTTTCCGCACCCTCCCTGTCAATTGACTATGTCTGACGTCCAATTTTATCCTGAGCTTCTCTTTTATTATTTCCTCTCCGGCCATTTTGACAGTCACAAGATTTGTTTCAGCCATATCCCATCTCAACATTTTTTTTCAGCTCTGACGGGAGGTCCTCGAACTGAATAAATAACTCTGTTTCTGGGTTAGTGGTGCTGGAAGAGCACAGCAGTTAAGGCAGCATCCAAGAAGCAGCGAAATCGACGTTTCGGG
>NC_057717.1:43167115-43169742 GCF_004010195.1 Chiloscyllium plagiosum | reverse complement strand
GTTGGGGGCCGGGGAAACGGAAGTCTTGGAGGAGGTGGAGGGCGTGGGTGGTTTCTCGAACGTATGTGGGGAGTTCCAGGATTAGGGGAGATAGGACAGTGTCGAGGTAGGTGGAGATGAGTTCAGTGGGGCAGGAGCATGCTGAGACAATGGGTCAGCCAGGGTGGTCAGGCTTGTGGATCTTGGGAAGGAGGTAGAACCAGGCAGTGTGGAATTCCCGGACTATGAGGTTGGAAGCTGTGGGTGGGAGATCTCCTGAAGTGATGAGGTTCTCTATGGTCTGGGAGATGATGGTGGGGTCATCGTCGAGGGGGCAGTAGGAAGAGCTGTCCTCGAGTTGGCGTTTGGCTTCAGCGGTGTAGAGGTCAGTGTGCCAGACTGCCACTGCATCCCCTTTATCCCCTGGCTTGATGGTGAGGTTGGGATTAGAGCAGAGGGATTGGAGGGCTGCGTGTTGTGAGGGTGAGAGATTGTCTCGTTACTTTATTGATGGCCAGAGACCAGAAGGTGAGGCCTTTCAGTCCATCTCGTATGCTCTGCCATGTGATCATGGCAGATGTGGGTCTCAACACCATTCTCCAGCATTCTTCCTGCAATGCTTACTCTATCTGATTTTAGGATCCATTACGTTTTCCAACGTGGGTCTGAACCCGGCCCCCTCCGTGTATATTGGCAGTTTGTTGCAATGTTTCTGTGTGTGACCAAATTTGGTATGATGCCAGTACGGCAAACACGATCGCCTGTGAGCAAGGCAATCACCACTTGCGTTGGGGTGGGGACAAGTCACTGGCCCCGCTGTGTTTCTGTGGGGGAGCGGGTATCACGTTCACCTCCAACATGAAGTATCCCTGCTTCCAATTGTCCTGCGCAAAGAACGATAGGCTTTTTTCTGAACATGGGTCGATCTTATTGCTTGCTGGTCTTGCAAGTAAACTTTCCTTTTATTGTCCCACCCCATTCCTGCCGCTGTGGTGAAAGGGAATACAAGTCCAATTAATTGTTGTATACGATTTTCTTCGTCATCTATTCTTCTTTGTTCTGAATATGCACGGATGTTTCCACCACGGACGGGAACTATTTTTAAAAGTCGGCGAGCCCTGATTCTTTCCGTAGAGAAGAAGTATCAGCTTCTGCGAAAGTGCCCGTGTTCACAGACGGGCAGAAACATTGTTGTTCCTTCCTTATGGGCGACAGGCTTCCGAATTGTGGTGGATGGGGATTTATTGCAGTCTCTTTAGCAAACCACGAATTGAATTTAGTCGCCCATCATTACTTTAATAGCGAAAAGGGACACAATTGCAAATAATTGCTGCATGAATTCCTTTTTTTCAAACTTGCCTCTGCAGCGATCCTGAATGTGCACTGATATCTGCAGTACTTGTGGCTATCCTGCTTAGGAGGGAAGGTACGAGCTCCATTTCTCCTCAGTGCCCCAGAGAAAATTTTCGCAGCCGATCAGATTACCATCAGATACGGGACATCCCCGGTTCAAAACGAGGCAGAAACATCTTTGTTCCATTTTTACACACGGTAGCCTTTTGGGTTGACGTGAACAGAGCATCCGTGTTTGATATTCTCATCAGCAAAACTGTCTTGGAATTTGCACGCTCATATCTGCTGCCGTAGTGCAAAGGAATATAATTAATTCGGATTCATTCCTGTGTGGAACTTTGTTATGTTTTATTCTCCTCGGGGAAAGAGGATTGGAGATGATGAAGCCAGAATCGTCGATTCTACTGCTGCTCCGACCTGCTGTGCTTTTCCAAAATCATTTTCTCTGCTAATTTTCTGTCCTCCCTGTTCCTAAATAGAAGTCAAATTGTACACCTTGGATGGCCGTGCTGTGTAAGGCCAGTTACCGGGCATTGATCACTTCTGCACCAGTCATACCACATTTGGTTTACATGCAAAGGTGGCCTGGTACATTGTCAAGGGGAAATCTCATATGCTGGGGTCACAACGAACATTGGATTCTGATCTATGGTCTCTGTCAACTGTATCCAAATCTAGAGTGTGAAATGCCTGATATGGGCGTTGTCTGCCTTTTCTCAACTTTTGTGAAACAAAACCAGAAATCCTTATTCATGATTGGCAACAATTCACATTTTCACGATTTTAAGCACAGTGCACATTTCCCGTTTATTCGGTCAGCAACAGGAATGAAAAGATTTACTTCCACAGATGAACTGCTTGACTTACGCTCTCATGTGGTCGCTTTGAAATCGAAGGCATGTTGGAACTGAAACTGAGGAAATGCTAGTCTTTCTTATGAATGACCACGTATCAATTTTGTTTCATTCATCTCAGAAACGTCTAAACAGGGAGGAATAGGAAACGGAGGGACATGCAGTTCCGGTGAAACACCTCTTTGATTCAGTCATCAACAAGTGGCGTTAAAACGACTCAGGAGAGAGAGAGCAAACAACAATAAAAAAACACGTTTTGTCACCTCGAACAAAGAAACGTATAAATACAAAGCAGGAATCAGCAGCAGTGCTTCTCCCGAAGGCCCACTGAAGATGTTAATAGATTGACGAAACGAATGGAAATGAACATTCCAAATCAGCGAGCAAGCCTACGTCCAGATAAATAGTGGGGGTGGGTGAGGCTATAGTGAGTCGTGCAAC
>NC_057717.1:43153836-43165004 GCF_004010195.1 Chiloscyllium plagiosum | reverse complement strand
CTTGCCCTTCTGTCAGAATCCGACACATTGATACTGATGTTCTCGGGGTGATTAATTGATCCGAGGCTTTGAAAGGAATCCTGTCACAGATGCCATCACCACACTGTGACGCGCTCAGCTTCATTGGCAAAGAAAACACATTTGTCCTCATGAAGCTTCCTTTCACCCTCGGTCTGTCTAGATAATTTTCACTTCCTCTCTCCTGTTCTTCCTCCATAATTCGAGGGAAACTCAAGCCGAATCCCAGCATCATATATCTCCTTTAATGTTCAGATTTTTAGATTAATTTAATGGACCGAACAAGCTTGCAGGAAATTGAATAGTATGAAAAAAAAGATTTTTAAAAACCCTTCCAGAAAGTTAACCGACTGTTGAGTCAGACATAGGAGAAATGTCAGAGAGCGATACAATTGAATCATTTTCTCACTGTACAGATACTCCTACACTAGCTCAATCTTACCAAAATATTTATTTTCAAATGAGACAATTCCCTGGGGCAGATCCTCCCTCAATCCACAATCATGTGTGCTGCCAGGAACTATTTCAATTGTGATTAAAATAGTTCAAGATCTTTAACCCCAGACCAGTGCTCCCTGCGCCATGTCAATTGAAGCGTCTCCAGGTGAGGTTCGACCTCCCAGCCCGATGTCCCAATGCTCTACTTCTCCATGTGAACAGTAGTTGTTCCAGCTGTGGTTGGAGCTTCTAGCCTCAGCGTTTCACGCGCGTCTATGCTTTCATAGAAGGACTGTGTGCTCATGGCTTTCGTCACAAGACAACAGAGAAGATACAAGCATTCATTCCACTCCCCATTTCCAATTAGATCTTCGCCTCTGCGCCACTCAGTTTCTCTGATTCCAGACCTGGGAACCGGTGTGATGTGACCGTGCAACAATATTTACTTCCTTGTCTCATGGAACTGATAAAGTAACAGTGTTAAAATTTGGTGTTACTGAACACTGCATTTCGACAATACCATGCACTATCGCCTGTACATTTAATCTTTTGTTAGAACTTATCGGATTCAGTCTTCAACATTCTCAGTGATGGAAGCTCCACAGTCTATGAGGACATCGAAGAAGAAGATTCAACCCAATCTCAATCCAGTATGTGACAAGTTTTCTTGTTGTGCATGTGCTGCTTTTCCTCACCTATCTATGCCATTGCATATTTTACTTTTTACATCGTGCTATTTGGTGATAATATCGTGGTTCATACTCTGCGTTGTGGCCGCAGCAAATTCCGCTCATTTCCGAGTAAAGGCAATGCACATTTGTTCCATTTTAAGCCACATCACCTTAGCGAAACAAACACCGAAAAGAATCAACACATTTTTAACTGGAAAATACTTTTCAGTCTGCTCTCTGACATCATTGCGTGTCATATGTCAGGATTCAAATTCACCCACTATCGGAGATTTATCTCCCTTTCACAATCACTATACCCATTTCCGTCACTCTTCCCATGTCACAGATGCATTGCACTGTCTAACACTCACTTTCATGTTGACCCCATTAAGTCTGTGCTGCAGCTGTCACTGTTGCTCGGTGAACGTGCCCCAATAGCACCATCAGGTTCTTCGAACACTCAATGCAATCAGATAAGGTGGCTGCATAACCAATCCTCCTGTATAGTGTTGTATTTGCATGGACCAGAGATTATTGGAGCATCAGGTTCACGAAAAAGGCACTGAACAGTATCGAAGGAAAGAGATTTATTGGAAAAGACCAATTTCGGTGGTTTCTACACATTTCTTTCATATCATCATTCTGCTCTCGCGAGGGTATTGTATACAATTCTGCAATTCACATTATAGAAGCGATATGACAGTACTCAAAACGGTGCAGAAGTGATTTATCAATATGTTGTCTGGATTGAAGATGTGCAGCTATTAAAGAGTTTCGACAGACTGTTTTCTTGAGAGCAGGGAAGATTGAGAGGAAACATGATTGAGAAGTCGAAAATAATGAGGGGTTTGAATTTGGCAGATTGAAGGAAACGTTTCCCTTTGATGGAGGCGTCAATCACCAGGGAACCGTAGATTTAAGTTAAGAGGCAAGAATGTTTGAGTGGATGCAAATGAAAATTTCATCAGACAGCGAGTGTTTAGAATCTGGAACTCACTGCCTCTCAGTGTCGAAGTAGCAGAAACCCCAATAACCTTCTGAGATGTTCATGTGTGAATTTGAAATGCTTACAGCATACAAGGCCAAAGGATGGAAAATGGGATGAGGAGAGTCAAACAGTTATTTTTAACAAGAACACGGCCAAAGACCTGGGAGCTTGGGAGCTCTGACCTCCTCTGTCGTGTATTATTTATTATCTTCACATGTCACGTGGAATTCCAGAGTTCATTTCTTGTGGCGCAGCCCGCCCTGATTTGGAGTTTAAAGGTTTGTTTAAAGATTCAAGTGCAGGTTGCAGTTTTGGGGGTTTTTGGTGGTTTTGGGCAGTTGGTTTGCAGCCGTTCCCTCCGCATTCTCGGCGACATCCTCGGGCTGCTGAGAGTCCCGTGAAGCGTGGCTGTCCTGTGGCTGTCCTGTCCTTGGAATTGATTTGAGTTCATTCCCACTGCTTCCGTTTGTCAGTACTTGTAGTTCGTTGCAGATCCTGGTATGTTCGGTTTAGCTCAACGAGATTGTGGATGGAATCCATGGATGGATGTTTTCCTTCTAGAAATTTTCTGGTCGCCCTCTATTTGGCTTGTCCTATTATTTTTGTGTTGCCCCAGTCGAACTTGTTTTTCTCGTCGACTGTGTATATTAGAAGAGGGGAATCTAGCTGTGTTGTTCACTGGCTCCTCCAGAAATGCTTTGCCAACAAAAGATATTCCCGCAGAATTCTTGCAGACAAACAACGCTCGGGGAACATGCCATGAGCTGACACACTAAGCACTCTACCTTATATATGAAAAAAATCTCAGAACTGACAGCCACTCTCTCCTGACCATTCAGATTTATGAGAGAGCATAAATCCAAAGCCAGGTTCAGCCAACAACTCCCCAGAACAAACGACCACTACCCTGCATGTGCAGTGCACTGTAGACAAACAATGCTCCAAGCAAAGAGTGCAGAAAACATTGTAAAGGACCAAGAGGCAGGCAAATCGAGAGCCGCATTCATGAAGAACAACTTGCCCCGAAACGCCAAAGCGAGGTTTCCCCAGTAGGTGTACTCAGGGCACTGAGTTTCTCTGATTCCGCGCCTGGGAGCTCGGATTATATGACAGTCTGTGGCAGCGGAGAGTTTGTTGCTGGAAAAGGACAGCATGTAAGGCAGGATGCAAGAAGTAGGAGAATCGACTTTTCGGGCATGAATACTTCATCAGGGTTACACCCAAAACCTCGATTCCGCTGCTCCTCGGATATTGCCTGACCAGCTATTCTTTCTGGTACCACACTCACTTCTCTGATCTCCAGCACATAGAGTCCTCACGTTCTCCTCCGTCTGCAGCAGTAGTTTGTTCTTTGTTTGATGGAACTGTTGATGTCACCAGTGTAAACTTCGATTGCTGATTGAGAAATACAACCAGGTTCATTGCCAAAAAGAGCATTTCTGTTGTTTTTCAAGTTCTATGCCTCGCACAGCTTCTGGCAGTGTACTTATATAGAGTTTCCTGGCGGTTCGGTATGTGTGTTTGTGATCGTGCAGTGTCACTACTCTAAGATGTGGCTGCAGTCATCTGCGTTCGCAACCCAGTGTCGATTGCTACTGTTTTGCGTTGCTCTTCATGTGTGCATTACTAACACAGTAATCAATCAATTGACATTGTAAGAAGGCAGACAGACGTGGGAAATGTCGAGGTTTTAGTGACATTTGTACAATGTTTAGAGGTTACCTAGAAGCAGTAGATAAGAACGTTGAATTCTTTTGGGGAGTGACGAGGAACAATGAGGGAAATACGTCACCTGAGTTTACTCACAGGGACCACAATGCGAAATAAAACGTACCAAAAGTGAGGAAGACAGTTAAATGTTGGCAGGAATCATGGATCTCCTGACTTCCACTCCCGAGTTCCCACCATTCCAACTCCCGGGTCGATTGTAAACAAATTTTACTGAACCATACACATCAAGGTTGTCCAATAGAACGGCACAGTCTTTTCTTTGTCTTAGTTTTATAGTTTCGACTTATCGTTCTTTTTTCGGGAAACCATCTCTTTAATTGCAAGCTTTCGGAAAGGAGGCCATACGGTTCGTCAGAGAAAAAAAAAGACACAAAACTTTGTTTGTATTATGCACAAGAACACCCAAATTCCTCGGTCCTACACGTTGTTTCTACTTTCCCTCTATTTTCATATGGACTGCTTTTTGACTCTTCCAACCTGCCACTCCCGACATGAAACTTAATCTGCAAAGTTTTCCCCCCATTCACTTAAACTATATATATGCCTTCGCAGATTCCCACGTCCTCATCACAACATGCTCTCCCATTATTGTCTATCGTCAGCAAACTTGGACATATTCACAATGCCACTTTCTGCATGCTATGAACAGTGAGATAAAGAACTGAAGACTTGACTATACCCCGTCTTGATAGATCTCTCTGTTATAAATAAGTACACACATTTGCTACCCTCAGGATGTGAGAACAGCCTCCTCATCTCTGTCTTAATTGGTTAAAGCCTTCTCCTGATATTTGGACCACCAGTCCGATACTATCCTGGATAGCAATCAGAGCTGAACAAACGCCAAAAGGCATAAACTCACTGGCGTCCCCCGCGTCAGTTCTGAGTATTTGTAACATTTTCTTTTTGACCTCTGGTTGAACAAACTGCCCTGATTTGCACATTAAAGTTGACAACGCCACATCTGCTTCAAATTTCCCTGAGTGCCTGTGACGCAGGTAGTGCTGAAAGGCGCTATAAAAATACTATGACATCTTCATTTCTCGATCCATTACATTATTACTAATCTTTCTGCACTCTGTCTCTCATCAATATGTGTCGTTCAAACCAATTTCCTATCAGCCTCCTCCATTTTAATCAATTACAGGGACCAAAAACTTTAGACTCATTGCGCAGACAGAACAAACCGAATAGTGTCCTCACGTTTTCTGTTGGAAGCCCCAATTTCACGAGAAATATTAAGGAGTGTCTCAGGGTATAGTTGTGGCTGAGTGGTTAAGGCGATGCATTAGATATCCATTAGTGGTTCCCCATGCAGGTTTTAATCAAACAACTATGTTTCCTTCACTGTTGCTTTTAAAAGGCTTTCGTGGATGAGGTCTACCTCAAACTACAGAAAGTCTGTCTCAATAACCCTACATTTTGTCAGATCTGCTCATTTATTGACATGTAGGAAACTTGGGTTATGAAGCAGAACCGGACCTGACTCAAAAACGTCGCTCTGTTCCTCCAACCACAGACAATATCAGACCTGTGGGGTTTATTTAGAATTCGCAAAGTTAATTTAACACAAATGCTGTTTTCCATTAAATGTCCGCAATTCCAGTCCTCTGGTGAGTTGCACCGGTCAGAGGCAAAATTTCCTCCTGATCATCAACCCTCCCATCCCCACTGCTCCCTCCAACATCATTGTAAATTTCCCCAGGAAATCTCCCGTTAACCTTATATGCTTCGAAGAGAACTTTCCCAGAGTCGGGAATTTCTCCACAAAAGATTATTTCCTCACCTCTGGACCTGATGCAAAGCAAAGGATTGTAAAAACGATGCTGGGAAAATGTTGCTCGGCAAAAACTATCAAGAAGCAAAACAGAATTTCCAGTCTCCAGATTTGTGAATCTTTAGACATTACTCGGGAAGTAGATTCCGAGGAAATTGAAGGGTGAACTGTCCAACTGAGCAGAGACAGGACGACACCTTCCCATGTTTTTAGAGGCTGATACGTTGAGTCTGATATTCTTGAGAAAAGAAACAATGTAAAACATTGAAAAGACTCCCGTTCTTGCACGTCAGGAATTCAAACCTCATCTCAGCTCCGGTAAAATGAGAAAACATGGGAACAGAAAACGCACTGAAATTTTCTAAGGGAGTCGTTCCCAGTTGTAGAAGAGCTGGTTCCCAGTGACATGGAGGCGCCTGCAGAGAGTGGGATCAGACTGTTCTCTAGTTTCCACAATGAATGTTCCAGACTTTAGAATGGATAAGTAAAACTGATAAACGGCATTTATTATTCTGTGAAGGCCATGCAACAGCTTGGATCCACTAACCGCCTGCGTTATGAGATGCTATACGAAGATTGTTCCCCACTCTCAGTGCTTTGGGTCAGCGCGATCGGCTGTTAATCGAGCGGGTGGTGGGTCGCACCCACTCATGGATGGAGTTTTCGCTGTACTTACTCCATCTGTTTCCTTTGCTGCGTAGTTTTAGGTTTTTAATCAGGTCAGGGATATATTTCCCAAACGGAAAACTTACACAGTGAGGAACCATAATAGCGTTTCTGTATTGCTTTTGTGACTAACAAGGGGCTGTGGATGCCGTGAATTAGAAATAAAAACAGAAACTGCTGCAGAAACTCAGCAGGTTTTCTGTATCTGTGGGGGAAAACAGAGTTCTAACAACTTTCTGAAGAAGCTCTGAATCATTGTCTCTGTTTTTCTTTCCACAGATGCTGCCAGACGTGTTTAGTTTCTCCTGATATATCTGCTTTTGATTTTTACTGAGTATCCATTCCAACTATCGGGATTGATCACACAGACCATACATTCCCCGACGTTTAACAGTGTCGAATGAAATGAAACAAAGCTAAGAATGATGCACGGTCCGTCAGCTGCACAGGGAGATAGGACTGGCAAACCAGTTCTTTTGCACTGCTTCTGCAGTGGCTGCCTTGTGGGTCAGGTGATGGGCTTTAAATCCACTACGTTTTTGCCGGACAGTTTCACATCTTGCTGACTGTAATTGAGAGCCGAGAGTAAACTGGAAAAGAGCTTGTTCCCTGCTTTCTTGTTTGGGATTCAAGTCACTGAATAGGGAAAAACGCACATAACCCAGCTTAGGAATGTTGGGAATCTGGAACCCATCGCAGGTCAGGGTTGAACGAGCAGAAACCTCAAGAAGAGGTGAGACCCATTTAATTTACACATCCATTACTGACTGCATTTGCACCTCTGAGCCAAGTGTTGCAAAATGAGTTAACAACAGTTAGGGGATTACCTGAAACTGGTGCAGACCTGGTGGGCCAAAGCGTATTTTCTGTGCTAGTGATCTCCATGACCAGCATTGGGGAGCTCAGTTTGTGAAGTAACAGGAATTTTTTTGCTCAATGTCCCAGAGCGATGAAGGGTTTGAATTACTCTCTCCTGACCTGTCTGTCAGTCACGGCATACATTGGGAAATTTCAATAGTTAATAACTGGTATGGTGCACATTCCTAGTATCAATCTGCAGGATAATTAGGAAGATAATATCGTGTTGTCACATTACCCAGCCATGTGTAAGCCCTTGTGTGTAACATTTCCAGGCTCTGCTTTCGAAATAAAGATCGTCTGCATTATCTGTCGCCTGTTTGTATCAAGCAGCTAATTGAGCATGGAGTTGGATGTTCTGAGGAAGCTGGAATTATGACAAGGACGGAAACAGAAAGAGACGAGACTTGAAAGTGCTTAGAGTTTGCGTGTGTCGGTTGTTTTTAGTAATGATTGACTGCTGACCGCTGTCCTGTCAGATCTCCGAAGTCGCAGAGACGATTTGGGTGGAATTTGTAAATTTAAAGTTACACACGAACAGCGTGTTGGACTATTTCAACTCAGTTTCCATTTCATACCCCAGCTCATCGCAATGGTTCACATTTTCTGGAGAATTGGCTCGTGTTCCGCGTGAAGCTTCCTTTTTCCAGAGAAACTTGCAGACGTGAAGCACATAACGCTGAGGCCTCAGTCACTGTCGAGGATGTGCTGGTGTGTCTGCCTTTGTGAGCGAACATGAGAATAAATTTCCTCAACGGGGTTACAACGTAGTATGACCATGTTAAATTTCAGTCCCATTGATGTGTCATTTAAAATTACAGAGAGATTATCATTGACATTTGCCCTGGAAACATCAAAACGCGTCAGATTATGGGCCAAATGCGACAAACTCGGACTAGAATACGTGGATGTCTGATGACCTGCGCTGCACGGTGGATGAATGATGCTTTTCTCCCACGCTATTAAATATGGAGGACAGAGAGAAACTGATCTGACGAGAAAACCTATTCACAATCTGACATAAGCTTTTGTACTGACCACTCTACTCCCAATCTTGATGACATCTGCAAACCCACTGACCATGCTTTCCATGTTTCAAGCTAAATCATTTAGATGAATGAAAAACGAAATGGGCTCAGCATTGATCCCTGTGGAACACAGCTGGTAACAGTCCTGCAGCCTGGAAACTACCCTCCACCACCGTTCCCAGCCTCCTACCATTAAACTAATTTTATATCTAATTGGAATGTTCACCTTGAATTCTATGTGATCTAACTTTCAAAAATAATCGACCAAGTGGAAACTTTTGAAAGTATTAATTAAAGTCCAAGTGAACAATGCCGACCACTTAGTCCTCATCAATATTCTTGGTTACATCCTCAAAATACCCAACCATGTTTGTGAGACACAAATGACGTCGCACAAAACCATACCGATAATCCCTATTCATTAAACCTGTCTCAAAATGCTTATAAATCCTATCATTCAGAATTGCTTCCAACAACTTACCCACGACCTCAGCCAACCTCACAGGCATATGGTTTTCAGTTTTCTCCATTCATCCCTTCCTCAACAAAACCACTCCCCATTTATTCGGCACATCACTCGAAGTAATAAAGGATGCAAATATTTCCACCAAGGGCCCAACAGTTTAGATTAGATTACATTACAGTGTGGAAACAGGCCCTTCGGCCCAACAAGTCCACACCGACCCGCCGATGCACAACCCAACTATACATTTTCCCCTTACCTAACACTACGGGCAATTTAGCATGGCCCATTCACCTGACCTGTACATCTTTGGACTGTGGGAGGAAACCGGAGCACCCGGAGGAAACCCACGCAGACACGGGGAGAACGTGCAAATTCCACACAGTCAGTCGCCTGAGGCGGGAATTGAACCCGGGTCTCTGGCGCTGTGAGGCAGCAGTGCTAACCACTGTGCCACTGTGCCACCGTGCCGCCACTATTTCCCGAATTTCCCACGAAGTCCTGGGTGCACGAGATCAGATCCCAGAGAAATATCCAACTTTATATTATCCAATTCCTCTGGAATTTGCACTATTCAATATGAACTATTTTCAGAACATCAATGTTTGTAGCCGCCATTTCGTTCTCCAATGTATAAACTAATGCGAAATGAACATTCAATATCTCTCCCATCCTCTGAGGTTCAAGACAAATGTGAGCTCTTAAGTCTTTCAGGGATCCTACTTAGTATCTAGCTCTGAATGTACTTATAAAATCTCTTTAGATTATCCTTAACTTTATGTGCTAAGTCTATCCAATATGCTCGCTTTGCCTTCATGATTTTCTTTGAGGAATGCCCCTTCACGCCTTATAGTGATCAAGAGATTGACTTGAGACCGCATGTTTACATAGAAATTGTGATTTTTAAAAAATAAACTCTAAGACGACGAGTCCTTCACCCCTGCGATCAACGTGTTCTAGTAGAATCCCAACAAAGTGGGAACAGGCAATTCAGCCCAAGGAGAACCCATGAAACATGCGAAGATCATTGCACTCAAACTCACACCTCTACTCGATTCCTGTAACTCTGCATTTCCTACAGCCAAATGACGTCAACTACACATCTTTCCTCTGTGGAGGAAACCCAGGCAGACACGGAAAGAATGTGCAAACTGCAGACGGTAGCCTGAGAAGAAATTAAACCAGGGTCGCTGAGGCTAGAAGACAGCAGTGCTCTCCACTGAGTCAGCTACTTTAAAGCTCCTATCAACCTCTCATAACATATCTTCCCTTAGACATGTGGCTAAAAACTATTCCCGATGATCCAAATGCGTGTGACGACACCCTCTTATCGCGTCAGTTGCAAACTTTTGCGGTTGGTTTTGAACTCGCTTGAACGAATGCCGACATTACATTTACCTTCCGAACAGACAACAAAACCTGCATGTTAAACATAAGAGAAACCTTAACTAGATCTCTCAAGTGCCTTTCAACTATAGATATCTGAAGCCTTTTCCCGTCACAAAGTAGTCTATGCCTCTAATCATTCCATCACTCGATGACCTCACACTTATCCACATAGTGTTCTAACTGCAACTTTTTTTTATCCAAGCTCTCAGCCCGTCCACGTAATTCTGCAGCCTGCCCGCTTCCTCACTACGATCTGTCCCTCCACATGTCATTGTGTATTCTGCAAATGGAGCAACAACACTCTCAGTTCCTTTGACCCGATCCTTCATGCATAACGGGAATAGTTGTGGTGCCAAAACTGACCCCTGCTGAACTCCACACGTCATGCGCTGCCATCCTGGAAAAGACCCTTTCACACAACTGTCTGCCTTCCGCCAGTCAGCCAGAACTCAAGCCATGCCAGTACTTTGTCCCTAACACCATAGCCTATCATTTTGCAGTTTCTGATATAGAACCTTGACAAATGCCTGCTGGAAATTCATGCTGACCACATTCACAGAATAGATCTTTTCTCATTTCCTCATTACATCCTCATAGAATTCTAACAATTTTTTTCCTTGAGAAACTGTGCTGATGCTTCAAGTAATATGTAATCCCACCTTTACACTAACCTCTCATATGGTACTTAATACGAAATTGATTTGTTTGACATTTATTTAAAATATTAAAAGTTTGCTTTCAGTCCTGAATGTCATGAACAACAAAGTACAATCGCAGTTGAGATATGTAAAATCTGCGCTGTCTCAGCAGACTCGATGAATGAGTGAATTCTTTCTCCCAGTGGATCTCTCTGCCGTCTCAGCAGGGTCGATGAGTGAGCTAACTGTTATTTTTTTCAAATGAAGCAGGTAAATACGTTCTGCCCACTGCAAACTCTCTGGTGTACTGAGAGTTGAGATGATCTCCAGAACCTCGTCCCACAATGAAAACAATTGAAATGTCTCTCATCCTGTGAAAAAATCGATGTTACATCAGTCCTGCAGAGACTGGAGAGCACATCCCACACACTAGATATTTGACAGGTCTCTCTTCAAGGCGAAGGCGTTCATGATAAAACGATCACAAGGAACTTATGTAGTGA
>NC_057717.1:43149170-43151769 GCF_004010195.1 Chiloscyllium plagiosum | reverse complement strand
TGGAAGGTGATGACCAGGGGAATTCTGCCTTCGTCATAGTTGGAGGGGTGGGTCTTGAGTGCGGAGTTGCTGGAATTGGATGGGATGCGCAGGAAGGCAGCATTGGCTACGTTGGTGGAGAAATTGCCTCACCACTGGCTCAATTTCTCTTTGACAGTTGTCTGAGTCTGAACCAGTCACGTCATAACCATGGTGAGATACTTCACCAAGTCTGCACACTTGCACGGCATTATCATCATACGTCTCTTCGACGTCTCTGCTCTTCAGCAGCTCAACCTCTCTTTCATTCCTTTCGGCTAAACTATCCAAATGCAATTCCATCCGTCCTCTCATATTCCCTCTCTACTCTGGTCAAATATCGTCTGCCTATATGCATGCGTGTACTTGATCTCTGTACAGTGTTTTATTGTGACTTATTTGAATGACGTTTTTAGCACCGCCTTTTTTCCCAACCGTGTGCTGCTGCCTTCGCAGCTTTACATTCCCACACGAGGTCCCACATGGTGGAAGGGAAGGAGTTGCGTGTTGTTCACCCAATGATGCAATCCTGAGGTCTTCGAACAAATATGATGCACGTGGGAGTATTCACGACAGTGATTGTTCACCCATCACAGCTCAGCGAATTCTTAAATTTTTTCGTCATTTTATTCAAATCTTTTCACTGTCTCTGCTACATCTATCGTTGTAATGTCCGAAAGCCCACACAATAACAATTAGAAATGGTCAATAAATGCCAACCCAGCCAGCGAATCCGACATCCAAGATTATTTTTATAAATAAAGCTGTCTCAGATATCTGCATTGCCTCGAATTCCAACCTTTTGATCACGCTCGATTTTAACTGTTTTATGTCTGGCGCCCGAAATTTCATGCATCAAGGCCATAAAGCATGAGATCCCTTCATTGAGGAGATCTCATAATGCCGTTAGGAAAGGGGTTACTCACCAAGTGATGAAGAAAAACTGTGATATGTGTTCAAATCAACGCCATTAATTTGTATCAATACTGCATTGTGCCTTTCATATATTGGAAACTTCAATGCTTTTCCTCTGAAGGGAGTTTAAGCAAATTTTGATCGCAGTCGCATAACGAGATATTGGGAAGCTGACAAAGTGTTATGTCAAAAAAGTAGGTTTCAAGTCGTATTTTACACCACAAAACTTATTCTGCTAGAGGACATCATTGTTATGTCTGCATAAAAGCTCTACTTTCGCTCGTGGCTCTGCAGCTCAGTGATTAGAGCTCTCGTCTTGTTTGCCAGTGGCCATGAGCTCGAGTCCCACTGGGTCTTTGCTGCGTTTCTCGCATATACTGCACCAAACATCCAAACGTGCTTTCTCACTGTTGCTCGGAATTCTTTCTGATGAAAAATTGTAAAGCCATTCTTTCTAGGGCAAATCTGTTTGAGCTTGCAATTCCACTTCTGTTTTCTACTTCGATGAACATGAGAATAACAAGCAGCTGACCCGAAAAATGCTGGAATTATTTCTTGCAACGTCTCAGTTTTCCATTAGGATCCTGACATCCCCACTCACCTAATCTATTAGACGATGGGAAGAATCAAAGGGAAATTATACCATAGTGAGTTGGAACGGACCTGTTGAGAAACGCACCTTTTTTTTTTCATTCGTTGCATTGGACAGTTGGCTGCAATCACAGAGAAGGGATTGAGTGAATTTGCAGCTCACTTAGCTCCCCCAAAATATCCAATGACATGTCTCGAAACATATTCGTGATTCAATTCACGAAGCTTCACAGTAGTTATTTAATAAAAAAACCTTTATCATTTCGATTCGAGTTTTTCCAACAACATTGAAAATGTCCGAAGAGATAAATATCGTTCTTTTTGTATTGTTTTAATAACCTGCATGAGTTTGCAGCAATTGCAATAACATGAAACGAGATAAGAGTCCTTTTCACAGTTTAACACAGTGTAGGATCAGCGTTATGAGAAAGCGAATCCATCTCAAACATCACCTCTATAACTCTATTGAGACTTGGATATTCTCCTGGGTGTATTTCTGCGTGGTCGTAAGTAACGGAGGCATTTCCCAAGGACAGAGCACTCCACAAAATCAGAAGTTAGATCTTTAAAGTAAATTCTTTTTTATTTAACGTTCTTTTGCAACTTTTAAATATATATGCACACACGTACAGATGCATTTTTATTTATATATATATATATATGTGTGTGTGTGTGTGTGCATATATATATATATGTGTGTTTGTGTAAATGTGTGTGTGTGTGTGTGTGTGCGGGTGCGTGTAAGTATACAGAACGTTGGGAATTGATGGTCGGTCAAATGAATGTTTTTCCTGTAGAATGTGGGAGGTAAGAGTCACCAAAAATGTCCCAGATATCTGCATCTGTGGGAAGTGCACCCAACTCTAGTTTATTGGCAAGTGTCGAAGGAAACTGGAACTGGACGTTGGATCATTCGGGAGACTGAGGAGATAATTGAGAGGAGTTATAGGCAGGTTGTAACACCTCAGGTACAAGAAAATGATCAATGGGTTTCAGTCGGTAAACGAAGAGGTAACTGGCAGACAGTGCATGTATCCACTGTGGCGGTGCTCCTCGGTTACAAGCACAGCATACA
>NC_057717.1:43143960-43148670 GCF_004010195.1 Chiloscyllium plagiosum | reverse complement strand
GGGATCGGTGCTGGGTCTACTTCTGTTTCTCATATTCATATCAGCTATTTAAATGAAAATATGCAAAACATGGGAAGTAAATTTGTAGGTGCTAGCAAAATTGGTGGCAGAGTCGATTGTGAAGAAAGTTATCTAAGATTACAAAGATCAATATGTGACTCGACGAAGGATTAGCAGGCTGTGTTTAATTAGGATAAATGAGAGGATCAATACTTCGACAATTTATAGTGTGCGTTTGTGTGATGTTGTAGAATAGAAGACCAAGGAGTTCCAGCGCATAATTATTTGAAGTTTGCATGACATGTCGATCGGGTGGTAAAGGAGATGTTTATGATGCTTATTTCGTTAAGTATAGGAGTTGGGACGTCATCTTTTGGGAGCACATGACGTTGGTGAGACATTGCCAGGAGTCGTGTGCGCAGTCGTGATTTAGGAAGAATACTGTTAAGCTGGGGAAGATGCAGTAAAGATATGTCAGGCATTTGTTAGGAATCGAGGTTTTGTATTTGATGGAGAAGCTGGAAAGTCTGTGGCTCGTTTTCAGCGGAATGTAGGAGATGAAGCGGTGTCCTTATAGCAGGTGAGAAAGTTTTAAATTGTATACATAACGTGAATGGCAGGTTCATTTTTACCTTGGATGAGCGATTTCAAAATTACTGAACAATTTTTAAGGTGCAAGGAGGAAGATTTAAAAAGACATAAGAGAATTTTAAAAAAAGACTACTTTATAAAGAGAGTGTTTCGTGTGTGGAATTAACTTCCTGAGGGTGTGGTGGATGCGAGTACGGTCACAGCATTTGAAAATTGGTTGAGCAATAGAAAAAAGCTTTCATATGGCCTTTATTAAGGTACATGAATAAGATTTTTCGGAGTGATAAGGACAAAGCAAAGACAGATGGGACTAGTTCAATTTTCGATTCTGGGTGCATAGACTAGTTGGGTGGAAGGGTCTCTTTCAATGTTACATAACTGCATAGCTCTATCTGAGCCTGCCTGCAATGAAACAGATTATTTGAAGAGTCTGCACTCCTGTGCAGAAAATTGGCAATGATAAAATTGGCTGAATTGCTTCTTTCTGTGCCATGCTGTATTTAAGCCTGGTTTCTGCAATCTCTGTTCGCCATAGTGAAAGTCAATGACTGGGATTGTTAGGAAAGTATCTCCGCGAATTTATGTACATCTGAGTTGGCTGTCAGTGTGAAAGAAGCTGAGAGAATGGAGCAGGAATAGGGCTGAGAAAGATGGGGTGTTGGGTTTGGAAATTGATTTTGTTCTTCACACACCAACACACTGCAAACCTCAGCTCATTGTTTTTCTCATTGCTCCTCTTCACACACTTGCTCCATCCTATCCCAACCACCTTTGCCTTACAACATTTCCAAAGATGTTTACTTATTTCCGACTTACTACGTTTATTTCTAAGAATATTCAACAGTTTGAGAACTGAATCGAAAACAAGAGACAGAGCAGTCAGTCCAAAAGCTTTGAAAATGATTCTGCATTTTCGTGTCCCATCATGAACTGAGGCAGTCCGTGTGGTGAAGCTTATCACAGATTGCCATTCATTAAGGAGTTATAGGATTTTCATCCAATGATATCTGATATCTGTGCTGATATATGTGTCAACTATTTTTGCCTATCACCTTTAAGGGGATATAAACATAGAAAATTGAAACAGGAGGAGATTGTTGTTGTGTTGATCCTGCTGCAATGTTCACTGGAATCAAGACTGGTCATTGCATTCAGTAGCCTGTTATTACTCTAGACCCGTAGTGTTTGATCCCTTTAGAAAACAGAAATATATTTTCTTCATAGAAACATTCCGTGGTTTGACTTATACACCATCCTATGGCAGAACATTCCACAGTATCACCCGCCTGAGGGAACTAAATGGCCTGCCCGATATCTTAAAACTGTGAACCCCACAACTCTGGGTCTGGACTCCGTGGTCATGAGGGAATACTTCTATATTTAACATACTAATCATGTTAGAATTATATTAGTTGCTGTGATGTCCTACTTCTTTCTTCTAAACATCTGTTGATTTCATTCGAACCAATTCGAATTGTTCCCAAAGTTCAGTCCTGCCATCTGAAGAATCGCTTTGTGAAATATTTGTTGTTCAGTCTCCAAAAGCCAAACGTGAAAATAACACTCCACGTATGGTCTCAACAAGGCACTGTACAATTTCAACAAGACATCCCTGTTCTTGCACTCAAATCCTCTTGCTACAAAGGTCAACATGCCATTTGCCTCCTTGACCTCCTGCTGCACCTGCATGCATACTTTCAGTAATTTGCGTACACAGGCACCATGAGTAGTTTCTCATTTCCCTTTCGTAAATCCATGCTGACTGACTGTCCAATCCGTTGATTGGTTTCCAGTTTTAGGCTAACTGCACTTTCATTCCATGTTTCATACTTACCTTTTTAAAAAAAAAAATGTGTAGTCACATCATCTATCCTCCAATCCATTGGAAATTGAAGATTCTACAGAATCTTGAAACTTCAGATTACTCTATTTAGGTTCAAGCTCCTTATTTCATATTAGATCCACTAACTCTTGGGCCACTTTGTTAAGTATGCTTCGGTGGAGAGTAGCGTTCCTGTGATATCTTTGCTTTTAATCCTATAAACTTCCCCAACACCATTCCCCAACAAAATACTGATGTTTTTTTTTCAGTTCTCCCTCTAACGTGCTCCACAGCAATTTAGGGATAATATTTGACCTCCTTTGTGATGACAGAAGCAAAATACAGTATATAGTTAATTGATCTGCCATGACTTGAACCCACATTATAACTTCCCCTGTTTCTGATTGTAAGGGATTTGTTTCCATTAATCTTTTATTTTTTTGTCGTCATCTAATGTCAGGAGAATCTACAATTAGCTTGTATTTCACTGGCTTCCTTATATACGTTATTTTCCTTCTTAATCACTCTCTTAATCGTGCTGAAATCTGAACTTCACTCAGTTTTTAGATATTTTGTTCTTTTTAGACACTTTCTACGCCTCTGCCTTGGATAAAGTACTATCCCTAATCTCCCTTCTTCGACATGGTAGAGTCGCCTTTCCCGTTACATTTTGTTACAGATAGGAAAGACGAACTGCTGCAATTCCTCCAATGGAACATAGATGTTTGTCATGCAGTTAAGCTATGTTCCCCAATTTATTGTAACCTTCTCCTCCTTGTACCACCGTGATTTCCTGTATTCAGATTTTATCGCCTCGACTCAGAATCAACTCTGTCCATCTCCATCTTAATGAATATTACTATCATTGCATTCTTCAAGCTCCCACAAGGGAGCTCACACAGCGAGATTGCCAATTATTCCCTTCTCATTACACAAATAAAATTATGGAATTAAAGTTGGCGTTTCCCCAGAGACTATAGGACCACTACCTCACTTTTCAGAGACAGAAATGACTGATGGTGCTTTACCCTAAAGGTCACTGAGCCTCAAGCAAGGGACCAGGTTAAGAAGGTGAGAACTTTAGGGCGACTTTAGCTGACACGGGGACAGAATGTGTGGTGTTCGTGGTATTCTGAATCACAAGTCAACCGTCCACAAAGTTGAGCTAACTCATTTCCAAACAATATGCATTACTGCGCAGAGGAGGCTGTTGGGGAGCAGGAAGTGCCGTAAGTTAAGAGATGCTGAAATACTATTCATGACAAATTTGGCGTGCTTCTTTCGTGGGGTGGCGTGGCAAAGCGGACTGTGGTGCTGAATTTAAGCGCCAGTCTCTATTGAGTTGTTGCTGCCGATATCACAACTCCACTGTTGTCAGCATTTGTATACGAAAGTGCTACGGGTGTTCTGACGGTTTTGATTTGAGTATTTGCGACTGTTGATCTCTGGGTCGTGGACATGGGTGCTTTCATTTTCTTACTGGGTCCCAGCTCTCCATTCCACTTCCACTGTGGGCAGCCTCACTCTTTCATTGTTGCATCTGTTTCCGAGGGAAAAGTCTCTTCACTTCACTGCAAGTAGCTGAGACAAGTCGAGCAGTGTAGGCGAATGTACGATGCATGATATTCCTTTCAAAGGTGCAGGTTCCACTCCAATCGTGCATTAAAATGGCCACTTGCTGAGGGAGACTGTAAGTGACGGTTCCATTCCAAATGTTGCTGAACCGAAATTAACTGATTCAGAAGGTTCTGATGGAAACCTTATGGAAATCTCCCTGAATGTCTTACAATTCACATGGATAATGATCCTCTTGTGTGTGCATGCGGGTTGACGCAACAAACATCTTGTTCTCGGCAACTGGCATGTGGTGGGGTTGGGCAGGGTTGTGAGTTTTCAGTGCTGGACGAAACTGATCTGTGGGAATGAGGCAGTCAATCATTTCAAGAGCAGTTAGAGCTGATTGGCCGAGGATAACTCTACCATGTTCTGTTTCAGTAACAAAGATAGAATTTGCCTGAAAATATCAGCAGGTCCGGCAGGATCTTGAAAATGGAAAGCAGATTTAACATTGCAGGGCCAGTGATGCTTCTTAGTCATGTCCATCTCCCTCTGCCTTTCCGCACACTCCCTGTTAATTGACTTTGTCTTGACGTCCACCTTTATCCTGAGCTTCTCTTTTATTATTTCCTCTCCGGCCATTTTGACAGTCCCAAGGTTTGTTTCAGCCATATCCCATCTCAGCATTTTTAGCAGCTCTGACGGGGGGTCATCGAACTGAATAAATAACTCTGTTTCTG
>NC_057717.1:43133765-43142736 GCF_004010195.1 Chiloscyllium plagiosum | reverse complement strand
GTGCCGGTGTAATTACGGAATATCAACTGTTCTACGTAGCCAACAAAGAAACAGGCATAGCTGGGGCCCATACGTGTGCACATGGCTACCCCTTTAGTCTAGAGGAAGTGGGAGGATTCAACAGAGAAATTGTTAAGGGTGAGGACCAGTTCGGCCAAACGAATGAAAGTGTCGGTGGAAAGGTGCTGTTGGGGACGTCTGGAGAGGATGAAACGCAGGGCTTGTAGGCCTTGGTCATGGCGGATGGAGGTGTAGAGGGATTGGATATCCATGGTGAAGATGTGGCGTTGGAGGTCGGGGAAACGGAAGTCTTGGAGGAGGTGGAGGGCGTGAGTGGTTTCTCGAACGTATGTGGGGAGTTCCAGAACTAGGTGGGATAGGACAGTGTCGAGGTAGGTGGAGATGAGTTCAGTGGGGCAGGAGCATGCTGAGACAATGGGTCGGCCAGGGTGGTCAGGCTTGTGGATCTTGGCAAGGAGGTAGAACCAGGCAGTGTGGGATTCCCGGACTATGAGGTTGGAAGCTGTGGGTGGGAGATCTCCTGAGGTGATAAGGGTCTCTATGGTCTGGCAGATGATGGTTTGGTGATGGGGGTGGGGTCATCGTCGAGGGGGCAGTAGGAAGAGCTGTCCTCGAGTGGCGTTTGGCTTCAGCGGTGTAGAGGTCAGTGCGCCAGGCTACCACTGCACCCCCTTTATCCGCTGGCTTGATGGTGAGGTTAGGATTAGAGCAGAGGGATTGGAGGGATGCGCGTTGTGAGTGTGAGAGGTTGTCTTGTTACGTTACTGATGGCCAGAGACCAGAAGGTGAGGCCTTTCAAATCATCTAGTATGCTCCGCCTTGTGATCATGGCAGATGTGGATCTCAACACCATTCTCCAGCATTCTTCCTGCAATGCTTACTCTATCTGATTTTAGGATCCAGTGCGTTTTCCAACGTGGGTCTGAACTCGGCCCCCTCTGTGTGTCTTGGCAGCTTGTTACAATGTTTCTGTGTGTTACCGAATTTGGTATGATGCCAGTACGGCAAACAAGATCTCCCGTGAGCAAGGCAATCACCACTTGTGTTGGGGGGGAAGGTGGGGACAAGTCACTGGCTCCGCTGTGTGTCTGTGGGGGAGCGGTTATCACGTTCACCTCCAACATGAAGTATCCCTGCTTCTATTGTCCTGCGCAAAGAACGATAGGCTTGTTTCTGAACATGGGTCGATCTTATTGTTTGCTGATCTTGCAAGTAAACTTTCCTTTTGTTGTCCCAGCCCATTCCTGCCGCTGTCATGAAAGGGAATACAAGTCCAATTAATTGTTGTGTACGATTTTCTTCGTCATCTATTCTTCCTTGTTCTGAATATGCACGGATGTTTCCACCACGGACGGGAACTATTTTTAAAAGAGCAGTCGGCGAGCCCTGATTCTTTCTGTAGAGAAGAAGTATCAGCTTCTGCGAAAGTTCCCGTTTTCAGAGACGGGCAGAATCATTGTTGTTCCTTCCTTATGGGCGACAGGCTTCCGGATTGTGGTGGATGGGGATTTATTGCAGTCTCTTTAGCAAACCTCGAATTGAATTTAGTCGCCCATCATTACTTTAATAGCGAAAAGGGACACAATTGCAAATAATTGCTGCATGAATTCCTTTTTCTCAAATTTGTCTCTGCAGCGATCCTGAATATGCACTGATGTCTGCAGAACGTGTGGCTATCCTGCTTAAAAGGGAAGGTACGAGCTCCATTTCGCCTCAGTGCCCCAGAGAAAATTTTCGCAGCCGATATTCCCATCAGATACGGGACATCCCCGGTTCAAAACGAGGCAGAAACATCTTTGTTCCATTTTTACACACGGTAGCCTTTTGGGTTGACGTGAACAGAGCATCCGTGTTTGATATTCTCATCAGCAAAACTGTCTTGGAATTTGCACGCTCATATCTGCTGCCGTGGTGCAAAGGAATATAATTAATTCGAATTAATTACTGTGAAACTTTGTTATGTTTTATTCTCCTCGGGGAAAGAGGATTGGAGATGATGAAGGGCTTAAGCCAGAATCGTCGATTCTCCTGCTGCTCCGACCTGCTGTGCTTTTCCAAAATCACTTTCTCTGCTAATTTTCTGTCCTCCCTGTTCCGAAATAGAAGTCAAATTGTACACCTTGGATGGCCGTGCTGTGTAAGGCCAGTTACCGGGCATTGATCACTTCTGCACCAGTCATACCGCATTTGTTTTACATGCGAAGGTGGCCTGGTTCAGTATCAAGGGGAAATCTCATTTGCTGGGGTCACAACGAACATTGGATTCTGATGTATGTTCTCTGTCAACTGCATCCAAATCTAGAGTGTGAAATGCCTGATATGGGCGTTGTCTGCCTTTTCTCAACCTTTGTGAAACAAAACCAGAAATCCTTATTCATGATTGGCAGCAATTCACATTTTCGCGATTTTAAGCACAGTGCACATTTCCCGTTTATTCGGTCAGCAACAGGAATGAAAAGATTTACTTCCACAGATGAACTGCTTGACTCACGCTCTCATGTGGTCGCTCTGAAATCTAAGGCATGTTGGAACTGAAACTGAGGAAATGCTAGTCTTTCTTATGAATGACTACGTATCAATTTTGTTTCATTCATCTCAGAAACGTCTAAACAGGGAGGAATAGGAAACGGAGGGACATGCAGTTCCGGTGAAATACCTCTTTGATTCAGTCATCAACAAGTGGCGTTAAAACGACTCAGGAGAGAGAGAGCAAACAACAATAAAAAAACACGTTTTGTCACCTCGAACAAAGAAATGTATAAATACAAAGCAGGAATCAGCAGCAGTGCTTCTCCCGAAGGCCCACTGAAGATTGACGAGCAAATCAGCGAGCAAGCCTACGTCCAGATAAATAGTGGGGGTGGGTGAGGCTGTAGTGAGTCGTGCAACCCCGAAGGTCCAGGTGGAAATGGGGATGGAGGAAGCCAACAATGATGTGCTTCTCTGGCGGTACAGAGGTGCGTGAAATGCCGAGACTGGGATCTCCAAACTCACCCGGAATACCTTCTATTGTTGTGGAGCAGGGAGCAAGTTGACATTAGGGTGGGGGTTTGAGCCTCACGTGGACCAACATGTTTTGACATGGAGCAGCAAAACTTATGGAAATATCAGGCTGGGAGCTCCAACCTCATTTGCTGCCGTTTTTACTGACATTGAGAAGGAAGCACTGGGGCGTCAGGCTGTCAGGTCCAACCTCGCCAGCTGCAGTTCTTATTGGCATGGAGCAAGGACCATTTGAACATCATGCTTAGAGATTGAAATACACCATAAGCAGCTTCTATTGATGTTTAGAAGGGGGCATTGGGACATCTGAGGGAAAGGATGCTCAGCAATTTTAATCTAAAGTGAAATAGTTTTTAGCAGGACACATATTTGAGGATTGAGGGAATATGTTTCCCAAGGTAAATGTCTCACTTATAAAGAGAAATCCTGCAAAGATTCAACTCGTGGAGGAGTTCAGTGGTTATTTCTGCAACCACGAAGCGCCATTGATCGGGTTCGATTCCAGCATTGGGCGACTGTTAAAACATTCTCCATGAATATGTGGGGGCTTTTTCCGGGTTCGCTGTTCACCTCACACAATATAAAAATGGTCAGTTGCATTGACCATGCAAAATTGCCATAACTGGTAGGTGCATTACTTATATGGGAATGGATCTTGTGGGTTACTCTTTGAACGGTCAGTGTGCAGTTGTTTGGCCAAATGGCCTGTTTCCCGTTTGTCGGGAACCTAATCTGTTCAGAGAGAAACAGAAGCAATTTGTTCGCTCCGTGACCTTTGTCATAGGCTGACTCTGCACTGACTTAAATTTACAGAAGCGAGTTTTAGCTTGTTTCATATTATCGATTTTTCTGCGAACTCGCACAGGTCGTTAAAGTAATCTAAAGATCCGAAAATCAACTGGAACATCTACTGTCGTGATTACACTCGAGTTTACTTCGATTTATTTACTAAAAGTAAATAACTGGGATTGAAATTTATCAGTTTAGCATTAATCACATTGACTGGTCGCGCAGATATAGGGTGAATGTTAGTTTCATGGGGACAGACGTGTTTTCTTTGCGTCTGTTGTTCAAAAAGTGGGGGCCATTGGCGTGAAGCAGTGACAGTGATTGTCTTTGCTGGTTATTCAACTTGTGACCATGAGCGTTGTTGTTCATATTCCTGTTAACAGCACTGTTTTGCAGCATGAATGCAAGCTGTAATATCCTGGCCAGTGGTGCAATGGGTAACGCAGCTGTTTACGGATCAGGAGATTGAAGGTTGGAATCCTCTTTGGCTCGACAGCAAGGCCTGTCAGCTTTAACAAACTGATGGCGATTTCCTGTGAGTCTAAAATGTGGATTTAATTCCTGGCATGCAAGTGCAAGAATCCCTTCCATAAATGCCTTGAGTATACCATGGTCACCACAGAAGTGGAAGCTGAAATAGTTTGTTCTTACTACTTTCTATTTACCAAACCCAGCTGCTCAATGCCTGCGGCTCCAGGGACTGGCAAGGACACGACAAATACCCAATCTCAATTTTCAAAATCCTCAGAAACTCATTGGGAAGCGGAATTAGAGGAGAATAAAGGCTGAAATGATGGACAGATCAGGGACTATCCAGGCATCTTCCCCTTCTGTCAGAATCCGACACATTGACACTGATGTTCTCGGGGTGATGAATTGATCCGAGGCTTTGGAAGGAATCCTGTCACAGATGCCATCACCACACTGTGACGCTCTCAGCTTTATTGGCAAAGAAAACACATTTGTCCTCATGAAGCTTCCTTTCACCCTCGGTCTGTCTAGTTAATTTTCGCCTCCTCTCTCCTGTTCTTCCTCCATAATTCGAGGGAAACTCAAGCTGAATCTCAGCATCATATATCTCCTTTAATGTTGAGATTTTTAGATTAATTTAATGGACCGAATAAGCTTGCAGGAAATTGAATAGTATGAAAAAAAGATTTTTAAAAACCCTTCCAGAAAGTTAACCGGCTGTTGAGTCAGACATACGAAAAATGTGAGAGAGCGATACAATTAAATCATTTTCTCACTGAACAGATACTCCTTTACTAGCTCAATCTTACCAAAATATTTATTTACAAATGAGACAATTCCCTGGGGCAGATCCTTCCTCAATCCACAATCATGTGTGCTGCCAGGAACTATTTCAATTGTGATTAAAATAGTTCAAGATCTTTTCCCCCAGACCAGTGCTCCCTGCGCCATGTCACTTGAAGCGTCTACAGTTGAGGTTCGACCTCCCAGCCCGATGTCCCAATCCTCTACTTCACCATGTGAACAGTAGTTGTTCCAGCTGTGATTGGAGCTTCTAGCCTCAGCGTTTCACGCGCGTCTATGCTTTCATAGAAGGGCTGAGTGCTCATGGATTTCGTCACAAGACAACAGAGTAGATACAGGCATTTATTCCACTCCCCATTTCCAATTAGATCTTCGCCTCTGCGCCAATCAGTTTCTCTGATTCCAGACCTGGGAACCGGTGTGATTTGACCGTGCAACAATATTTACTTCCTTGTCTCATGGAACTGATAAAGTAACAATGTGAAACTTCGGTGTTACTGAACACTGCATTTCGACAATACCATGCACTATCGCCTGTACATTTAATCTTTTGTAAGAACTTATCGGATTCAGTCTTCAACATTCTCAGTGATGCAAACTCCACAGTCTATGAGGACATCGAAGAAGAAGATTCAACCCAATCTCAATCCAGTATGTGGCAACTTTTCGTGTTGTGCATGTGCTGCTTTTCCTCACCTAACTATGCCATTGCATATTTTGCTTTTTACATCGTGCTATTTCGTGATCATATCGTGGTTCGTACTCTGCGTTGTCGCCGCAACAAATTCCGCTCATTTCCGAGTAAAGGCAATGCACATTTGTTCCATTTTATGCCACATCACCTTCGCGAAACAAACACCGAAAAGAATCAACACATTTTTAATGGGAAAATACTTTTCAGTCTGCTCTCTGACATCATTGCGTGTCATATGTCAGGATTCAAATTCACCCAATATCGGAGATTTCGCTCCCTTTCACAATCACTATACCCCATTTCCATCACTCTTCCCATGTCACAGATGCATTGCACTGTCTAACACTCACTTTCATGTTGACCCCATTAAGTCTGTGCTGCAGCTGTCACTGTTGCTCGGTGAATGTGCCCCAATAACACCATCAGGTTCTTCGAACACTCAATGCAATCAGATAAGGTGGCTGCATGACCAATCCTCCTGTATAGTGTTGTATTTGCATCGACCAGAGATTATTGGAGCAACAGGTTCACGAAAAAGGCACTGAACAGTATCGAAGGAAAGAGATTTATTGGAAAAGACCAATTTCGGTGGTTTCTACAAATTTCTTTCATATCATCATTCTGCTCTCGCGAGGGTATTGTGTACAATTCTGCAATTCACATTATAGAAGTGATATGACAGTAATCAAAACGGTGCAGAAGTGATTTATCAATATGTTGTCTGGATTGAAGAAGTGCAGCTATTAAATAGTTTCGGCAGACTGGAGTTGTTTTCTTGAGAGCAGGGAAGATTGAAAGGAAACATGATTGGGAAGTCGAAAATAATGAGGGGTTTGAATTTGGCAGATTGAAGGAAACATTTCCCTTTGATGGAGGCGTCAATCACCAGGGAACCGTAGATTTAAGTTAAGAGGCAAGAATGTTTGAGTAGATGCAAATGAAAACTTCATCAGACAGCGAGTGTTTAGAATCTGGAACTCACTGCCTCTCAGTGTCGAAGTAGCAGAAACCCCAATAACCTTCTGAGATGTTCATGTGTGAATTTGAAATGCTTACAGCATACAAGGCCAAAGGATGGAAAATGGGATGAGGAGAGTCAAGCAGTTATTTTTAACAAGAACACGCACAAAGACCTGGGAGCTTGGGAGCTCTGACCTCCTCTGTCGTGTGTTATTTATTACCTTCACATGTCACGTAGGATTCCAGAGTTCATTTCCTTGCTGGCGCAGCCCAGCCTGATTTGGAGTTTCAAGTTTTGTTTAAAGATTTGTAATTGAAGTGCAGGTTGCGGTTTTGGGGATTTTTGGTGGTTTTGGGCAGTTGGTTTGCAGCCGTTTCCTCCGCATTCTCGGCGACATCTTCAGGGCTGCTGAAAGTCCTGTGAAGCGTGGCTGTCCTGTGGCGTTTGGAATTGATTTGAGTTCATTCCCACTGCTTCGGTTTGTCAGTACTGGTAGTTCGTTGCAGGTCCCGGTATGTTGCGTTTCGCTCAACGAGCTTGATGGAGTCCATGGATGGGTGTTTTCCTTCTAGAAATTTTCTGGCCGCCCTCTATTTGGCTTGTCCTATTGTGTTGCCCCAGTCGAACTGTGTGTATTGCGACAAGAGAATCTAGCTGTGTTGTTCACTGGCTTCTCCAGAAATGCTTTGCCAACAAAAGATATTCCCGCAATATTATTGCAGACAAACAACGCTCGGGGAACATGCTATGAACCGACACACGAAGCACTCTACCTTATATATGAAAAAAATCTCAGAACTGACAGCCACTCTCTTCTGACCATTCAGATTTATGAGAGAGCATAAATCCAAAGCCAGGTTCAGCCAACAACTCACCAGAACAAATGCCCACTACCCTGCATGTGCAGTGCACATGTCGACAAACAATGCTCCAAGCAAGGAGTGCAGAAAACATTGTAAAGGACGCAGAGGCAGGCAAATCGAGAGCCGCATTCATGAAGAACAACTTGACCCTAAACGCCAACGAGAGGTGTTCCCAGTAGGTGTACTCAGGGCACTGAGCTTCTCTGATTCCGCGCCTGGGAACTCGGATTATATGACAGTCTGTGGCAGTGGAGAGTTTGTTGCTGGAAAAGGACAGCATGTAAGGCAGGATGCAAGAAGCAGGAGAATCGACGTTTCGGACATGAATACTTCATCAGGCTTATACCCAAAACCTTGATTCCCCTGCTCCTCGGATACTGCCTGACCAGCTATTCTTTCCGGTACCACACTCACTTCTCTGATCTCCAGCACATAGAGTCCTCACTTTCTCCTCCGTCTGCAGCAGTAGTTTGAGGGAACTGCTGATGTCACCAGTGTAAACTTCGATTGCTGATTGAGAAATACAGCCAGGTCCATTGACAAAAAGAGCATTTCTGTTGTTTTTCAGGTTCTATGCCTCGCACGGCTTCTGGCAGTGTACTTATATGGAGTTTCCTGGCGGTTCGGTACGTGCGTTTGTGATCGTACAGTTGTCACTACTCTGAGATGTGGCTGCAGTCATCTGCGTTCGCAACCCAGTGTCGATTGCTGCTGTTTTGCGTTGCTCTTCATGTGTGCATTTCTAACACAGTAATCAATCAATTGACATTGTAAGAAGGCAGACAGACGTGGGAAATGTCGAAGTTTTAGTGACATTTGTACAACGTTTAGCGGTTACCTAGAAGCAGTAGATAAGAACGTTGAATTCTTTTGGGGTGTGACGAGGAACAGTGAGGGAAATACGTCACCTGAGTTTACTCACAGGGTCCACAATGCAAAATAAAACTTACTAAAAGTGAGGAAGACAGATAAGTGTTGGCAGTAATCATGGATCTCCTGACTTCCACTCCCGAGCTCCCACCATTCCAACTCCCGGGTCGATTGTAAACAAATTTTACAGAACCATACACATCAAGGTTGTCCAATAGAACGGCACAGTCTTTTCTTGGTCTTAGTTTTATAGTTTCGACTTATAGTTCTTTTTTCGGGAAACCATCTCTTTAATTGCAAGCTTTCGGAAAGGAGGCCATACAGTTGGTCAGAAAAAGAAAAGACACAAAACTTTGTTTCTGTTAGGCACAAGAACTTCCAGATTCCTCTGTCCTACACGTTTTTTCTACTTTCCCTCTATTTTCATATGCTCTGCTTTTTGACTCTTCCAACCTGACACTCCCGACATGAAACTTAATCTGCAAAGTTTTCCCC
>NC_057717.1:43129052-43132492 GCF_004010195.1 Chiloscyllium plagiosum | reverse complement strand
CAGGGTTATAGTTGTGGCTGAGTGGTTAAGGCGATGTATTAGATATCCATTTGTGGTTCCCCGCGCAGGTTTTGATCAAACGACTACGTTTCCTTCACTGTTGCTTTTAAAAGGCTTTCGTGGATGAGGTCTCCTTCAAACTACAGAAAGTCCGTCTCAATAACTCCACATTTTGTCAGGTCTGCTCATTCATCGACATGTAGGAAACTTGGGTTATGAAACAGAAATGGACCTGACTCAAAAACATCGCTCTGTTCCTCCAACCACAGACAATCTCAGACCTGTAGGGTTTATTTAGAATTCGCAAAGTTTATTCAACACAAATGCTGTTTTCCATTAAATGTCCTCAATTCCAGTCCTCTGGTGAGTTGCACTGGTCAGAGGCAAAATCAAACCTCCAATCCCCACTGCTCCCTCCAACATCATTGTAAATTTCCCCAGGAAATCTCCCGTTAACCTTATTTGCTTCGAAGAGAACGTTCCCAGAGTCGGGAATTTCTCCACAAAATATTATGTCCTCACCTCTGGACCTGGTGCAAAGCAAAAGATTGTGAAAAAGTTGCTGATAAAATGTTGCTCGGCAAAAATTATCAAGCAAAACAGAAATTCCAGTCTCCAGATTTGTGAATCTTTAGACATTACTCGGGAAGTGGATTCAGAGGAGAATGAAGGGTGAACTGTTCAACTGAGCAGAGACAGGCCCGACACCTTCCCATGCTTTTAGAGGCTGATACGTTGAGTCTGATATTCTTGGGAAAAGAAACAATGTGAAACATTGAAAGGACACCCGTTCTTGCACGTCAGGAATTCAAACCTCATCTCGGCTCCGGCACAATGAGAAAACATGTGAACAGAAAACGGACTGAAATTATCTAAGGGAGTCGTTCCCAGTTGTAGTAGAGCTGGTTCCCAGTGACATGGAGGCGCCTGCAGAGAGTGGGATCAGACTGTTCTCTCGTTTCCACAATGAATGTTCCAGACTTTAAAATGGATAAGTAAAACTGTTAAACGACATTTATTATTCTGTGAAGGCCATGCAACGGCTTGGATCCACTAACCGCCTGCTTTATGAGGTGCTATACAAAGATTGTTCCCCACTCTCAGTGCTTTGGGTCAGCGCGGTCGGCTGTTAATCGAGAGGGTGGTAGGTCGCACCCACTCATGGAAGGAGTAGTCGCTTTACTTACTCCATCTGTTTCCTTTGCTGCGTAGTTTTAGGTTTTTAATCAGGTCAGGGATATATTTCCCAAACGGAAACCTAACCCAGTTTCTGTATTGCTGTTGTGACCAACAAGGGGCTGTGGATGCCGTGAATATGAAATATAAACAGAAATTGCTGCAGAAACTCAGCAGGTTTTCTGCATCTGTGGGGGAAAACAGAGTTCTAACAACTTTCTGAAGAAGGTCTGAATCATTGTCTCTGTTTCTCTATCCACAGCTGCTGCCAGACGTGTTCAGTTTCTCCTGATATATCTGCTTTTGATTTTTACTGAGTATCCATTCCAACTATCTGGATTGATCACACAGACCCGACGTTTAACAGTGTCGAAGCTGTAGTGATTGAAATGAAACAAAGCTAAGAATGATGCACGGTCCGTCAGCGCCACAGGGAGAGAGGACTGGCAAACCAGTTCTTCTGCATTGCTTCCGCAGTGGCTGCCACGTGGGTAAGGTGATGGGCTTGAAATCCACTACGTTTTTGTCGTACTGTTTCACATCTTGCTGACTGTAATTGGGAGCCGAGTGTAAAATGGAAAAGAGCTGGTTCTCTGCTTTCTTGTTTGGGATTCAAGTCACTGAATAGGGAAAAACGCACATAGCTGAAAATGTGTCGCTGGAAAAGCGCAGCAGGTCAGGCAGCATCCAAGGAACAGGAGAATCGACGTTTCGGGCATAAGCCCTTCTTCAGGAAAAACGCACATAACCCAGATTAGGAATATTGAGAATCTGGAACCCATCGCAGGTCAGGGTTGAACAAGCAGAAACCTCCAGAAGAGGTGAGACCCATTTAATTTACACATCCATTACTGACTGCATTTGCACCTCCGAGCCAAGTGCTGCAAAATGAGTTAAGACCAGTTAGGGGATGACCTGAAACTGGTGCAGACCTGGTGGGCCAAAGTGCATTTTCTGTGCTAGTGATCTCCATGACCAGCAGTAGGGAGCTCAGTTTGTTAAGTAACAGGAATTTCTTTGCTAAATGTCCCAGAGCGATGAAGGGTTTGAACTACTCTCTCCTGACCTGTCTATCAGTCACGGCATCCATTGGGAAATTTCAATAGTTAATAACTAGTATGGTGCACATTCCTGGTATCAATCTACAGGAAAATTAGGAAGATAATATCGTGCTGTCACTTTACCCAGCCGTGTGTAAGCCCTTGTGTGTAGCATTTCCTGGCTCTGCTTTTGAAATAAAGATCGCCTGCATTATCTGTCGCCTGTTTGTATCATGCAGCTCATTGAGCATGGAGTTGGATGTTCTGAGGAAGCTGGAATTATGACAAGGACAGAAACAGAAAGAGACGAGACTTGAAAGTGCTTCGAGTTTGCGTGTGTTGGTTGTTTTTAGTATTGATTGATTGGTGACCGCTATCCTGTCAGATCTCTGGAGTCGCAGAGATAATTTGGGTGTAATTTGTAAATTTAAAGTTACACACGAGCAGCGTGTTGGACTATTTCAACTCAGTTTCCATTTCATACCCCAGCTCACCGCAATGGTTCACATTTTCTGGACAATTGGCTCGTTTTCCGCGTGAAGCTTCCTTTTTCCAGAGAAACTTGCTGACGTGAAGCACATAACGCTGAGGCCTCAGTCACTGTCGGGGATGTGCTGCTGTGTCTGCCTTTGTGAGTGAACATGAGAATACATTTCCTCAACTGGGTTACAACGTAATATGACCATGTTAAATTTCAGTCCCATTGATGTGTCATTTAAAATTACAGAGAGATTATCATTGACATTTGCCCTGGAAACATCAAAACGCGTCAGCTTATGGGCCAAATGCGGCAAACTCGGACTAGAATACATGGACGTCTGATTACCTGTGCTGCACGGTGGACGAATGATGCTTTTCTCCCACGCTATTAAATGTCGAGAACAGAGAGAAACTGATCTGATGAGAAAACCTATTTACAATCTGACATAAGCTTTTGTACTGTCCATTCTACTACCAATCTTGATGTCATCTGCAACCCCACTGACAATGCTTTCCATGTTTCAATCTAAATCATTTGTATGAATGTAAAACGAAATGGGCTCAGCATTGATCCCTGTGGAACACAGCTGGTAACAGTCCTCCAGACTGGAAACAATCTCCACCACCGTTCCCAGCCTCCTACCATTAAACTAATTTTATATCTAATTGGAAAGTTCACCTTGAATTCTATGTGATCTAACTTTAAAAAATAATCGACAGTGGAAACTTTTGAAAGGATTAATT
>NC_057717.1:43117118-43126347 GCF_004010195.1 Chiloscyllium plagiosum | reverse complement strand
TTCAAGGTGAAGGCGTTCATGATAAAACGATCACAAGGAACTTATGTAGTGATTCCCACAGTGTAAGCATTTAAAATGTGTCTTCTTTGTGAACACGTTGATGCCATGTCAGTCCACAGGAACATTTACAGCACTTCCATCGGTCTGGGCGTTGAAAAGACGTGTTCATAATGTTGTTGGGACTTTATATCGCTCGGACATTTGCAGTACGTCCGTTAGTTGTGGAATTAAAGATGTCTGTCCTCCGGGTGAGCACGTGGATCTGACGTCAGGTCCCAAGAAGTTTTCAAGCACTCTCATTCGTGTGAGCACATTTCCCATGCATCAACTACACAGTGGAATGATAACATTTTCCAAAGTCTGGTCAGATAAAAGGTTTCTCATTAGTATGAGCGCAGTGTTGGATAATCCAATCATTGGACGTTTTAAAGCATTTTCCACATTCTAGACATTGAAATGATTTCTCCTCATTGTGACCGAGCAGGTTTCACAGAAGGTCCGAGAAGGTTTGTATCCCTTCCCACACACTGAGCTTGTTCCAGGTGTCATTGCTTTCATGGGGTTCCAGCTCTGATGGAGAAATGAATGTACACATGTCTACAGTCTCACCTAAATATGACTGCAATTGTAGTTTGTGAGTTCTGATGATAGCAGAAGCCGTGTCCACACACACACAACAAGTGAACGATTCTCTCCCGGTATAAACAAAGCCTTTTCCTTCCATGTTCAAATTCTGATAAAAGTTCCATTTGGGAGAAAATGCGCAACTTCATCAGATCATGGTGGAGTGATTTTAAAAAAAAATTCTTCCCTTCTAATATGCTGTGAAATTGATGATGTATATTTTTAAGAATCAAGAGAATGAGAAAGAGTCTATCACAGACTCTGGATTGTGCCTGAAGATAGGGATTGAAGTTAAGAGATGTAGACAACAACAATTTGACCGGATGTTTGCAAGCATCTTTCATACAGACAGCCTCCACTACTGAAAAGGAGAAGGTCAACAGTTGGATGTTAATCCCATCAACTCCCTGTTCGTTTGAGGTCAAACACTGTCCGGACTTGACCGACAACCTGTCCTGTTGGAGCAGACATTTCCTACAATTGAATCATGTAAAAATGAGGCCTCTGCCTTCAGTCCCCAACACAAATCCACTGCCTCGCCACTGAGTAGAGAGTGTGGTCTTGGAAAAGCACAGCAGGGCTGCCAGCATCCGAGGAGCATGAGAATCGAAGTTTCAGGCAAGAGCCCCCATTTGGAATGAGGCTTGTGAGCCGAGGCGGTAGAGAGACAAATAGGAGGAGGCAAGATATCTGTGAGTGTGATAGATGGGTTGAGGGGGGGAAACGGTGATAGGTCGGAAAGCAGGGTGGAGCGGATCGGCGAGAAGGAAGATCGACAGTTCGGAAAGTTCATGAGAGCAGTGCCAACTTGGAACAATCGAACTGGAATAAAATGGCGGAGGGGAAATGAGAAATATATTGAAGTCCACATTGATGCTGTGTGGTTGGAGGGTCCCAATGTGAAAGATGAGTCCCTCTTCCTCCTGGCGTCTGGTGGTAAAAGTATAGCAATGGTGGATGCCTAGGAACTGCATGTACTTGGCTGAGTGGGAGCGAGAGTTGAAGTGCTCATCCACAAGGCCGTGATGTCGTTTGGTGTGGGTGTCCCGGCGATGTTCTCTGAAGGGCACAGCAATTAGGCATCCTGTCTCTCCAATGTAAAGTAGACTGCATTGGGAGCAACGGATAGAGTAAATGTCATGTGTGGAAATGCAGGTAAATCTCTGATGGATGTGGAAGAATACTTTAAGTCTTTGGACGGAGTTGAAGGCGAAGGTGTGTTGTGGATATTGCAAATCCTGTGATGGAATGGGAAGGTGCCTGGAGGGGAGGCTGGTTTGGTGGATGGTGTGGACCTGACAAGGGAATCACGGAGGGAATGATATTCACAGAAAGCGGCTGGTGGTGGGGAGGGAAATACATGTCTGCTTTTGGCGTCCGTTTGCACGTGGCAGAAATGGTGGAGGATGATATGATGTTAACGGGGGTTGGTGGGGTGGAAGGTGATGACCAGGGGAATTCTGCTTTCGTCATAATTGGAGGGGTGGGTCTTGAGTGCGGAGTTGCTGGAATTGGATGAGATGCGCAGAAAGGCAGCATTGGCCATGTTGGTGGAGAAATTGCCTCACCACTGGCTCAATTTCTCTTTGACAGTTGTCTGAGTCTGAACCAGTCACGTCATAACCATGATGAGATACTTCACCAAGTCTGCACATTTGCACCGCATTAAGATCATACGTTTCTTCGACGTCTCTGCTCTTCAGCAGCTCAACCTCTCTTTCATTCATTTCGACTAATCTATCCAAATGCACTTCCATCCGTCCTCTCATATTCCCTCTCTACTCTGGTCAAATGTCCTCTGCCTCTATGCATGCGTGTACTTGATCTCTGTGCAGTGTTTTGTTGTCACTTATTTGAATGACGTTTTTAGCACCGCCTTTTTCCCAACCGTGTGCTGCTGCCTTCGCAGCTTTACATTCCCACACGAGCTCCCACATGGTGGAAGGGAAGGAGTTGCGTGTTGTTCACCCAATGATGCAATCCTGAGCTCTTCGAACAAATATGATGCACGTGGGAGTATTCACAACAGTGGTTGTTCACCCATCACAGCTCAGCGAATTCTTAAAATTGTTCGTCATTTTATTCAAATCTTTTCACTGTCTCCGCTACATCTATCGTTGTAATGTCCCAAAGCCCACTCAAGAACAATTAGAAATGGTCACTAAATGCCAACCCATCCAGCGAATCCGACATCCAAGATTTTTTTTATAAATAAAGCTGTCTCAGATATCTGCATTCCCTCGAATTCCAACCTTTTGATCATGCTCGATTTTAACTGTTTTATGTCTGGCGCCCGAAATTTTATGCATCAAGGCCATAAAGCATGAGATCCCTTCATTAAGGAGATCTCACAATGCCGTAAGAAAAGGGGTTACTAACCAAGTGATGAAGAAAAACTGTGATACCTGTTCAAACCAACGCCAGTAATTTGTATCAATACTGCATCGTGCCTTTCATATACTGGAAACTTCAACGCTTTTCCTCTGAAGGGAGTTTAAGCAAATTTTGATCGCAGTCGCATAACGAGATATTGGGAAGCTGACAAAGTGTAATATCAAAGAAGTGATCAAATAAGTAGGTTTCAAGTAGTATTTTACACCACAAAACTTAGGTTGCATCACAAACCTCGGTTGATGGAATTTATTCTGCTCGAGGTCATCATTGTTATGTCAGCATAAAAGCACCACTTTCGCTCGTGGCTCTGCAGCTCAGTGATAAGAGCTCTCGTTTTGTTTGCCAGTGGCCATGAGCTCGAGTCCCACTGGGTCTTTGCTGCGTTTCTCACAAATACTTCAGCAAACATCCGAACGTGCTTTCTCACTGTTTCTCGGAATTCTTTCTGATGAAAAATCGTGAAGCCATTCTCTCCAGGGCTAATCTGTTTGAGTTTGCAATTCCACTTCTGTGTTCCACTTCGCTGAAAATGAGAATAACAAGCAGCTGACGCGAAAAATGCTCCAGTTTGGCAGGAAGAATACCGTGAAACTGCAGATGCCATAGAGAAACGGGGAAACAGTTGGGGAGGAAACGTACAGGGAAGCGGTTTAATGTTTCTGTTTCGTTAAACGACTTCGGGAATCCAGAGAAAACAGGCAGGAGGCTGCCTCAGGAGGCATACTGTCAGCATGCATCAATTGTTCATGGCAAGGCCTGTCCTCGAATGGCAGCCTGCTGCCTGTCTACCCCTTTGCTTAGGGAAGCAGGCTCGGGTTTTAAAGTCTAAAGTGAAGGAAGAAGAAACCAAATGGTGAAATTCCTCATAAAGTCAGTCTCTCCTGAAGCCTTTGTCACTCTCACGAGATGTGTCTGTATATTCAAAGTTTGTGAGAAGATTTGTAGCTCGGGTGCTCGTTGTTGTGGTTCTGTTAGCCGAGCTGGAAAGTTTTGTTGCAAACGTCTGCATATTTCCCTCTATGGGTAAAAATGAGGTTCAGTTCTTTTTAACTGAATAAATTTAACCGACTCTGACTTCACTCCCATACGTCGTTTCATTTGAGGTTAATGGTTTGCAGGGAACGTCTCATTGAGCTGAATACTTCAGACGCCGGACTGCGGGCCAAGCACTGCAAACTGGACGTGAGAACGTATGGATGTTTGATGACTGGAACTGACATCGTGCATTATTCTATGCTGTAAAACCACGTGTGTCACGAACATCTTTTTTTTTGGAAGAAACTTCTCATGACAGAAAATAAAGCTATAATGTTATGAGAAGATGCAATTGCACAAGCCGTGCAACCTGGTCGATTAGAGGTTATGATTCAGCACTTCAACCGTTGTGGTTTGGGTTCATTTCCTCGTCAGGGAATCAGGATTTATTGGTCCTGACAGGGAAAACAACAGAAGCAGAGCATCTCTGATATTAATCGCATTTCACACGCGTTTGCATGTGACTTGTAATTTTACTGCAGGGCCGCATGATAGCTCACTGGTTAGTGCTGCTGCCTTACAGCGCCAGAGACCTACTTTGACTCCAACTGCGTCGACTGCAGGTGAGGTGACTTAAATGTTAAATGTTGCAATTGTACCAGCTTCCACCACTTCCTCTGGCTGCTCATTCCATACACTCCCGCCATCTGTGTGAAAAAGGTGCCCCTTAAGCCTTTTTTATATCCTTCCCCTCTCACCCTAAACCTAGGCCCTCTAGTTCAGGACTCCCCCACCTGAGGGAAAAGACTTTGCCTATTTACACTATCCATGCCCCTCATAATTTTTCATAGAAGGGAGAAAAGTGAGGAACAACAGTCGCTTCACCGTCAGGGATTGATGTATTATGCAACAACCAACCGAATCACCTGTGACTGAAATAGCTCCCATCCTCCCTACACTGGTAACGGCATTATACAGTATTAGAGTTGTTTTGCCAGTGTTGAATTGGACACAGCACCCTTTCTGAAGATGGACGTTACTGGGATATGAAGACCTGACAAAATACATAGATTGATATGCCTGGAATCAGAAGACGTCTGGAAGAATAAACAGGGTTTACATGGAAACAAAAACATTGCAAAGGAAGCCACTGAGGTCCTGGGGGATAAATCCTTGAGTAAAGACAAGGCGGTCTTTCATGGGGACGTGGAACAGACCAATAGATCACGTGACGTGAAAGCAGGAAAACCTGAGTGGTGTCCATATGGAAGTTTGCCAGATGATCTGAATTTGGTGAGAGTAAACAGGAAGGAATTTCCCTCAGACAGATGGATCTATAACTGGAGTTTAGAACTTCGAAACCAGTGATGAATGATAAAGAAACGTTTGGAGCACAGCTTGAATGTTTTTAATTCTACAGTTATTGAAATCGGGAATGATAGTTTTCAGAGAAAAGCAATTTCAGAAGCTAACTCTAAAATATTTGTAAAGGCGCGTACAGACACACACAGAATGAATTTAACCGGGACAGAGAGTCTGCGCTGTCCGGATGGGGTTGTGTGAAGTGCACACTGTCTAATTGGTTAACGTTAATTGGAAACAAATTGTATTACACATGCAACTTAATACGGCTAAGTGTGAAAAAATATAATTAACGGTTTAGCAGCTCGATCTAAGTGAACTTCTATAAATTTTAGAAGAACTGAATTGTTAACGTTAGCTCAGCATTTAAGGGAAGCTGGTCAGCTCAGTCCACTGCATAATTGTTTTACGATACAAAGTGATACCAAAAGTGTGGAATTAATTCTCGCAACGACTCAGTTTTCCATTAGGATCCTGACATCCCTACTCACCTAATCTATTAGACGATTGGGAGTATCAAAGGGAAATTATACCATAGTGAGTTGGAACTGACCTGTTGAGAAACGCACCTTTTTTTCATCTGTTGCATTGGACAGTTGGCTGCAATCACAGTTGAAGGATTGAGTGAATTTGCTGCTCACTTAGCTCGCCCCAAAATATCCAGTGACATGTCTCGAAACATATTCGTGTTTCAATTCACGAAGCTTCACAGCAGTTATTTAAAAAAAACCTTTATCATTTCGAGTCGAGTTTTTCCAATAACATTGAAAATGTCTAACGAGATAAATATCATCCTTTTTGTATTGTTTTAATAACCTGCATGAGTTTGCAGCAATTGCAATAACATGAAACGAGATAAGAGTCCTTTTCACAGTTTAACACAGTGTAGGATCAGCGTTATGAGAAAGTGAATCCATCTCAAACGTCACCTCTGTAACTCTATTGAGAGTTGGATATTCTCCTGGGAGTATTTATGGGTGGTCGTAAGTAACGGAGGCATTTCCCAAGGACAGAGGACTCCACAAAATCAGAAGTTAGATCTTTAAAGTAAATTCTGTTTTATTCAACGTTCTTTTGCAACTTTTAAATATATATGCACACACGTACATGCATGCATGCACATATACATTATTATTTATATGTGTGTGTGTTTGTGTAAATGTGTGTGTGTGCGTGGGTGTGTGTAAGAATTCAGAAGGTTGGGAATTGATGGTCGGCCAAATGAATGATTTTCCTGTAGAATGTGGGTGGTAAGAGTCACCAATAATGTCCCAGATATTTGCATCTGTGGGAAGTGCACCCAACTCTAGTTTCTCGGGACGTGTCGAAGGAAACTGGAACTGGACGTTGCATCATTCGGGAGACTGAGGAGATAATTGAGAGGAGTTATAGGCAGGCTGTAACAGCTCAGGTACAAGAAAATGATCAATGGGTTTCAGTCGGTAAACGAAGAGGGAACTGGCAGACAGTGCATGTATCCACAGTGGCCGTGCATTTCGATTAAAAGCACAGCATACCGTTATTGATACTTTTGAGGGGGAATGACTTAGGAGTGGTAAAACATGGGGTACAGGTCTCTCGCACAGAGTTTTTTCCTGTTGCTCAGCAGGGTTGGTGAAAGAGGAAGAGAACATTATTTTTGGAGACTTCATAGTGAGGGAAACAGATTGCAGATTCAGTGGGTAGGGGACACACTTATGACTGGTGTGTTGCCTCCCTGCTCCCAGGGTTTGTGATGTCTCACATCGTGTTTGTGCAATTCTTAAGGGGGAGGGGGAGTAGTCCCAAGTCATGGTCCACACATGCAACAACAACATAAGAAAGAAAAGGCATGTAGATATAAGGCAGAAATTCAGTGAGCTAAAGTGACATCTTCGATCTCGATCAAACAGGGATGTTCACTCTGATTTGTTACCCATGACACGTCATACAGAGATGAAAAATAGAGAGAAAGCTTTTGAACGTGTGGCTACCGGGATGGTACAGGGGGGAGGATTCGGATACATGGACAATTGGGTATTATTCTGGAGTAGGAGGTACCTCTACAAATAGGATGGTTTTCACCTGAACCACGGGAGAACCAATATCCTGGGGTGGGGGGGATGATTTGCTAATGCTCTTCAGGAGGGTTTAAACGAACTCAGCAGCGCAATGTGAACCTGAATTGTAGCTCAAGCTAACAGGAGTTTTTGTGTAGTGAGGGCATAAATAGGTTTTCAGGTTTGCAAGAGTGCACTGGCAAGGATGAAGATCGTTTGCGTTTCCTTCATCTCCAGGAGCATCTGGAATAAGGTCGGTTTACTTATAGCACGCGCTATTAAATGGGACTTCGAAGTTGTGGTCATTTCAGAAACATGAATGGAGTAGTGAAAGGACTGTCTGTTCCTAATGCCGCAGTTTCGATTTTTCAGTAAGAACAAAGAAGGTGGTTAAGGAGGGCGAGGTGTGGCATGATTAGCCAAGGACAGAATACTTGGAGCGAAAAGGTTATTTGATGAGCACTCTGCGGAGTCTACTGAACTAGAATGGTCTGATATTAGACTCACGAAAGGAGAGGTCACTGTGAATGGAGTTTTCAATAGCCCAGTGAAACGTTCCAGAGATATAGAGGAAAAGACTGCAAAGTTGATTCTGGATAGGAGCGAAAATAACGGGGTAGCTGTCATGGGGAACTTTAAATTTCCAAATGTTAATTGGAAAGGTTATAGTTTGAGTAAATCTGATCGGTGAGTTTTTGTCCAATGTGTGCAGGAGGCTTTCCTGACACAGCATATAGACAGGCGGACAAGAAGCAAAGCCACATTGGAATTGGTACTGGGTAATGAACCAAGGCATCTGTTCGATTTGGAGAGAAGTGAGCACTTTGGTGATAGGAATATGTATATATCGCAGGGTAAGAGGTATTGCTGGGAGAAAGATGATTAGGCGTCAGTTAGGATGCACAGGATGGAGAAATTATCTGCAGCGGTTCGGTACAACTGAAATCTGTAGCGTTTTCAGGGAGGAGCTACTGTGTGCCCTTGACAAGTTTTTATGCGTCATGCAGGGATTATGTGGTCGAGCCAGGGAGCCGTGTCTACTGAAGAACTTGAATCTATTGTCAAGAGGGAGAAGGAGGCTTATGTCATGATGAGATGTCCATGCTCAGGTCGGGTGCTTGAGAATTAAAAACTAGCCAGGAAGGACCGAAATAGAGAGCTACGTCGAGCGAAAAGGGGACATGCGATGTCTATGGCTGGCAGTATGATGGAAAACCCTGAATCTTTTTATTGGTATTTCAGGAACAAATGAATGACTAGGATACGATTAGAACTGTCAAGAACCGTCGTGGGACGTTGTCCGTGGAGTCCGAGGAAAGGAAAGGCGCTGATGAATATTTTTCATCTGTGCCACAAATGAAAAAAGACAATGCTGTCGAGGAGAATACTCAGATACAACCTATTACAGTACACGAAATTGATGTTCGGAAGGAATTTCTGTTAGCAATTCTTGAAAGTGTGAAAATAGATCTGTCCTTTGGACTTGATGGGATGTATCCAAGGATTCTCTGGGAATCGTGGGTGGAGATTGCTGAACTTTTAACTCTGAACTTTGTGCTGTCTGTGTCCATGTGATTAGTGCGAGAAGACTCTCATATTCTCCAAGAAGAGGAGCAGAGAAAACTTTGATAATTGTAGAACAATGAGCCTTAGTTTCGATATAGGTAAAGTTTTTGGAAAAAGTTACGAGAGATAGGATTTATGATCATCTAATAAGGAAAAAGTTGATTCAGGATAGTCAATTCGATTTTTTGAAGAGTAGTTTGTGCTTCACAAACTTTATTAAGCACTTTGAGAAGGTGAGCAATTATTTACCATCTCCCTAAGATGCTCAT
>NC_057717.1:43107264-43117057 GCF_004010195.1 Chiloscyllium plagiosum | reverse complement strand
AGAGGAAAAGATTGCAAAGATGATTCTGGATAGGAGCGAAAATAACGGGGTAGCTGTCATGGGGAACTTTAACTTTCCAAATATTGATTGGAAAGGTAATAGATTGAGTAATTCTGATCGGTGAGTTTTTGTCCAATGTGTGCAGGAGGGTTTCCTGACACAGCATATAGACAGGCCGACAAGAAGCAAAGTCACATTGGAATTGGTACTGGGTAATGAACCAAGCCATTTGTTCGATTTGGAGAGAAGCCAGCACTTTGGTGATATGAATATGTATATATTGCAGGGCAAGAGGTATTGTTGGGAGAAAGGTGATTAGGCGTCAGTTAGGATGCATAGGATGGAGAAATTATCTGCAGCGGTTCGGTACAACTGAAATCTGGAGCGTGTTCAGGGAGGAGCGACTGCGTGCCCTTGATAAGTATGTATGCGTCATTCAGGGAATATGTGGTCGAGCCAGGGAGCTGTGTCTACTGAAGAACTTGAATCTATTGTCAAGAGGGAGAAGGAGACTTATGTAAAGATGAGATGCTCATGCTCAGGTCGGGTGCTTGAGAATTAAAAACTAGCCAAGAAGAGCCGAAATAGAGAGCTACGTCGAGCGAAAAGGGGACATACGATGTCGATGGCTGGCAGGATGAAGGAAAACCCTGAAGCTTTTTATTGGCATTTCAGGAACAAATGAATGACTAGGATACGATTAGAACTGTCAAGAACCATCGTGGGACGTTGTCCGTGGAGTCCGAGGAAAGGAAAGGCGCTGAATGAATATTTTTCATCTGTGTCACAAATGAAAAAAGACAATGCTGTCGAGGAGAATACTCAGATACACCCTATTACAGTACACGAAATTGATGTTCGGAAGGAATTTCTGTTAGCAATTCTTGCAAGTGTGAAAATAGATCTGTCCTTTGGACTTGATGGGATGTATCCAAGGATTCTCTGGGAATCGTAGGTAGAGATTGCTGAACTTTTAACTCTGAACTTTGTGCTGTCTGTGTCCATGTGATTAGTGCGAGAAGACTCTCATATTATCCAAGAAGAGGAGCAGAGAAAACTTTGATAATTGTAGAACAATGTGCCTTAGTTTCGATGTAGGTAAAGTTTTTGGAAAAAGTTACGAGAGATAGGATTTTTGATCATCTAATAAGGAAAAAGTTGATTCAGGATAGTCAATTCGATTTTTTGAAGAGTAGTTTGTGCTTCACAAACTTTATTAAGCACTTTGAGAAGGTGAGCAATTATTTACCATCTCCCTAAGATGCTCATCACTGGACACTTTGAAGTAACCTAAACAGCCAAAGGAAACCTATGCGGGAGAACGTGCAAACTCCACATTATCAATCACTCCAGGTTGAAATAAATACTCGTTTCCTGGCGCAGAGAGGCTACAGTGTTAACTACAGAGTTGCCTGAAAAGGCAAGCACTTTTCTCGATGGGTAATTGAGCCTCGGATTGACGCAGTGACAGGCAGACGTACTAACCAGGGCTGATGTGGAAAAAAAAGAAGCCTCTCAGCCTCTATGCCGGGACTGGACAATAACAACTATTCCACTATCTTAATTCATTTAAAACCACTGACCCCATAGCTATATGATGGCACCAAAAAATCACATCTGAATAGTTCTTCAAGTGATGAGTGTTTCTGACCCTTACTTTGAGTTCAATATTCCGTACAACCGATTACTGAGAAGGTATTTTTTTTCCAAAACACATACCCAAACCTTTCTGCCTCTTAAATCTCTGCCTCCCTCGTGATTAATCTCTTCAGCAAACAGAAACGTTTCTTTTAGTTTACCCTTTCCATATCCCCCGTTATTTTTATATCTCAATCGTGTCTCCTTTCAATTCCCTCTGTTTTCAGAAAAATATCAGACCAAACTCTCTTTATAACTGAAAATCCTCAGTCCAGACAATATCCTAAAAAATCTCTTCTAAACCGTTTCCAGTGCTATCAAATCTCCTTTGTAAAGTGACTTGCAGACTGCACACAATAGTCCATTTGGAGCCGAATGAGCATATTAAATAAATGATCAAAAGTCACAACACTTTTCCAACAAACTCTATTTTGCTCAGTATTATCCTGTGTGCTTTTCATAGAACCATGGAACACCTACAGTGTGGAAATAGGCCGTTCATTTCAACAAGTCCACACTGACCCTACGAAGAATAACTCAACTTAGACCTATTCTCCTGACATTTTATTTTGTATTTACCCCTACTTCAAGCGCCTAGCTTACACATCCCTGAACACGATGCGAAATTTAGCATGGCCAACACACCGGACTCTTCTCGTTTTCTGATACTGGTGCTCCAAGAATCTCTGGTTCGTGTTAGTTAAAGTTGCTACGTGAGTTTTGCTCATGCAACCGCGTCATCGAAAACGATCGATTAGTTTGAAGTTGCCAATGCTGAGATTGGAGCACGTGCACCCAGCAACAATGACTGCAGAATCACAGATTGAATGGGGACAATGTGAAAGTAAGTGTTAGATTGTGCAGTGCCTGAGGCAACTTGGAGAAGAGATCGAGAGGAGGGTCAGTAAGTGCGGGAGAAAGAAACAAAAATATTCGACAATGGGTGGTTTCAAATTCTTATATATAAAACACGCTGAAATGTGAGAAAGCAGGTTCTGAAGGAGGAAAATCATCACCTTGGAGAATGTTTGCAAGTGAAAACAACGGATTCAATGCTGTGTTGATTTAGTACATGCCACCCAGCGTAAAATGGGGAAAATAATACGCACCATGACTCGAATTCAAAAGTTACTGATGCAGCCAAAAAGCAAATGATTAACCACTGAATACTAACGCGGCATCACGCAAACCAATACACTTAAAAATACTTACAGTGGCAGAGGATAATTCAGAAACAGCAACACAAACAGAAGAAGACCACTTGGCGAAGTCTGGAACGTGATGTAGGAACTCAGAATGGGCTGAAACTTTAACTTCGATATTTCTAGATGCTGTGTAGTTTCCATCATTGGGAATGTTGACGACTGAGATTAACTGTTTTCCTCAGAATATCATAGGGTGAGAGGATAGTCTGGGATATTGTTGAAATACATGTTTCAATAGTCATGTAGTTTAACATCATTTACCTCACCAGTTACCTCACATGTGAAAGTAACCACTGCTGACAACGATCACATGTTCTCAGTTACCATTCAGAGAAACTGAGTGGTATGGCCGCGAAACTCCCAAATTAATGAGAATACACGAATTTCTTATTCAGCACAAGTTTACTCGAGCTGTCGAGGAAAAGCACGAAAGTAGAGATAAATTTTATCAGATCAGCGGTAATCCCATTGAATGGCTGCACAGACACAGGGTGAATGAAAGCTTCATGAGAACAAGTGTGTTTTCTTTGCGAAATTGTCCACTTGACAATGTGGGGTCTATTGGAGTGACGTGGTGAAGTCGATTATATTTACCAATTATTCACCCTGTGAACGGTTACAATTGTTTCTCCTGTCCCTGATATCATCACAGAACTGCACCGAGAGCACTTGAATCAGTGGCTTAATGATTTGCTTGTTTGCAAATCAGGGGGTTGTTCATTCGACTCTTCACTGTCTCTAAAACGCTGCCGATTTTTATTACACTTACAAACTCATTGTCCCAAAGCAAAGATGTGCTTTGAATTCCTTATCTGCAGGAAGAAGAATCTTTGAAATGCTGGGATGTCTGAACTATTGATATGAGGGTATGCCTAACTTCAATCTATTGTCCACTTATAAGTATTGTCGATTACAACACAATTCTTTGTTTAACAGATTCGTTTTTAAACAGTAGTTCGGTGGGGTAATAGAAAGTACAAAAATGACCAATCCAATTCCACCGAATCGTTCAAAAGTATTGACGTCTTCATTCGAAGCATATTGCAACGCAAGTTATTTATCTTCTTAACCTTTGTTTCCATAAATACCTCTCAAAAATGAGCAGTTTCTGAGTACTTTGTAGCTAGAACATTTGTAAGAATTTCATTCTGTTTGGAATTATTTGTGGCACTTCTTAATATACCGATTAATGTCTCCGATCGATGAATGCAACCGAGAACATCGGAGTCAACCACACAGCGCTGTCAGTGGAGGGGAAGATAGCATCACGTCGCACGCTGCTCTTGTGCACATTATCAATTTCAAACCAACGCAATACCTACAATCCGTGTGAGTGCAAAGGAAACAATTAAAGAGAGCCCTGCTTCAACTCTGTGAATCTTTAGAAACTCTGTGGGAGAGGAATGAAGGATGAACTGACCAACTGAGCAGAGACTGTCAAGGTACCTTCCCCTTCTTGAAGGAGCAGGGACATGAACTCTGATGTTCTCGAGGCACGAGCTGATCTGAGATGTTGAAAGCATTTCCATCAGAGATGCTCCACTCTCGCTGTTGTCACTCTCACTGACCAGGCACCCAACTCTGGCTGTGGTGAAGAAAACACTGACACTTAACCATTACACCCCCAGTGCTGCCTCCCAAGCTGTTGGACTGCTTCGTAAGGCCAAAACATATGCCGTTTTATTTACCAGGGCATCCGTTTGAGTAAGTCATCGACTGTTTACAGAATGGAAAGAAACCCATTATCCAAGCTTTCAGCACTTGGCCTGCCCCCTTGTATTCTCAAATGTTTCAAGGACTCGTCGCAATGCTATTATCCAGTCACGTTTTACAATGTATGCGACTGAGGTTTAAGATGGATAACCTGTGTTCTCATCCCCACGGTGATCTGAACCCCATTTCATTTAGAGAGGCAAACACACAGACACGTTCTGGCGAAGTGACGGAGACCTCAGGAGAGATCAGACAGAAAGTAGGATTTCACTCAATTGACTTATTTTGTCTCATTTCAAATTTCAACACCAAAGTCTGGTTACAGCAAAGAAAGGAAGCATTCAGCCATTCCCCTGTCCGTGTTCCTCCCGTATCTAAGCTTTGAACTACGGAAGCAGTGTGTTCTGAGAGAAGGATTCTCACTCTTTAGAAACTGCAACATAATAGATGATTGGATTTCCTGTGCATTAGAAACCAGTCGTAACAAAACCAAGACAGAACTGAAGGCATCATGTGCAGAAGGATGGGAGAATATAATGCCGAATCAGACAGTGTCCAGGGTGAAATAAACAGAGACTGTCCCTGCAAGTCTAGTAATTTGGATTCCGTGCTCTCACAGCCATGGCCTGCAAATCTTTAGCATTTATTGTTTCCGATATGAAATGCTGCCTTCTCCTTAAAAGTTGAATTCTGTCCAGGACATGCATATATACATTGTGAAATTGATATAAATTGATTTTTTTTTATTTCGTATTTGAGCAGAAAGAGTGACATGTAAACAGTTAGATTATCATGAAAATCCAATTTTAAAGCCAGTTAGCGTTTTTGCTAAACAGAAAACCAGAGGAAAGCTGGGAGTTGCATGACTGAAGGAGGTGACTGCTCCTGCTTTCGACCCAGAACGTTTCATCCCTTTCGTTCCAAGAACAAGTGCAGAAGCCAAATACTGTCAATCTGATATATATTTTTAAAAAAACACAGAAAGCTGGAAGTGTTCAGTTTGTCTGGCAGCTTCTGAAAATGTGGTAGAGGTCAACACCATCACAAACTGATTGTCTTTACTTTGTATTCGTGATAACTAATGTCCAAGTCACGACTCATTCAGACACATTTTCTCATCTTTAAAAGGTTTGCACGCTTTCAGTTTACTGATAAACGTTTTGTCAATTAATTTTGTACTGACAGGAAACCGTTTAATGCTGTGTGCAACATGTTGCAAACGGTCATATCAGACAAAATAAGGTGTCACGTGAAGAAATATGTGTTTTATTCAGGAAAGCTTAAATAGAATTGTTCATTGAAAATTGTGGGGAAATGACTGCCGATTATTTTGATGAGGTAAGAAGAAGTCTTGATGATGCTAATCCAAAATGATCAGATAAATGTCGATTGGCAAAACAAAAGACAAAAGTTCTGTGAGACCGCTGTGCATGAAACCGGCATGACGGAATATAAGGAAGAGTCGCAATATTGATCATAAATTGGCTGCGTGAAAGGTTACTGATGAAGGGTGCCTGCCTGAAACTTCGATTTTCATGCTCCTCGGATGCTGTGTGACCCCCCTGCTGTATTTTTTGAGAACCACTCTAATGCTGACTCTGATCTCCAGCATGTGCAATCCTCACTTTCGCCTGCGGGAAAGGGAACAGAGTTATCATTAACAATTGTGTATTGAACTGGAACAATTTTTCAAGCGACTTTTGGGTGTGGAAGTTCTGGATAGATTAGTTTAGCCCAACTGCATTCTCTGATTTATCAGATCTCCCAGCGCGCCCATGAGTTTCTATGATTGGTTGGAGGACCAGTGCCTCCAGCTTGGTCCTGTAGGTCCGCCTCTTCTTCGCTGTTGGACATTATACTTCATCAGTTGGGATGAGTCCTGCAGCATGCATGGGGTTAACATGAACTGTGAGCATGCTTGCGGTGAGCGGTCATTGGAACGAAATGTTGTTGTCTCCAATCGACAGTCGGTGAGTGACGGCTAAAGGGGAGGGAAGCACCAGGTGCTATAGCCCAGTTAGAGGTTTCATGTTTGGTCATTATATGATTCTGGACCCAAACGTAGTGAATCTGGGATCGCGAATTAAGCCACAGAGAGCCTGAGTCTTCTTCCCAGAAGCAGGCCCCAGACAGTGATCGCTATTCTCTTGTTTCAGTTTTATTTTTTTTTATTTTATCAGGCCACTGTTGGTTTATCTATCTTTCGTGTAAATAGAGCTGAAAATAAATGATATTGTTTGAAATCATTGCTGTGGTGCATGAGAATATGACGTTGTTGGGAGACGCTTGGGTGTATATTAGTTCCTGGGATTGATGAGAAAGTGTACACCATGAACACCTCTGTCCCTTACCTTACTGTAAATGTGTCAGAGACGGAAAGAATGGAGCAGGAAGTGGAGGGACAGGAATCCTGAGCACGATAGTGGGTCGCGGGAGTTTTGGAATTTGGGGTCATTCGTTGCCAATCGCTCAATAAAAACCCGACCCATTGTTTTTCTCACTGCTTCCCTTCCCCACACTTTCCTACCACTACCTCCACCCAGTATCAGCAACATTTTAAAGACGTTTACTTATTTCAGACATACCATGTCCCTTTTGTCAGAACATTCAGTAATTTGAGAACTGGAATGAAATTGAGATACAGAATAGCCAGTGTACGAACCTCAAAAATTACATTGCACCTCCTCGAACTGCTGACGTTCGTATGCTAAAATTGCTCCCTGATTGCTGTTTGGTAAGTATTTACAGGATTATTTTTTTAAAACCTAGATAATGTGTTACTGATATCTGTGTCAGTTGAAAACAATTGTTTTTTTTATATCTCATCTTTAACAGAATGGAGGAAAGAAAACTTAGAACAGGACTGGCTTGTTGTGATGTTTGATCCTTCTCCCTAATTCAGTATGATCTTGGCTGATCATTCCGCACAGTGACCTGCTAACCCTTTGGCCTACACCTTTTGATCCCTCTTGCGCTCAAAAATATAGATATCTTCATCTTGTCAACATTCCACGTTCTGGATTTAATTACTTTCTGTGTCATCAAATTTCACTGAGAAACCAGTCTTCGATTAAAAAAATAAAATCCTCATCTCTGTCCTAAATGGACTACCCCATGTTATTAGGAGTGACGCTAATTCCCCACCCTCTTTGGTTTGGACGCCCTGGTCATTGAAAGCATCCTTTCTGCATTTACCTTATTCGTACCTTTTAGAATTTTATTCGTTTCTGTGGCATCCTACTTCATCATTCTAAACTTGAGTGATTTCCATCCTAACGAATACTCATACGTCATTCTGCCATCCCATGAATCAGTCTGGTAAATCTTTGTTGTGCATTCTCCTTATGGAGAATATTTTTCATCAGATAAGTGCACACAACACTCTACGTTGTGGTGTCAACAAGACCCTGCGCAACTTCAGCAAGTCTTCCCTGCTCCTGTGTTCAAATCCTCTCAGTACAAAGGTTAACACACCGTTTGTCTTCCTCGCCTGCTGCTGCGCCTGCGTGCTTACGTTCAGCGATTTGTGCACAAGAAGACGAGATCTCCTTTCCTCGTTTACTTTCGTAAATTTATGCTGCTTCTGTCCAATCCAGTTACTGTTTTCTAGTGTGAGGCTAACTTTTCTGTCATTCCATGTTTTCTCGCTACTTCCTCTTCTAAATATTGGGGTCACATTAGCTGACCTCCAATCCATAGATATCGTTTCAGATTCGAAAGAATATTGAAATATGACAATTAATTTACTCTAGTTAGACTCCACACTCTCGTTACAGAAAGCATTCACTGCATTTAGGGTACACTGGTGTTTGATTCGCAGTTGGTGGAATTTATTGGCTTTTAATCTCATCAATTTCCACAACACCAACTCCCTGATCATACTGTTTTCCTTCAGTTCCTCCCTCTCCTTTTCTTCCCAGCATTTTAGGAATATTACTTGTGTCATCATTTGTGTTGACGTAACTAATATACATATTTATTTGTTATGCCGTATATTTATCCCACATTATAACATCATCTGTTTCTCATTGGAAGGGATTTGTTTTCAATAATCGTTTTGTTCTCCCTTCATATACGTTCAGGAGCTTGAACAATTCATTATATGCTTCTATCAAGCTTACTGTTAAACGAAACTTTCGGTCTGCATTAATTCTTTCTTCATCTTGTGCTGATATCTGAACGGCTTCCAGTCTTAATGTCTGCTTCTATTTTCAGCCGATTTGTAAGCCTCCTCCTTGAGTACAGTACGATGCCCTCATATCCCTTGTTAGCCATGACACGGCCACGTTTCCCGTTTTCTTTGTGTCAGACAGGAGTGAGAAGCAGTTGCAGTTTCAGCAAAATGCTTTTTAAGTGCTTGTCCTCCCTTTAAGTTCTGTTGCCCAATTCGTTGTACCGTGCTCACGCTTCATATCAGTGTCATTTCTTCTATTTAGATTTCGGCTCATAATCTCAGTCAGCTCAATCACTCTCCACCGTAATGAAGAGTTCGCTCACTAACTTCTTCACTCTTCCATTAGGGACAGCATAGAGATAGATTGTCAATTATTCCTTGTCATATATACAAATAAAGCTTTGAAATCAAAGTTGACATCTTCCCAGGCCTGCTGTCTCATTCGATAGAGAGAGAGATCGCACGAGTTGACTGATGCGGCTTTAACTTGAGAGTCGTTGTGCCTTAGGCAAGGCGCAGGATTGAGAATGTGGGTACTTCATGAGGCCAGTAAAACAACTGTGCACTTGCTGTTGCTGTCATTCTTCACCGTAATCTCGTCGACCAGCCAACGAAGCTAGCTCACCAATGGCCAGTAAACAGCACGTAATCGAGGGTGCTCTGTCCTTCATTTGTGCCCTTAATATAGCGACCCAGAAAACCATCCCATACATACACCAGGTACGTCTCCTCCATAGTATTGTTCCTGATCTGACTTACTCAGTCTATGGGCAGATTGAAGTCACATGCAATAGTGAGAAGGCCACCAGATAAAGCAGCAGAATTAGGCCATTCAACCCATCGAGACCTCTCCATTATTTTGTCATGGTTGATATGTTTCTCAACCTCATTCTTCTGCTTTCTGCCATCTCCTGCAACTGTTGATCCCCTCAACAATCATGGGCCTATCTACGTCTATCTTGAATATTCGTAATGACTTGGCAAAGAATACCAAAGAATGACTACCTTCTTGCTGAAGAAACTCCTCCGCATCTCACTTCACTAATTTACATCAGATGGTATG
>NC_057717.1:43104887-43106764 GCF_004010195.1 Chiloscyllium plagiosum | reverse complement strand
GCACGTGCCACAGTAAACCTCAGAAAGTTGACAAGTGGAAAGGGCAGCGTGAGTGACGAATTCAGCTTCCCCCCCACTCCCCAGTGATGACTCTGGGATATTGACTCTGACGTTCGCAGGGACATTTAATGAAGGGACTCTTGACCCTGCAGTTCAAGGTGCAAACCGCATTTTGGCTTCAGAACAGTCAGTTATTATTGCAATAAAGTCAGCGCTGCCCGCAAGCCAGGTTGGAATCAAAACCCCACACAGCAGGTCTGTAGTTAAGCATGTTATCCATGTACCACTGGCCCGTTGTATGTGCTACATTGTGCGGGAGATTAGCTTGTTTGTGAATTTGAAGCCTGCCAGTCTTGCTCTTGAACCAAGTCGAAACCTTAACTACCATCTCTAGACCATAACCAAGTGCATTATCCATTGTGTCACTGTGCCCGTGCGTGCTTGAGGTTGGTATTCTGCAGAGTTGTGATCCAAACACGGACATGACCAATCGTACTCATGTTCACAGGTTGAATAACCAGGAAAAATAATCACCTTTAATGCTTCAATCCAATGCTCCACTCTTTGTGCAGTAGGAGGTTTTGTAACGAAAAGACATTCATCCTCATGAAACTTCCATTCACTTTGTGTCTAGTCAGCCATTCAATGGAATCTCCGCTCATCTGATGAATTTCAAATTCACTTTACTGATTTTGCTCCATCACTTTTGATATACTAATGCCTAATCACATCATCGTATTCAAGCTAATTTTCGAAGTCTGAAAGTACTTCAACGACCTGTGCGAGTTTACAAGAAATTGAATAAAATGAAATGAGCAAAGAAAATCCTATCCTGCCCAGAGCAGAGTTAGCCATATGAGAAAGCTTAGAGAGCGTAAACAATGCCTGCGTTTCTGTCAGTGCAGATGTCAATAGAAGATGCTCCAGGTAAAGTTGGAACTTCCAGCTTAATGTCCCGGTGTTCCCTGCTTCGTGTCAATGGAAGCTGCTGCAGTTGAGGTTTTAGCTCCCAGCCTGATGTGACGTATACCACGTCAATAGAAGCTGCTCCACTCAATGTTGGAACTCCCAGTCCCCGGCATTTCAATTCACTCTATACTTTCAGTGAAAAACTTCACAATCAATGATTACATTACTGAACACATATCTGCTGGCTCATCCCCATCCGCATTTCCAGTTTGATCTTTGCTGCTGCACCATACAGCTTCTCGTATTTCAGACCTGAAACCTGGCACTATATTATATTCCACAGCAGTGGTCACCATTACTGAACACATATCTGCTGGCTCATGGCCATCCGCATTTCCAGTTTGATCTTTGCTGCTGCACCATACAGTTTCTCGTATTTCAGACCTGAAACCTGAAACCTGAAACCTGAAACACTATATTATATTCCACAGCAGTGGTCACTTCCTTGTATGACGAAATTGGTAAAGTAGCCGATGGTAAACTACATTGCTTTTGCAGAAATACATTCCAGCAATTCCCTGCACTATTCCCTGACGCTTTCATTTTCTGAAGAACTATATCAATCTTCGCCTTCAACAAACTAAGTGCTTAGATATCCATCGGCTCTGGAGATACCGAAGTTAACCATTCAGCCCACCATGAGTTTGCATGTCTCAGTCACTGTTTGTCAAGTACTCCTACTGTTCATGTAGTCCTGTTCCTAACATATCCTCTGCCACTATCTTTACTGATTTTTGCATCATGCTATTCCATTTCGTGCAGTGGTTAGCGCTTTGCGTTGTGGCAGCAGAAAGATCATCTGCAATTTGACTTCCAGTATTGTCAATTGTTACCGTTTTATGCAGAGTAAGACATGCTTAACAAAAGCAGGAGCGAATCAATCTTTTTTGACATGAAAATATTCGTCG
>NC_057717.1:43093134-43104504 GCF_004010195.1 Chiloscyllium plagiosum | reverse complement strand
CTTTATCCACCAGTGGTGGTGGATAAATCTGCAACGCATTGTGATGAAATCAACAAAACCTTCAGAGGTATTCAATCTGTATTTGTGATGCTAAGGCATACAAGGCAAAGGGATGGAAAATGGAATGAGGATAGTCAAGCGGTTATTTCTGCCAAGAACGCGTCCAACACATTTGAGGGCTGTCACCCTACGTGCGTCTGACCGCTGTACTCGTCCCTGGTCGTGTCGTGGTTCTGAATTGGCACTTTTACCACTGCAGCCCGGGTTCTATTCCCAGTAAGGGCTGTTTTGTTCAGCATCAACAGCATGGGCTTCTGTGATAGGATTCCTTTCAATGCTTCGAATCAATAAATGTCTCCCCGAACATCAGAGTCAATGTTCCAGCCTCTTAAAGTAGGAGAAGGTGCCTCGGCACTCCATGAGCCAACATGAGACTGAGGCATTTATTTTGTTTCCTTGCCATTTCGAGGAACCGCAGCGATTGGGTCGTTGGCTCTGTGAAATTGAAAAGTGCCGATTTGCAGTGTGTGGGACTATTTGGTCTTCCTCACTTGACATGACGCTGCGACATTGACTGTGATGTTCTCCGGGACGTGTACTAAAAGAGATTCTCGTGTCTGCATATCAGAAGCTCAAACTTCATATCGGCTTCAGAACAATAAGGAAGATTAGGTTGTGAGTGTAATAAATACCTGCGTTAACCTCGAGCTCGAGAGGAGCGAAACCTACAATGTTCTGTTCTGGAGTCAGGCACGTTAGACTTTGCGCCACTTGTCCCACGTGTTCTTCATACTTTCATGCTTCAGAGTTGTGATGTTAACATGGACAGGAGAAATAGCCGTCATATTCAAAAATTTAACCAGGAAAGAAAATCACCACCACTGTTTCAGTCCAATCCTCCCCACTTCGTGTTTCAGCGCGATCCATAATGAAAACATATCTGTCATGATGAAAGTTCCATTCAGCCTCTTGTCTGTTCAGCCATTGAATGGGATCATCGCTGATTCTGTAAATTTCAACATTAGTTCCCTGCTTTTTCCTCCATAAATCAAGATAAACTCGAGCAAAATGGCAACATCAATTAGAGTCATAGAGTCAGAGAGATGGTCCTACTTGTTCATGCTGACCAGATATCCCAACACAATGTAGTCCCACCTACTATCACCCCGTCCATATCCCTCCAAACCCTGTCTATTTGTATATCCATCCAAATGCTTCTTAAATATTGCAATTGTACCAGCCTCCACCACTTCCTCTGGCAGCACATTCCATGCACTTATCACTCTCTGTGTGAAAATGTTGCCCAGTCGGTCTCATGTGTATCTTTCCCCTTTCACCCTAAAACTATGCCCTCTGATTTTGGAATCGCAGACCGCAGGGAAAAAGACTTTTTCTATTTACCATATCTTTGACCCTCATAATTTTGAAATCCTCTAACAAGTCACGCCTCAGCCTCCGAAGCGCCAGGGAAAACAGCCCCAGCCTGTTTAGCCTCTCCCAATATCGCAAATCCTCCAATCTTGTCAAAAACCTCTTCTTTTTTTTGACCCCTTTCAAGTTTTGTAACTTCTTTCCGATAGGAAGGAGAGCAGATATGCACGCAATATTCCAACAGTGGCCGAACCAATGTCTTGTACAGTCGCAACAAGACCTCCCAACTCATATACTCAATACTCTGACCAATAAAGAAAAGCATACCAAACGCCTTCTTCACTATGCTATCTACCTGCGACTCCACTTTTAAATTAAATTTCAAATATCAGAATTCTATGAACCTGCACTCCAAGGTCTCTTTGTTCAGCAACACTCCCTCGGTCATTACCATTAAGTGTGGGATTCCTGTTATGATTTGCTTTCCCAAAATGCAGAACCTCACATTTATCTGAATTAAACTCCATCTGCCACTTTTCAGCCGATTGGCCGAAATGGTCACGATCCTGTTCTAATCTGCCGACTCTCTTCGCTGTCCGCTATACCTCCAATTCAATGAAAAAACCTAGAGGACCCAGCACTGATCCTTGTAGCACTCCACTGGTCACGGGACTCCAGTCTGAAAAACAATCCTCCAGCACCACCCTCTGTCCTCTACATTTGAGATAGTTATATACCATTAATTATTGGAAATTTAGTTTGCTTTAATGACTTGTATGGGTTTTCAGGTCATTTAATATCATGACACGAGCTGAAAATCACTTGTTGCAATTTAACCAAATACGCAGTCAGTCTTCTGATAAAAGGCAGAAAAAGAAAATATTACCTGTGTTTCTTTCTGCACAGATTTTCCTCCACGAGCTGAATCTTTGCCAAATTTTCCCTTATTGTTGCGAGATTTCCCTGGGACAGACATTCCCTCAATCTACAAACATGGGTGCTGCTAAATTCTACTTTAATTCAGATTAAAATAACTGAGTATGCTTTCGCCAACTTGATGTCTCATTGCTCCGTGCTCCTTATCAATACAATCTGCTCCAGGTGAGGTTGGAACGTCCAGCCTGCTGCCACAATGCCCCCTGCTTTATGCCAACAGAAGCTGCTCCATATAAATTGGAGGTCCCAATCTGATATCACAATGCTCCTTGCTCCATGTCAACAGAAGGTACTACAGGTGAGTGTGGAGTCCCAGCCCCGGCATTTCATGCACCTTTATACCGTCACATCGGGCTCATCCTCATGCCCATTTCCAGATTGATCTTCGCTGCTGCGCCACTCAGTCTCTCTTAGTTTAGCCCTGGGAACACGAGATTATATGATATTCCGCAACACTGGTTACTTCTGCGGAATATCACACTTCTCCATTTCATAAATCAGAATTCAAACCCAGCCACTTTCAGAGATTTCCTTCCCTTGCATGGTCACTAACCCTCCTTTACATCGCTCATACCATTTCACTGAGGTATTCCATAACCTATTGCACACATCAGCACCATTCTGTCTGTGCTGCTGCTGTCACTCTTGATGGGTAAACGTGTCCCATCCCATCATCGGGAACTTGAAACCAGTCGATCCATTTCAAGCCCGGTGGTTGTGAAATCAATCATCATGTCGGGGCCTTTACTGACATGGACCAGAGATTACATGTTAACAATTCGTCTTGATTTTCGGCCACTAAGCCAGTATGGCACCTCACTTGCTACGTTTCCATTAATGCCACAGACGTTTATCTTTTAACCAGTTTGCCAGTGTAAAATAAACACACACCTTGTCAAAAATATTAGTCTAATTCTTGTGCTGGGTGGCTTTCAGTCTGACGTTAAGCTGACTGATTTGTGATCTCTACTACCAAGATGCTCTCCCGACGCCATTCCTCCTGTTCGAACATAGAACATGAAGAATACAGCGCAGTACAGGCCCTTCGGCCCTCGATGTTGCGCCGATCCAAGCCCACCTAACCTGCACTAGCCCACTATCCTCCATATGCCTATCCAATGCCCGCTTAAATGCCCATAATGAGGGAGAGTCCACCACTGCTACTGGCAGGGCATTCCACGAAATCACGACTGTTGTGCCTCTCTTGTTTGTCTTGCCATGACTGATCAAAACAGTGCTCTTGAAATCTCTTCAAAAATCATTTCGCATTACAATGACACACTACATTGGAGTTGTGAAAAAACCCTATTATTCCTACCCTTTTATTTGATCATTATTGAGAGATTAACTGCCATTAGCTCCACTATACCACTAAGTTGTTCGGGGCTATGTGGCACTCTTCCAGCAGTGTCACTGCATTTTTTGTTCCTTCGCTGAATTTTTACAGCCGCGTTTGATGTTCATTATAAAGCATCATTCCTCAAGAAGTGCAATTTGTCATTCGACCAAAATCGCCAGCCCTTTCATTTAAAGTCTCCTCCAGTGATATAAAAGGGGGGAAAAATGAGAGTTTCAGCAGCAGATGAACTGAGATTCGGCCGAGTTATCATTTATCAGCGTGTGGGACACATGTGATCGAGGTAATAATAAGATCCAACAGCGCAACACAGCAGCTTTCATGCTAACATTTACTTGATGTTAGCTGCACAAAATGCCAGCGTCATTCCACTTCATTTCACAATCTGTCTTTTTGTTTCTGGCTTGTCTTTTTCTCCTATAGTTCTCCCTTGATGACAATAACTTTGTCTGACGTTCAACATGCCTGCTTTTCTTTTACCCCAAAATCGGATTATCTCATTGCTTCGATGTTGGCAGAATAATCAATTCGAAATCGATTGGCTTTTAGTTTACTGAGACGTAATTGAAACTCGTTGGTTAAATTTGAATTGTCGTCACAATACAACTATCTCAGGTACCTATTTCACAGCCAAATGTTATATATTTTCAATATTCCAGTAAACTCTGACACTTCTCTCATAAGCTCTCATTGCAGAACAACATTCTACCTCTCTTAAAGGTGCAGTATACACTGTCAACAACATAACAATCTGGAATTCCACATAAGGCTGTCACTGGCCCACCACACACAAAACCAGAAATAAAGACGTCAAATAAAGGACAGTTATAAGTGAGTGAGGGAGCAGTAAAATGTGGAGAAAGTGAGGACTGCAGATGCTGGAGATCAGAGCTGAAAATGTGTTGCTGGAAAAGCGCAGCAGTTCAGGCAATATCCAAGGAGCAGGAGAATCAAATTTTCGGACATGGGCTATTCCTGAAGAAGGGCTCATGCCCGAAACGTCGATTCTCCTGCTCCTTGGATGCTGCCGGACCTGCTGCGCTTTTCCAGCAACACATTTTCAGCAGTAAAATGTGACATATCACAGTCAAAATGAAACTGGGGATAGAGAAAGACACCGTACTTGCCAGCACACAGAAAGTAGTCTAGCATTTTGCAGGAATCTACATCATAGGCATGGGAATGAATCAATCTATGTTTTTTAGATAGCATGGTGATGTGGTAGAACTACATATTAACGCCAAGAGCAGTAGCCTGTATTGTTTAGTGAACTACAACCCTGCTTCAGATACTTTCATTCAGTGTGAAATCCACATCTGTCAGTGGGAGAGCAAGGAACGTTCGAATACAAGACCAGAATTAGAGGAGTGGGAAGAGCACAGAGGAATGTTAGGCTGGAAGCAGTGGTGGTATAATGGGGTGTAAGACCATGGATGGATCTGACAGCAAATTTGAGAATTACAAAATCAGTGGAGAGGCATCCTGGGATCCAATGTAGATCATATAGTTTTATTTAGTCAGAACAGAAGGGAAGTCAAGGATGAAATGACGGGCAGTTAGCCTAACATCTGTCATATGAAAGCTTCTCAATTTTTTTATTATATTTGTTGAGCAAGGCACTTAGGTAAAGAAAATCAAGGGTATGATGCAAATTCAAGATACTTTGCGAAAGGGTAGTTAGATTTAATCAGATTATTGAAGTTCTTTGTGGAGCTATCGTGTGCTATGGATAAACTGCCATGTCCTGATCCATTTGTGAGCCTGTCAAACTTCTATTGAAGGCTCCCTCCATCATCCTCACAATGTACATTCCGATTCAATTGGTGTCATCAACAAGTTTGTATAATGTATAATGGTTGGGAACAATTTGGTTCAAGCATTGGATCATAGGAACCCTGCAATGCAGTCGTTGCAATGAGGCCCCACTCTCTCCCTATAATGCTGCATGTCGCATGCACAATCCACCTAGCCTGTACATTCCTGGATATAATGGGTAATTCGCCTGAACCATGAATGTTTGTACTGTGTGCAGAAACAGCAGCATCCGCAGAAATCCCACGCAGACACTGAGAATGTGTACACTTCATGTCGCCAATCCTGTGAGGATGGAATTGAAACCCGGTCTCTCGCACTGTGAGGCAGCAGTGCTGTCACTGATCATTGTGGTACTCCGCCAGTAACAGAACACCAACCTGAGAAAAGGGCACTTATTCCTACTCTATGCTTTCCAGCTGGTAAACAATACTTAATGAATGCTATTACGTTTTCAACAACCACATTGTATTTCGTGAAGTTGTGTGGGTCCTGATAAAACGCCTTCTGAGCAAGCAAAACAGTGGGGTTCCGACGTGAATTCCACTCCACAGGAGACTTACAGAGATTACATAATTTGAAAGATGACTCCCAGCGCATCCACATTCTCTCATTGTCTTCCTCTTTCTTCAACATTTTGGGATGAAGCCTGTCTGGTCTAATTGACTCAAGCTTTAGTCCAGTTAACTTTTGAAGTACGACCTCTTTCCTGTTCTTATTTGTTTTGCCCCTTGTTTCATTTTTTTTTGGGACATTTAATCTCCTGATGAAGGGCTTATGATTGGATGTTGACTGACGGCCTGTGTTTTTCCAGTACCACATTCTTCGACACTGATTGCAAGCATTTGCGATCCTCACTTTCTCCTTTTCCACAATCCTGACATTTGCAAAGTTTCTCACTGTGCTGATTCGTTTTGCGTTTTGCCAAGCCAGATGATCTCCTGAAGCCTCGCCCACACACACGTGCTCTGTTTATCCTGACTTTGAACGAAGTTTGTACCTTTCTGTTCAGAATTCCATATTATTCAGGTCAGGATAAATGATGTGGCTCCGTCAGGCTCTGCAGTAATCTTTGATCCAAATTTGATGATTGCAAATCAATCCTTCTAATGCCATGTAAAATTTAAGCATATAATTGAGAGAGAACCCATTCAAACATGCTCGGTAAAATTTGGAGCATATAATTGAGAAAGAACCCATTTAAACATGCTCGGTCGAGTGCCTAAAATACTCTTTATGTGGCTCAGTGTCAAGTGTTGCCTTTTCACATTCCTGTGAATCATCCTGTACATTTTGATAGATGGAAGACGGGGTAGAATTCCAATCTGATGCTGTTGATTTGGATATCCATTGCAATTCCTTCATCATTTCCAGGTGTTTAACCTGTAACTCCTCACCTGCTAATGATCTGGGACCACGTGCACTACTGGACTGCAGCAGTTCAAAAGATCATTCATCGAATTCTACATCGGCAATTGGAGATTGACAATATCTGCCAGTCTTGCTCATGAAAGCGCTGCAAGGTGGGGTGAACTAATCTGCTCAGCGAACGAGCATGGGCACGATGTGCCAAACTACCTTGTGTTGCAATCATTCGGTAATTGTGACTAAAATTAAAGCAACAAATACTCACACTTTAGTCCATGGACCTGTTTCTGTATCCACCACTCAGTAAGAAAGCAGTTAATCGTTGGAAATCTGTACTTCAGGACTCAGTGCTGCGAGAAACACCTGCAAGAAAATAATAGCAAAATACTGCAGTAGCTGAAATATATATAAAAAAGGATATGCTGGAATAAATTAGCTGGTCGGTTTGTATGTTCAGGGAAAGAAAGTAGATGAATGTTTTACCGTGTGCAGATAGACATCAGGAAATAAAAATGAAACAGATTTTCTTGATCCTTATGATCTGAGAATCAGAATAAGAATGTAGTTGAGTTGTGACAGTCACAGGCTCCAGGGATGGCAATTGGTGTAAAACTCATAATGACACAGACGACAAGAGTTATGGTAAAATAACAAAAAGGGGTATATAAAATTCATCACTATCAGTCCAGTTGAGAAATTCTGTAGACATAAATATACCTTGCTGAAAATGTGTTGCTGGAAAAGCGCAGCAGGTCCGGTAGCATCCAAGGAGCAGGAGAATCGACGTTTCGGGCATGAGCCCTTCTTCAGGAAGGTTTGGGTTTGGTGTGTGTAAATACTCTCCGCTGAACTCTCTGTAAATGCAATTTCGTTAACCCATCTCTACCAGTCCAGGAGAGAAACCCACAATCATTGTGTCCTGGTCAAAGTCTTGTTCCATATACTCTGCAATCCTGTAAATCTGGCAGACCTTATCCCAAGTCCAAATGGCACTCCGTCAGCGCCTAGTAACACTGGATCCATTGCTCACGCCACCTAAACATGCTTAAGAGCGGATAAAGCAAACATGACTGACAAGAGAAGACAGGAAGAGCACAGAAACAAAAGGAAAACATACCATCTGATGTAAATTAGTGAAGTGAGATGCGGAGGAGTTTCTTCAGCAAGAGGGTAGTCATTCTTTGGAACTCTTTGCCAAGTCATTGCGAATATTCAAGTTAGACATAGATAAGCCCCTGATTGTTGGGAGGATCAACAGTTGCAGGAGATGGCAGAAAGCAGAAGAATGAGGTTGAGAAACATATCAACCATGACAAAATAATGGAGAGGTCTCGATGGGTTGAATGGCCTAATTCTGCTCCTTTACCTGGTGGCCTTCTCATTATTGCATGTGACTTCAATCTGCCCATAGACTGAGTAAGTCAGATCAGTAACAATACTATGGAGGAGACGTACCTGGTGTATGTATGAGACGGTTTTCTGGGTCGCTATATTAAGAGTACAAATGAAGGACAGAGCACTCTCGATTACGTGCTGTTTAATGGCCATGGGTGAGCTAGCTTCGTTGGCTGGTCGACGAGATTACGATGAAGAATGACAGCAACAGCATGTGCACAGTTCTCGTACTGGCCTCATGAAATATTCACATTCTCAATCCTGCGCCTTGCTTGAGGCACAACGACTCTCAAGTTAAAGCCCCATCAGTCAACTCGTGCGATCTCTCTCTCTCTCTAATGAGTCAGCAGGCCTGGGAAGATGTCAACTTTGATTTCAAAGCTTTTTTTGTATATATGACAAGGAATAATTGACAATCTATCTCTATGCTGTCCCTAATGGAACAGTGAAGAAGTCCGTGAGCGAACTCTTCAATACGGTGGAGAGTGATTTAGCTGACTGAAATTATGAGCCGAAATCTAAATAGAAGAAATGACACTGATATGAAGCGTGAGCAGGGTACAACGAATTGGAGAACATAACTTAAAGGGAGGACAAGCACTTAAAAAGCATTTTGCAGGAACTGCAACTGCTTCTCACTCCTGTCTGACACAAAGAAAACGGGAAACGTGGCCATGTCATGGCTAACAAGGAATATGAGGGCATCGTACTGCACTCAAGGAGAAGGCTTACAAATCGGCTGAAAATAGCAGCAGACATTAAGACTGAAAGCCGTTCTAATATCAGCACAAGATGAAGAAAGAATTAATGCAGACCGAAAATTTCGTTTACCAGTAAGCTTGAGAGAAGCATATAATGAATTGCTAAAGCTCCTGAAGGTATATGAAGCGAGAAAAGAAACAGATGATGTTATAATGTGGGATAAATATACGGCATAACAAATAAATATGTATATTAGTTATGTCAACACAAATGATGACACAAGTAATATTCCTAAAATGCTGGGAAGAAAATGAGAGGGAGGAATTGAAGGAAAACAGTATTATCAGGGAGTTGGTGTTGTGGAAATTGATGAGATTAAAAGACATTAAATTCCACCAACTGCGAATCAAACACCAGTATACCCTAAATGCAGTGAATACTTTCTGTAACTAGAGTGTGGAGTCTAACTAGAGTAAATTAATTGTCATATTTCAATATTCTGTCGAATCTGGAACGATATCTATGGATTGGAGGTCAGTTAGTGTGACCCCAATATTTAGAAGAGGAAGTAGCGAGTTTAGAATGATGAAGTAGGATGTCACAGAAACGAATAAAATTCTAAAAGGTACGAATAAGGTAAATGCAAGAAGGATGCTTTCAATGACCAGGGCGTCCAAACCATAAAGGGTGGGGAATTGGCGTCACTCATAATCACATGGGGTAGTCCATTTAAGACAGAGATGAGGATTTTATTTTTTTAATCGAAGACTGGTTACTCAGTGAAATTTGATGCCACAGAAAGTAATTAAATCCAGAACGTGGAATGTTGACAAGATGAAGATATCTATAGTTTTGAGGGCAAGAGGGATCAAAAGGTGTAGGCCTAAAGGGTTAGCAGGTCACTGTGCGGAAAGATCAGCCAAGATCATACTGAATTAGGGAGAAGGATCAAACATCACAGCAAGCCAGTCCTGTTCTAAGTTTCCTTTCCTCCATTCTGTTAAAGGTGGGATATTAAAAAAAAATGTTTTCATCTGACACAGATATCAGTAACACATTATCTAGATTTTTAAAAAAATAATCCTGTAAATACTTACCAAACAGCAATCAGGGAGCAATTTTAGCATACGGACGTCAGCAGTTCGAGGAGGTGCAATGTAAATTTTTGAAGTTCGTACACTGGCTGTTCTGTATCTCAATTTCATTCCAGTTCTCAAATTACTGAATGTTCTGACAAAAGCGACATGGTATGTATGAAATAAGTATACGTCTTTAAAATGGTGCTGATACTGCGTGGAGGGAGTGGTAGGAAAGGGTGGGGAAGGGAAGCAGTGAGCAAAACAATGGGTCGGGTTTTTTATTGAGGGATTGGCAACGAATGACCCCAAAGTCCAAAACTCCCGCGACCCGCTATCGTGCTCAGGATTCCTGTCCCTCCACTTCCTGCTCCATTCTTTCCGTCTCTGACACATTTACAGTAAGGTAAGGGACAGATATGTTCATGGGGTACACTTTCCCATCAATCCCAGGAACTAATATACACCCAAGCTCTCCCAACATCATATCCTCATGCACCACAGCACTGATTTCAAACAATATCATTTATTTTCAGCTCTATTCACACTAAAGATAGATAAACCAACAGTGGCCTGATAAATTAAAAAACAAAATAAAACTGAACCAAGAATAGCAATCACTGACTGGGGCCTGCTTCTGGGAAGAAGACTCAGGCTCTCTGTGGCTTAATTCGCGACCCCAGATGCACTACGTTTGGGTCCAGAATCATATAATGACCAAACATGAAACCTCTAACTGGGCTATAGCACCTCGTGCTTCGCTCCCCTTTAGCCCTCACTCACCGACTGTTGCTTGGAGACAACAACATTTCTTTCCAATGATCGCTCACTGCAAGCATGCTGACAGTTCATGTTAACTCGATGCATTCTGCAGGACCCATCACAACTGATGACGTAAAATGTCCAACAGCGAAGAAGAGGCGAACCTACAGGACCAACCTGGAGGCACTGGTCCTCCAACCAATCAGAGAAACTCATGGGCGCGCTGGGGGATCTGATAAATCAGAGAATGTAGTTGGGCTAAACTAATCTATCCAGAACTTCCACACCCAAAATTCGCTTGAAAAATTCTTCCAGTTCAAAACACAATTGCTAATGATAACTCTGTTCCCTTTCCCGCAGGCGAAAGTGAGGACTGTACATGCTGGAGATCAGAGTTAGCATTAGAGTGGTTCTCAAAAAACACAGCAGGTCACGCAGCATCCGAGGAGCATGAAAATTGAAGTTTTTGGCAGGCACCCTTCATCAGTAACCTTTCACGCAGCCAATTTATGATCAATATTGCTACTATCCCTTATATTCCTTCATGCTCAGATTTCATCCACAGCGGTCTCACAGAACTTTTGTCTTTTG
>NC_057717.1:43086735-43092573 GCF_004010195.1 Chiloscyllium plagiosum | reverse complement strand
CACATGATGCCTTCAGTTCTGTCTTGGTTTTGTTAAGACTGGTTTCTAATACACAGACTATCCAATCATCTATTATGTTGCAGTTTCTAAAGAGTGAGAATCCTTCTCTCAGAACACACTGCTTCCGTAGTTCAAAGCTTAGATACGGGAGGAACACGGACAGGGGAATGGCTGAATGCTTCCTTTCTTTGCTGTAACCAGACTCTGGTGTTGAAATCTGAAATGAGACAAAATAAGCCAATTGAGTGAAATCCTACTTTCTGGCTGATCGCTCCTGAAGCCTCAGTCACTTCGCCAGAACGTGTCTGTGTGTTTGCCTCTCTGAATGAAATGGGGTTCAGATCACCGTGGGGATGTGAACACAGGTTATCCATCTTAAACCTCAGTCGCATACATTGTAAAACGTGACTGGATAATAGCATTGCGACGAGTCCTTGAAACATTTGAGAATACAAGGAGGCAGGCCAAGTGCTGAAAGCTTCGATGATGGGTTTCTTTCCATTCTGTAAACAGTCGATGACTTGCTCAAACGTATGTCCTGATAAATAAAACGCCATATGTTTTGGCATTACGAAACAGTCCAACAGCTTGGGAGGCAGCACTGGGGGTGTAATGGTTAAGAGTCGGTGTTTTCTTCACCACGGGCAGAGTTGGGTGCCTGGTCAGTGACAGTGACAACAGCGAGAGTTGAGCAGCTCTGATGGGAATGCTTTCAACATCTCAGATCAGCTCGTGCCACGAGAACATCAGAGTTCATGTCCCTGCTCCTTCAAAAAGGGGAAGGTACCTTGACAGTCTCTGCTCAGTCGGTCAGTTCACCCTTCATTCCCCTCCCACAGAGTTTCTAAAGATTCACAGAGTTGAAGCGGGGCTCTCTTGAATTGTTCCCTTTGCACTCCCACGGGTTGTAGGTATTGCGTTGGTTTGAAACTGATAATGTGCACAAGAGCAGCGTGCGACGTGATGCTATCTTCCCCTCCTCTGACAGCGCTGTGTGGTTGACTCTGATGTTCTCGGTTGCATCCATCGATCGGAGACATTAATCGGTATATTAAGAAGTGACACAAATAATTCCAAACAGAATGAAATTCTTTCAAATGTTCTGTCTACAAAGTACTCAGAAACTGCTCATTTTTGAGAGATATTTAAGAAAACCAAGGTTAAGAAGATAAACAACTTGCTTTGCAAGATGCTTCTCATGAAGACGTCAATTCTTTTGAACGATACGGTGGAATTGGGTTGATCATGTTTGTACTTTCTATTACCCCACCGAACTACTGTTTAAAAACGAATCTGTTAAGCAAAGAATTGCTGTGTAATCGACGATGCTTACAAGTGGACAATAGATTGAATGTGGGCATGCTCTCATTTCAATAGTTCATACAACCCAGCATTTCAAAGATTCTTCTTCCTGCGGATAAGGAATTCAAAGCACATTTCGGCTTTGGGACAATGAGTTTGTAAGTGTAATAAAAATCGGCAGCGTCTTTGAGACAGTGAAGAGTCGAATGAACAACCCCCTGAATTGCAAACAAGCAAATCATGAAGCCACTGATTCCAGTGCGCTAGCTGCAGTTCTGTCATGATATCAGGGACAGGAGAAACAATTGTAACCGTTCACAGGGTGAATAACTAGTAAATATAATCGACTTCACCACGTCACTCCAATAGATCCCACATTGTCAAGCGGACAATTTCGCAAAGAAAACACATTTGTTCTCATGAATCTTTCATTCCCCCTGTGTCTGTGCAGCCATTCAATGGGGTTACCACTGATCTGATAAAATTTATATCTACTTTCGTGCTATTCCTCGATACCTCGAGGTAAACTTGAGCTGAATAAAAAAGTTTATTCTCATTAATTTGGGAGTTTCGCGGCTGTACCACTCAGTTTCTCTGAATGGTAACTGAGAACATGTGATCGTTGTCAGCAGTGGTTACTTCCACATGTGAGTTAACTGGTGAAGTAAATGATGTTAAACTACATGACTATTGAAACATGCATTTCCACAATATCCCAGACTATACTCTCACCCTTTGATATTCTGTAGAAAACAGTTCATCTCAGTCGTCAACACACCCAATGATGGAAACTACACAGCATCTAGAAATATCGAAATAAAAGTTTAAGCCCATTCTGAGTTCCTACATCTCATTCCAGACTTCGCCAAGTGGCCTTCTTCTGTTTGTGTTGCTCTCTCTGATATATCCTCTGCCACTGTAAGTATTTTTAAGTGCATTGGTTTGCGTGATGCCGCGTCAGTATTCAGTGGTCAATATGATGCTTTATGGCTGCATCAGTACGTTTAGAATTCGAGTCATGGTGCGTAATATTTTCCCCAATTTACGTTGTGTGACATGAACTAAATTAACACAGCATGGAATCGATTGTTTTCACATGCAAACATTCTCCAAGGTGATGATTTTCTTCCTTCAGAACCTGCTCTCTGACATCTCAGCGTGTTTTATATATAAGGATTCGAAACCACCCATTGTCGAATATTTTTGTCTTTCTCCCGCACTTGCTGACCTTCCCCTCGATGTCCTCTCCAATTTCCCTCAGGAACTGAGCAATCTAACACTTACTTTCACATTGACCCCATTCAATCTGTGATTCTGCAGTCATTGTTGCTGGGTGCACGTGCTCCAATCTCAGCATTGGCAACTTCAAACCACTCGATCGTGTTCGATGACGCGGTTGCGTGATCAAAGCTCACGTAGCAACTTTAACTGACATGAACCAGAGATTCTTGGAGCACCAGTATCAGGAAACGAGAAGAGTTCGGTGAATTGGCCATGCTAAATTTCGCATCATGTTCAGAGATGTGTAAGTTGGGCGCATGAGTTAGGGGTAAATACAAAATAAAATGTCAGGAGAATAGGTCTAAGTTGAGTTATTCTTCGTAATGTCAGTGTGGCCTTGTTGAATTGAACGGCCTATTTCCACACTGTAGGAGTTCCATGGTTCTATGAAAATGACACAGTATAGTACTGAGCAAAATGGAGTTTGTTGCAAAATTGTTATGACTTTTTAATCATTTAATTTGCTCATTCGACTCCGGATGGACGAATTTGTGTCGTCTGCAAGTCACTTTACAAAGGAGATGTGATAGCATTGGAAACGGTTTAGAAGAGATTTTTCAGGATATTGTCTGGGCTGAGCAGTTTCAGTTATAAAGAGAGTTTCGTCTGATATTTTTCTGAAAGCAGAGGGAATTGAAAGGAGACATGATTGAGATGTAAAAGTAATGGGGGTTATGGAAAGGGTAAACTAAAAGAAACGTTTCCGCTTGATGAAGAGATCAATCACCAGGGAGGCAGAGATTTAAAAAGGCAGAAAGGGTTGAGTATGTGTTTTGAAAAAAAAAACTTCTCATCCATCGGTTGTACGGAATATTAAACTCACAGTAGGGGTCAGAAACACTCATCACTTGAAGAACTATTCAGATGTGAATTTTTGATGCCATCACATAGCTTTGGAGTCAGTGGTTTTAAATGAATTAGGATAGCGAAATAGTTGTTATTGTCCAGTCCCGGCATAGAGACTGAGGGGCTTCTTTATTTTTCCACAGTAGCCCTGGGTAGTTCGTCTGCCTGTCACCGCGTCAATCCACGGTTCAGTTACCCATCGAGAAAAGTGCTTGCCTTTTCAGGCAACTCTGAGGTTAACTCTGTTGTCTCTCTGCGCCAGGTAACGAGTTTTTATTTCAACCTGGAGTGATTGATAATGTGGAGTTTGCACGTTCTTCCGCATGGGTTTCCTTTGGCTGGTGAGGTTACTTCAAAGTGTCCAGTGATGAGCATGTTAGGTAGATGGTAAATAAAACGCGAAAGAGATGAAAGTACTGCAAATCAGAGACAAAATTAGGAAATAAAGCACCAGAGAATTCGGAGTTAACATTTCAACGCGAGTTACCTTCCTCAGAACAGTTCTTCACTGACTCTGATTGGACTCCACTGATACTGTCAGATCGGCTGAGCATTTCGAATAATTCTATTTTTGTACTTGCGGGGTTGGAAAGAAAGGGTGGGGGAGTGTGAAGCTCTTCGGATTCATTTTGCAGATTCAATGGGCTGAACGTTCTTTGTCTGCAAAGTAGTGATTCTATCACTTCTGTCCCTCTGAGGTTTTGTCATTTGTACAGTTTCTTTTTATCATTTTTTAACACACCTCCGAAAATGTGACTTGCAGACCTTCACACAAAGTTCTAGCTACAGCCGGAAAAAAAGGAACAAGTTTAGATAAGATTAGATTACTTACAGTGTGGAAACAGGCCCTTCGGCCCAACAAGTCCAAACCGCCCCACCGAAGCACAACCCACCCATACCCTACATTTACCCCTTACCTAACATTACGGGCAATTTAGCATTGCCAATTCACCTGACCTGCACATCTTTGAACTGTGGGAGGAAACCGGAGCACCCAGAGGAAACCCACGCAGACACGGGAAGAACGTGCAAACTCCACACAGTTAGTCGCCTGAGGCGGGAATTGAAACCGGGTCTTTAGGAATTTAGGAATTGTAAATTGTCCATTTCATTCACAAGCGTGGGTTATTTAAGCATCTGCTTCCATTATCGATGGGACATGTTTCAGGAAGGATGGTGCTGTATGAGTCAGCGTGGGGAAGGACCGCATCTCCCGCAGAGACACAGTGTCAGTGAGAGTGCAAACACATTTGTTCTGTAAGCCGTACGCTGTGCCCGTGTTGGAATGCAAGCCATTTGATACATATGTTCTGAATTTAAATGCTTACTGGAACCAGGAAGCGGTGGAAGGTATACATTCTTTTCCACTTTCACCAAAATCCAATCCCACTGAAGTCCACTCTTTGCCAGCACAATGCAGGACATTTTCTCTCGCCACCCCCTGGTCCAGTATTCCTTGAATTCCAGCAACTGCTCATACAGCACCATTCCAAACATCACAGAAGTTGCGGCTTTACCACCTGGTAGAGCACCACGTGAAGTATTGCATGCAGTTCTGGTCACTGAATATTGGAATGTTGTGGAAGTCTGGAAAGGGTTCAAAGGAGGTTTACGAGGTTGTTGATTGGTGTGTATCGAAGGTCTCACGAGCAAAGTCTGAGGAGACTGAGGTTGTTGGCGTCAGAGAGAAGAAGGTTGACAGGTGACTTCGTCAAGACTTATCTGATTATCAGAAGGTGAGATTGAATGGAGAGTGAGAACCTCTTTGCTCAGACGGCGAAGGCCAACACGAGGCGCTATAGCATTAAATTGAAGAACGATAGATTTCGGACAGATAACTGTGTTAATTTCTCCAATCAGAGAGTAGTACGGCGTGCATCAGCCTGCCTGCAACAGTCGTAGACTCGCTGAGTATAAGGGTATTTCAATGTACATTGGACATATATATGGATAATAATGTAACGGTGAGGTTTAGATGGGCATCACATATTTTTCACAGGTCAGTGCAAGATCGAGGGCCAAAGGGTCTGCACTGCACTGTAACGTGCTATGTTCTAAGATATAAGCCCTGCTGGGTTGCCATATCTCTCCTTACTGTGTACCTTTCCAGACATCTTTCAATGATTTGTCAGCACTTCATTCAATCCACGCAACTGTATTTCCTCCTCAGAATTTTATCGCTCCCCAATGGGGAGAGAAAAACAGAGTCAGTGATAAAGCTGAGATCACCAAGGTTCTGCATGGAACCAACAAAAATTATCTTGATCTTCCAGTCTCCTGTGACTTCAATATTACGCTGTGCTCCCAAGGCACCATTTCAGACTCCGGTCTGCTGCAGTGCTCCTTCAAGGCACAGCACACGCTGGAAAAACGGCACCTCATTTTCTACTGACAGACTATGCAGTCTTC
>NC_057717.1:43085671-43086235 GCF_004010195.1 Chiloscyllium plagiosum | reverse complement strand
GTGAGATCAGTAGCAATACTATGGAGGAGACGTACCTGGTGTATGTATGAGATGGTTTTCTGAGTCGCGATATTAAGGGCACAAATGAAGGACAGAGCACCCTCGATTACTTGCTGTTTAATGGCCATTGGTGAGCTCGCTTCGTTGGCTGGTCAACGAGATTACGATGAAGAATGACAGCAACAGCATGTGCACAGTTCTCGTACTGGCCTCATGAAGTACCCACATTCTCAATCCTGCGCCTTGCCTGAGGCACAACGACTCTCAAGTTAAAGCCCCATCAGTCAACTCGTGCGATCTCTCTCTCTCTCATGAGACAGCAGGCATGGGAAGATGTCAACTTTGATTTCAAAGCTTCATTTGTATATATGACAAGGAATCATTGACAATCTATCTCTATGCTGTCTCTAATGGAAGAGTGAAGAAGTCAGTGAGCGAACTCTTCATTACGGTGGAGAGTGATAGAGCTGACTGAGATTATGAGCCGAAATCTAAATAGAAGAAATGACACTGATATGAAGCGTGAGCAGGGTACAACGAATTGGGGAACAGAAATTAAAGGGA
>NC_057717.1:43082230-43085565 GCF_004010195.1 Chiloscyllium plagiosum | reverse complement strand
CGATATCAGCACAAGATGAAGAAAGAATTAATGCAGACCGAAAATTTCGTTTAACAGTAAGCTTGAGAGAAGCATATAATGAATTGTTAAAGCTCCTGAAGGTATATGAAGGGAGAAAAAACGATTATTGAAAACAAATCCCTTCCAATGAGAAACAAATGATGTGATAATGTGGGGTAAATATATGTCATACCAAATAAATATGTATATTAGTTACGTCAACACAAATGATGACACAAGTAATATTCCTAAAATGCTGGGAAGAAAAGGAGAGGGAGGAACTGAAGGAAAACAGTATGATCAGGGAGTTGGTGTTGTGGAAATTGATGAGATTAAAAGACAATAAATTCCACCAACTGCGAATCAAACACCAGTGTACCCTAAATGCAGTGAATGCTTTCTGTAACTAGAGTGTGGAGTCTAACGAGAGTAAATTAAATGTCATATTTCAATATTCTTTTGAATCTGAAACGATATCTATGGATTGGAGGTCAGTTAATGTGACCCCAATATTTAAAAGAGGAAGTAGCAAGAAAACATGGAATGACAGAAAAGTTAGCCTAACACTAGAAAACAGGAACTGGATTGGACAGAAGCAGCAAAAATTTACGAAAGTAAACTAGGAAAGGAGATCTCGTCTTCTTGTACACAAATTGCTGAGCGTAAGCACACAGGCGCAGCAGCAGGCGAGGAAGACATACGGTGTGTTAGCCTTTGTACTGAGAGGATTTGAACACACGAGCAGTGAAGACTTGCTGAAATTGTACAGTTTTTTGTTGACACCACAACCTAGAGTGTTGTGTGCACTTATCTGATGAAGAATATTCCCCATACGGAGAATGCACAACAAAGATTTACCAGACTGATTCTTGGGATGGCAAGACTGACGTATGAGGATTCGTTAGGATGAAAATCACTCAAGTTTAGAATGATGAAGTAGGATGTCACAGAAACGAATAAAATTCTAAAAGGTACGAATAAGGTAAATGCAGGAAGGATGCTTTCAATGACCAGGGAGTCCAAACCATAGAGGGTGGAGAGGTGGCGTCACTCCTAATAACATGGGGTAGTCCATTTAAGACAAAGATGAGGATTTTTTTTTTAATCGAAGACTGGTTACTCAGTGAAATTTGCTGCCACAGAAAGTAATTAAAGCCAGAACGTGGAATCTGGACAAGATGAGGATAACTATAGTTTTGATGTCAAGAGGGATCAAAAAGTGTAGGCCTAAAGGGTTAGCAGGTCACTGTGCGGAATGATCATCCAAGATCAGACTGAATTAGGGAGAAGGATCAAACATCACACCAAGCCAGTCCTGTTCTAATTTTTCATCCCTCCATTCTGTTAAAGGTGGGATATAAAAAACAATTGTTTTCAACTGACACAGATATCACATTATCTAGATTTTAAAAAAATAATGCTGTAAATACTTACCAAACAGCAATCAGGGAGCAATTTTAGCAGACGAACTTCAGCAGTTCGAGGAGGTGCAATGTAATTGTTGAGATTCGTACACTGGCTATTCTGTATCTCAATTTCATTACAGTTCTCAAATTACTGAATGTTCTGACAAAAGCGACATGGTATGTATGAAATAAGTAAATGTCTTTAAAATGTTGCTGATACTGGGTGGAGGGAGTGGTAGGAAAGGATGGGGAAGGGAAGCAGTGAGAAAAACAATGGGTCGGGTTTTTATTGAGGGATTGGCAACGAAAGACCCCAAATTACAAAACTCACGCGACCCGCTATCGTGCTCAGGATTCCTGTCCCTCTACTTCCTGCTCCATTCTTTTCGTCTCTGACACAGTTACAGTAAGGTAAGGGACAGAGGTGTTCATGTGGTACACTTTCCCATCAATCCCAGTAACTAATATACACCCAAGCGTCTCCCAACAACATCATAGCCTCATGCAGTACAACAATGATTTCAAACGATATCATTTATTTTCAGCTCTATTCACACTAAAGATAGATAAACCAACAGTGGCCTGATAAATTAAAAAATAATAATAAAACTGAACCAGGAATAGCGATCGCTGACTGGGGCCTGCTTCTGGGAAGAAGACTCAGGCTCTCTGTGGCTTAATTCGCGACCCCAGATACACGACGTTTGGGTCCAGAATCATAAAAATACCAAACATGAAACCTCTAACTGGGCTATAGCACCTGGTGCTTCGCTCCCCTTTAGCCCTCCCTCACCGACTGTTGATTGGAGACAACAACATTTCGATCCAATGATCGCGCACGCAAGCATGCTCACAGTTCATGTTAACCCCATTCATGCTGCAGGACCCATCCCAACTGATGACGTATAATGTCCTACAGCGAAGAAGAGGGGGACCTGCCGGACCAAGCCGGAGGCACTGGTCCTCCAACCAATCATAGAAACTCATGGGCGCACTGGGGGATCTGATAAATCAGAGAATGCAGTTAGACTAAACTAATCTATCCAGAACTTCTACACCCAAAATTCGCTTGAAAACTTCTTCCAGTTCAAAACACAATTGTTAATGATAACTCTGTTCCCTTTCCCGCAGGCGAAAGTGAGGAAAGCAGATGCTGGAGATCAGAGTCAGCATTAGAGTGGTTCTCAAAAAACACAGCAGGTCACGCAGCATCCGAGGAGCATGAAAATTGAAGTTTCAGCCAGGCACCCTTCATCAGTAACCTTTCACGAAGCCAATTTATGATCAATATTGCTACTATCCCTTATATTCCTTCATGCCCAGGTTTCATACACAGCAGTCTCACAGAACTTTTGTCTTTTGTTTTGCCAATCTACGTTTATCTGATCGTTTTGGATTAGCATCACCAAGACTACTTCTTCCCTCATCAAAATAATCGGCAGTCAGTTCCCCACAATTTTCTATGAACAATTCTATTTTAGCTTTCCTGAATAAAACACATATTTCTTCACGTGACACCTCATTTTGTCTGATATGACCGTTTGCAACATGTTGCATACAGCTTTAACCGGTTATCCTGTCAGTACAAAATGAATTGACAAAACGTTTATCAGTAAACTGAAAGTGTGCATACCTTTTAAAGATGAGAAAATGTGTCTGAATGAATTGTGACTTGGACATTAGTTATCGTGAATACAAAGTAAAGACAATCAGTTTGTGATGGCATTGACCTCTACCACATTTTCAGAAGCTGCCAGACAAGCTGAATACTTCCAGCGTTTTCTGTTGTTTTTTTCAAATATATATCAGATTGCCAGTATTTCGCTTCTGCACTTGTTCTTGGGAAGAAAGGGATGAAACGTTCTGGGTCGAAAGAAGGAGCAGTCACCTCCTTCAGTCATGCAACTCCCAGCTCTTCCTCTGTTTTTT
>NC_057717.1:43073344-43082147 GCF_004010195.1 Chiloscyllium plagiosum | reverse complement strand
GAGTGAGAATCCTTCTCTCAGAGCACACTGCCTCCGTAGCTCAAAGCTTAGATAGGGGAGGAACACGGACAGGGGAATGGCTGAATGCTTCCTTTCTTTGCTGTAACCAGACTCTGGTGTTGAAATCTGAAATGAGACAAAATAAGCCAATTGAGTGAAATCCTACTTTTTGGCTGATCTCTCCTGAGTCCTCAGTCACTTCGCTAGAACGTGTCTGTGTGTTTGCCTCTCTAAATGAAATGGGGTTCAGATCACAGTGGGGATGTGAACACAGGTTATCCATCTTAAACTTCAGTCACATATATTGTAAAACATGACTGGATAATAGCATTGCGACGAGTCCTTGAAACATTTGCGAATACAAGGGGGTAGGCCAAGTGCTAAAAGCTTGGATGATGGGTTTCTTTCCATTCTGTAAACAGTCGATGACTTGCTCAAGCGTATGTCCTGATAAATGAAACGCCATATGTTTTGGCATTACGAAGCAAACTTCAGTCACATACATTGTAAAACATGACTGGATAATAGCATTGCGACGAGTCCTTGAAACATTTGCGAATACAAGGGGGTAGGCCAAGTGCTGAAAGCTTGGATGATGGGTTTCTTTCCATTCTGTAAACAGTCGATGACTTGCTCAAGCGTATGTCCTGATAAATGAAACGCCATATGTTTTGGCATTACGAAGCAGTCAACAGCTTGGGAGGCAGCACTGGGGGTGTAATGGTTAAGAGTCGGTGTTTTCTTCACCGTGGCCAGAGTTGGGTGTCTGGTCAGTGAGAGTGACAATAGCGAGAGTGGAGCAGCTCTGATGGGAATGCATTCAACACCTCAGATCAGCTCGTGCCATGAGAACATCAGAGTTCATGTCCCTGCTCCTTCAAGAAGGGGAAGGTACCTTGACAGTCTCTGCTCTGTCGGTCAGTTCACCCTTCATTCCCCTCCCACAGAGTTTCTAAAGATTCACAGAATTGAAGCGGGGCTCTCTTTAATTGATTCCTTTGCACTTCCACGGGTTGTAGGTATTGTGTTGGTTTGAAACTGCTAATGTGCAAAAGAGCAGCGTGCGAGGTAATGCTATCTTCCCCTCCACTGACAGCGCTGTGTGGTCGACTCTGATGTTCTCGGTTGCATTCATCGATCGGAGACATTAAGCGGTATATTAAGAAGTGCCACAAATAATTCCAATCAGAATGAAATTCTTTCAAATGTTCTTGCTACAAAGTTCTCAGAAACTCCTCATTTTTGAGAGGTATTTAGGAAAACCAAGGTTAAGAAGATAAACAACTTGCGTTGCAAGATGCTTCTAATGAAGACGTCAATTCTTTTGAACGATTCGGTGAAATTGTGTTGATCACTTTTGTAATTTCTATTACCGCACCGAACTACTGTTTAAAAACGAATCTGTTAAACAAAGAATTGTGGTGTAATCGACAATACTTATAAGTAGACAATAGATTGAAGTTGGGCATGCCCTCATATCCATAGTTCAGACATCCCAGCATTTCAAAGATTCTTCTTCCTGCAGATAAGGAATTCAAATCACATCTTTGCTTTGGGACAATGAGTTTGTAAGTGTAATAAAAATCGGCAGCGTTTTAGAGACAGTGAAGTGTCGAATGAACAACCCCCTGATTTGCAAACAAGCAAATCATTAAGCCACTGATTCAAGTGCGCTTGCTGCAGTTCTGTGATGATATCAGGGACAGGAGAAATAATTGTATCCGTTCACAGGGTGAATAACTAGTAAATATAATTGACTTCACCACTTCACTCCAATAGACCCCACATTGTCAAGTGGACAATTTTGCACAGAAAACACACTTGTTCTCATGAAGCTTTCATTCACCCTGTGTCTGCGCAGCCATTCATTGGGATTACCGCTGATCTGATAAAATTTATATCTACTTTCGTGCTTTTCCTCGATAGCTCGAGGTAAACTTGAGCTGAATAAAAAAGTCGTCTATTCTCATTAATTTGGGAGTTTCGCGGCTGTACACCCAGTTTCTCTGAATGGTAACTGAGAATATGGGATCGTTGTCAGCAGTGGTTACTTCCACATGTGAGGTAACTGGTGAAGCAAATGATGTTAAACTACATGACTATTGAAACATGCATTTCCACAATATCCCAGACTATCCTCTCACCCTATGACATTCTGTGGAAAACAGTTCATCTCAGTCATCAACATACACAATGTTGGAAACTACACAGCATCTAGAAATATCGAAGTTAAAGTTTCAGCCCATTCTGAGTTCCTACATCTCGTGCCAGACTTCGCCAAGTGGTCTACTTCTGTTTGTGTTGCTGTTTCTGACTTATCCTCTGCCGCTGTAAGTATTTTTAAGTGCATTGGTTTGCGTGATGCTGCGTTAGTATTCAGTGGTCAATACTTTGCTTTATGGCTGCATCAGTACGTTTAGAATTCGAGTCATGGTGCGTAATATTTTCCCCATTTTACGCTGGGTGACATGTACTAAATCCACACAGCATGGAATCAGTTGTTTTCACATGCAAACATTCTCCAAGGTGATGATTTTCTTCCTTCAGAACCTGCTCTCTCACATTTCAGCGTGTTTTATATATAAGGATTCAAAACCACCCATTGTCGAATATTTTTGTTTTTTATCCCGCACTTACTGACCCTCCTCTCAATCTCCTCTCCAAGTTGCCTCAGACTCTGCGCAATCTAATATTTACTTTCACATTGACCCCATTCAATCTGTGATTCTGCAGTCATTGTGGCTGAGTGCACGTGCTCCAATCTCAGCATTGGCAACTTCAAACTAATCGATCGTGTTCGATGACGCGGTTGCATGATCAAAGCTCACGTAACAACTTTAACTAACATGAACCAGATATTCTTGGAGCACCAGTATCAGGAAACCAGAAGAGTTCGGTGAATTGGCCATGCTAAATTTCGCATCGTGTTCAGGGATGTGTAAGTTAGGAGCTTGAGTTAGGGGTAAATACAAAATAAAATGTCAGGAGAATAGTTCTAAGTTGAGTTATTCTTCGTAGGGTCAGTGTGTACTTGGTGAACTGAACGGCCTATTTCCACACTGTAGGAGTTCCATGGTTCTATGAAAAGGACACAGGATAGTACTGAGCAAAATAGAGTTTGTTGGAAAAGTGTTGTGACTTTTGATCATTTATTTAATTTGCTCATTCGGCTCCAAATGGACTATTGTGTGCAGTGTGCAAGTTACTTTACAAAGGAGATGTGATAGCACTGGAAACGGTTTAGAAGAGATTTTTCAGGATATTGTCTGGGCTGAGGAGTTTCAGTTATAAAGAGAGTTTGGTCTGATATTTTTCTGAAACAGAGGGAATTGAAAGGAGACATGATTGAGATGTAAAAATAACGGGGGATATGGAAAGGGTAAACTAAAAGAAACGTGTCTGCTTGCTGAAGAGATCAATCACCAGGGAGGCAGAGATTTAAGAGGTAGAAATGTTAGAGTATGTGTTTTGGAAGAGAAAAACCTTCTCAGCAATCGGTTGTACGGAATATTGAACTCACAGTAAGGGTCAGAAACACGCATCACTTGAAGAACTATTCAGATGTGAATTTTGGATGCCATCACATAGCTATGGGGTCAGTGGTTTTAAATGAATTAGGATAGTGAAATAGTTGTTATTGTCCAGTCCCGGCATAGAGGCTGAGGGGCTTCTTTTTTTTCCACAGTAGCCCTGGGTAGTACGTCTGCCTGTCACCGCGTCAATCCGAGGCTCAGTTACACACCGAGAAAAGTGCTTGCCTTTTCAGGCAACTCTGAGGTTAACACTGTTGTCTCTCTGCGCCAGGAAAGGAGTTTTTAATTCAACCTGGAGTGATTGATAATGTGGTGTTTGCACGTGCTCCCGCATAGGTTTCCTTTGGCTGGTTAGGTTACTTCAAAGTGTCCAGTGATGAGCATGTTAGGGAGATGGTAAATAATTGCTCACCTTCTCAAAGTGCTTAATAAGGTTTGTGAAGCACAAACTACTCTTCCCAAAATCGAATTAACGATCCCGAATCAACCTTTTCCTTATTAGGTGATCATAAATCCTATCTCTCTTAACTTTTTCCAAAAAAATTACCTGAATCGAAACTAAGGCTCATTGTTCCACAATTATCAAAGTTTTCTCTGATCCTCTTCTTGGAGAAGGAGTCAATATTTGTTAAGTTTGAGTCTTCTCGCACTTATCACATAGACACAGATGGCACAAAGTTCAGAGTTAAAAGTTCAGCAATCTCCACCCACGATTCCCAGAGAATCCTTGGATACATCCCATCAAGTCCAAAGGCCAGACCTATTTTCATACTTTCAAGAGTTGCCAACACAAATTCCTTCCGAACATCAATTTCGTGTACTCTAATAGGCTGTATCTGAGTATTCTCGTCGACAGCATTGTCTTTTTTCATTTGTGACACAGATGAAAAATATTCATTCAGCGCCTTTCCTTTCCTCGGACTCCACGGACAATGTCCCACGACGGTTCTTGACAGTTCTAATCGTATCCTAGTCATTCATTTGTTCCTGAAATACCAATAAAAAGCTTCAGGATTTTCCTTCATCCTGCCAGCCATCGACATTGCATGTCCCCTTTTCGCTCGACGTAGCTCTCTATTTCGGCCCTTCCTGGCTAGTTTTTAATTCTCAAGCACCCGACCTGAGCATGAACATCTCATCTTTACATAAGCTTCCTTCTCCCTCTTGACAATAGATTCAAGTTCTTCAGTAGACACGGCTCCCTGGCTCGACCCCATATTCCCTGAATGACGCATACATACTTATCAAGGGCACGCAGTAGCTCCTCCCTGAAAACGCTCCAGATTTCAGTTGTACCGAACCGCTGCAGATAATTTCTCCATCTTGTGCATCCTAACTGACGCCTAATAACCTTTCTCCCGGCAATACCTCTTGCCCTGCGATATATACATATTCCTATCACCAAAGTGCTCACTTCCCTCCAAATCGAACAGATGGCTTGGTTCATTACCCAGTACCAATTCCAATGTGGCTTTGCTTCTTGTCGGCCTGTCTATATGCTGTGTCAGGAAACCCTCCTGCACACATTGGACAAAAACTCACCGATCAGATTTACTCAAATATACCTTTCCAATCAATATTTGGAAAGTTAAAGTTCCCCATGACAGCTACCCCGTTATTTTAGCTCCTATCCAGAATCATCTTTGCAATCTTTTCCTCTATATCTCTGGAACGTTTCACTGGGCTATTGAAAACTCCATTCACAGTGACCTCTCCTTTCCTGAGTCTAATATCAGACCATTCTAGTTCAGGAGACTCCGCAGAGTGCTCATCAAATAACTTTTTCGCTCCCGTAATTCTGTCCTTGGATCATCATGCCACACCTCGCCCTCCTTAACCACCTTCTTTGTTCTTAAAGAAAAATCGAAACGGCGGCTCCAGGAACAACCCGGTCCTTTCAGTGCTCCATTCATGTCTCTGAAATGGCCACAACTTCGAAGTTCCAGTTAATAGCGCATGCTATAAGTAAACCGACCTTATTTCAGATGCTCCTGGCGATGAAGTAAACGCAATTCAAACGATCTTCATCCTTGCCAGTACACTCTTGCAAACCTGAAAACCTATTTATGTCCTCACTACTCAAAACCTCCTGTTAGCTTGAGCTACAATTCAGGTTCACATTGCTCTGCTGAGTTCGTTTAAACCCTCCTGAAGACCATTAGCAAATTATCCCTCCCACCCCAGAATAGTGGTTCTCCTGTTGTTCAGGTGAAAACCATCCTACTTGTAGAGGTACCTCCTACTCCAGAATATTATCCAATTGTCCTTGTATCCGAATCCTCCCCCCTGCACCATCCCGGTAGCCACATGTTCAAAAGCTCTCTCCCTATTCTTCATCTCTGTACGACGTGTCATAGGTAACAAATCAGAGTGAACATCTCTGTTTGATTGAGATCGAAGATGCCACTTTAGCTCACTGAATTTCTGCCTTATATCTACATGCCTTTTCTTTCATATGTTATTGTTGCATGTGTGGACCATGACTTTGGACTACTCCCCCTCCCCCTTAAAAATTGCAAAAACACGATGTGAGACATCACAAACCCTGGGAGCTGGGAGGCAACACACCAATCATAAATGTGTCCCCTACCCACTGAATATGCAATCTGTTTCTCTCACTATGAAGTCTCCAAAAATAAAGCTCTCTTCCTCTTTCCCCTACCCTTCTGAGCAACAGGAAAAAACTCTGTGCGAGAGACCTGTACCCTGTTTTACCACTCGTAAGTTATTCCCCCTCAAAAGTATCAATAACGGTATGCTGTGCTTGTAACCGAAGAGCACGGCCACAGTGGATGCATGCACTGTCTGCCATTTCCCTCTTCGTTTACCGACTGAAGCCCATTGATCATTTTCTTGTACCTGAGGTGTTACAGCTTGCCTATAACTCCTCTCAATTATCTCCGCAGTCTCCCGAATGATCCAACGTCCAGTTCCAGTTTCCTTCGACACTTCCCAAGAAACTAGAGTTGTGTGCACTTCCCACAGATGCAGATATCTGGGACATTATTGGTGACTCTTATCTCCCACATTCTAGAGGAAAAACATTCATTTGGCCGATCATCAATTCCCAACGTTCTGTATACTTACACGCACCCGCACACTCACACACATTTACACAAACACACACACACTCACACACACACACACACACATATATATATATATATATATATACACACACATATATATATAAATAAAAATGCGTCTGTGCATGCATGCATGTACGTGTGCGCATATATATTTAAACGTTGCAAAAGAACGTTGAATAAAAAAGAATTTACTTTAAAGATCTAACTTCTAATTTTGTGGAGTGCTCTGTCCTTGGGAAATGCCTCTGTTACTTATGACCACCCAGAAATCCTCCCAGGAGAATATCCAACTTTCTATAGAGTTATAGAAGTGACGTTTGAGATGGATTCGCTTTCTCCTAACGCTGATCCTACACTGTGTTAAACTGTGAAAATGACTCTTATCTCGTTTCATGTTATTGCAATTGCTGCAACTCATACAGGTTATGAAAACAATACAAAAAGAACGATATTTATCTCGTTGGACATTTTCAATGTTGTTGGAAAAACTCGAATCGAAATGATAAAGGTTTTTTTTTAAATAACTGCTGTGAAGCTTCGTGAATTGAAACACGAATATGTTTCGAGACATGTCACTGGATATTTTGGGGGGAGCTAAGTGAGCTGCAAATTCACTCAATCCCTTCTCTGTGATTGCAGCCAACTGTCCAATGCAACAAATGAAAACAAAAGTGCGTTTCTCAACAGGTCAGTTCCAACTCACTATGGTATAATTTCCCTTTGATTCTCCCCATCGTCTAATAGATTAGGTGAGTGGGGATGTCAGGATCCTAATGGAAAACTGAGACGTTGAAAGAATTAATTCCAGCATTTTTCGCGTCAGCTGCTTGTTATTCTCATCTTCATCGAAGTGGAATTGCAAACTCAAACAGATTAGCCCTAGAGAGAATGGCTTCACGATTGTTCATCAGAAAGCATTCCGAACAACAGTGAGAAAGCACGTTCAGATGTTTGCTGCAGTATATGAGAAACGCAGCAAAGACCCAGTGGGACTCGAGCTCATGGCCACTGGCAAACAAGACTGGAGGACTAATCACTGAGCTGCAGAGCCACGATCGAAGGTGGTGCTTTTATGCTGACATAACAATGATGTCCTCTAGCAGAATAAATTCCATCAACCGAGGTTTGTGATGCAACCTATGTTTTGTGGTGTAAAATACTACTTGAAACCTACTTGTTTGACATAACACTTTGTCAGCTTCCCAATATCTCATTATGCGACTGCGATCAAAATTTACTTAAACTCCCTTCAGAGGAAAAGCATTGAAGTTTCCAGTATATGAAAGGCACGACGCAGGATTGATACAAATTACTGGCGTTGATTTGAACACGTATCACAGTTTTTCTTCATCACTTGGTGAGTAACCCCTTTCCTAACGGCATTATGAGATCTCCTTAATGAAGGGATCTCATGCTTTATGGCCTTGATGCATGAAATTTCGGGCGCCAGACATAAAACAGTTAAAATCGAGCATGATCAAAAGGTTGGTATTCGAGGGAATGCAGATATCTGAGACAGCTTATTTATAAAAAAAAATCTTGGATGTCGGATTCACTGGCTGGGTTGGCATTTAGTGACCATTTCGAATTGTTATTGTGTGGGCTTTAGGACATTACAACGATAGATGTAGCGGAGACAGTGAAAAGATTTGAATAAAATGACGAAAAAATTTAAGAAATCGCTGAGCTGTGATGGGTGAACAACCACTGTTGTGAATACTCCCACGTGCAACATATTTATTCGAAGACCTCAGGATTGCATAATTGGGTGAACAACACGCAACTCCTTCCCTTCCACCATGTGGGAGCTCGTGTGGGAATGTAAAGCTGCGAAGGCAGCAGCACACGGTTGGGAAAAAGGCGGTGCTAAAAACGTCATTCAAATAAGTGACAATAAAACACTGTATAGGGATCAAGTACACGCATGCATAGAGGCAGAGGACATTTGACCAGAGTAGAGAGGGAATATGAGAGGACGGATGGAAGTGCATTCGGATAGTTTAGCCGAAAGGAATGAAATAGAGGTTGAGCTGCTGAAGAGCAGAGACGTCGAAGAGACATATGATGTTAATGCCGTGCAAGTGTGCAGACTTGGTGAAGTATCTCACCATGGTTATGAGGTGACTGGTTCAGACTCAGACAACTGTCAAAGAGAAATTGAGCCAGTGGTGAGGCAATTTC
>NC_057717.1:43067288-43073054 GCF_004010195.1 Chiloscyllium plagiosum | reverse complement strand
TTTACCACCAGACGCCAGGAGGAAGAGGGCCTCATCTTTCACATTGGTACCCTCCAACCACACGGCATCAATGTGGACTTCAATATATTTTTCATTTCTTCTCCGCCATTTTATCCCAGTTCGATTGTTCCAAGTTGGGACTGCTCACATGAATTTTCCCATCTGTCGATCTTCCTTCTCGCCGATCCACTCCATCCTGCTTTCTGACCTATCACCGTTTCCCCCACCTCAACCCACCTATCACGCTCCCAGGTATCTTGCCTCCTCCTATTTGTCTCTCTACCGACTCGGCTCACAAGCTTCATTCCTAATGAAGGGCTCTTGCCAGAAACGTCGATTCTCCTGCTCCTCGGATGCTGGCAGGCCTGCTGTGCTTTTCCAAGACTACACTCTCTACTCAGTGGCGAGGCAGTGGATTTATGTTGGGGACTGAAGGCAGAGGCCTCAGTTTTGCATGATTCAATTGGAGGAAATATCTGCTTCAACAGGACAGGATATCGGACAAGTCTGGACAGTGTTTGACCACAAGCGAACAGTGAGTTGATGGGATTAACATCCAACTGTTGACCTTCTCCTTCTCAGTAGTGGAGGCTGTTTGTATGAAAGATTCTTGCAAACGTCCGGTCAAATTGTTGTTGTCTACATCTCTTAACTTCAATCCCTATCTTCAGGCACAATCCAGAGTCTGTGATAGACTCTTTCTCATTCTCTAGATTCTTAAAAATATACATAATCAATTTTACAGCATATTAGAAGGGAAAGATTTTTTTCAAAAATCACTCCACCATGATCTGATGAAGTTGCGCATTTTCTCCCAAATTGAACTTTGATCAGAGTTTGAAGGTGGAAGGAAAAGACTCCGTTTATACTGGGAGAGAATCGTTCACTTTTTGTGTGTGTGGACTTGGCTTCTGCGCTCATCAGAACTCACAAACTACAATTGCAGTCATATTTAGGTGAGACTGTAGACATGTGTACATTCATTTCTCCATCAGAGCTGGAACCCCATGAAAGCAATGACACCTGGAACAAGCTCAGTGTGTGGGAAGGGATACACACCTTCTCGGACCTTCTGTGAAACCTGCTCGGTCACAATGAGGTGAAATCATTTCAATGTCTAGAATGCGGAAAATGCTTTAAAAAGTCCAATGATTGGATTATCCAACACTGTGCTCATACTAATGAGAAACCTTTTATCTGACCAGACTTTGGAAAATGTTATCATTCCACTGTGTAGTTGATGCATGGGAAATGTGGTCACACGAATGAGAGTCCGTGAAAACTTCTGGGGACCTGGCGTCCGATCTACGTGCTCACCCAGAGGACAGACATCTTTAATTCCACAACTAACGGACGTACTGCAAATGTCCGAGCGATATAAAGTCCCAACAACATTATGAAAACGTCTTTTCAACGCCCAGACCGATGGAAGTGCTGTAAATGTTCCTGTGGACTGACATGGCATCAACGTGTTCACAAAGAAGACACCTTTTAAATGCTTACACTGTGGGAATCACTACATAAGTTCCTTGTGATCGTTTTATCATGAACGCCTTCACCTTGAAGAGAGACAGGCAAATATCTAGTGTCTGGGATGTGCTCTCCAGTCTCTGCAGGACTGATGTTCCATCGACATTTTCACAGGATGAGAGACATTTCAATTGTTTTTATTGTGGGACGAGGTTCCGGCGATCATCTCAACTCTCAATACACCAGAGATTTTGCAGTGGGCAGAACGTATTTACCTGCTTCATTTGAAAAAAATAATAGTTAGCTCACTCATGGACCCTGCTGAGACGGCAGAGAGATCCACTGGGGGAAAGAATTCACTCACCCATCGAGCCTGCTGAGACAGCGCAGATTTTACATTTCTCAACTGCGATTGTACTTTGTTGTTCATGACATTCAGGACTGAAAGCAAAGTTTTAATATTTTAAATAAATGTCAAACAAATCAATTTCGTATTAAGTACCATATGAGACGTTAGTGTAAAGGTGGGATTACATATTACTTGAAGCATCAGCACAGTTTCTCAAGGACAAATGTGTTAGAATTCTATGAGGATATAATGAGGAAATGAGAAAAGGTCTATTCTGTGAATGTGGTCAGCATGAATTTCCAGCAGGCATTTGTCAAGGTTCGATATCAGAAACTGCAAAATGATAGGCTATGGTGTTAGGGCAAAGTACTGGCATGGCTTGAGTTCTGGCTGACTGGCGGAAGGCAGACAGTTGGGTGAAAGGGTCTTTTCCAGGATGGCAGCACGTGACGTGTGGAGATCAGCAGGGGTCAGTTTTGGCACCACAACTATTCCCGTTGTGCATGAATGATCGGGTCAAAGGAACTGAGAGTGTTGTTGCTCCATTTGCAGAATACACAATGACATGTGGAGGGACAGATCGGATTGAGGAAGCGGGCAGGCTGCAGAATTACGTGGACGGGCTGAGAGCTTGGATAAAAAAAGTTGCAGTTCGAATACTGTGTGGATAAGTGTGAGGTCATCGAGTGATGGAATGATTAGAGGCATAAACTACTTTGTGACGGGAAAAGGCTTCAGAGATCTATAGTTGAAATGCACTTGAGAGATCTAGTTTAGGTTACTTTTATGTTTAACATGCAGGTTTTGTTGTCTGTTCGGATTGTCTGTTCGGAAGGTAAATGTAATGTCGGCATTCGTTCAAGCGAATTCAAAACCAACTGCAAAGGTTTGCAACTGACGCGATAAGAGGGTGTCGTCACACGCATTTATATCATCGGGAATAGTTTTTAGCCACATGTCTAAAGGAAGATATGTTCTGAGTGGTTGATAGGAGGTTTAAAATAGCTGACTCAGTGGAGAGCACTGCTGTCTTCCAGCCTCAGCGACGCTGGTTTAATTTCTTCTCAGGCTACCGTCTGCAGTTTTCGCATTCTTTCCATGTCTGTCTGGGTTTCCTCCACAGAGGAAAGATGTGTAGTTGACGTCATTTGGCTGTGGGAAATGCAGAGTTCCAGGAATCGAGTCGAGGTGTGAGTTTGAGTGAAATGATCTTCGCATGTTTCATGGGTTCTTCTTCGGCTGAATTGCCTGTTCCCACTTTGTCGGCATTCTACTAGAACACGTTGAAGGTGTGAGTTTGAGTGCAATGATCTTCGCATGTTTCATGGGTTCTTCTTGGGCTGAATTACCTGTTCCAACTTGGTCGGGATTCTACTAGAACACGTTGATCGCAGGGGTGAAGGACTCGTCGTCTTAGAATTTATTTTTTAAAAATCACAGTTTCTATGTAAACATACGGTCTCAAGTCAACCTCTTGATCACGATAAGGCGTGAAGGGGCATTCCTCAAAGAAAATCATGAAGGCAAAGCGAGCATATTGGATAGCCTCAGCACATAAAGTTAAGGATAATCTAAAGAGATTTTATAAGTACATTCAAAGCTAGACACCAAGTAGGATCCCTGAAAGACTTAAGAGCTCACATTTGTCTTGAACCTCAGAGGATGGGAGAGATATTGAATGTTCATTTCGCATTAGTTTATACATTGGAGAACGAAATGGCGGCTACAAACATTGATGCTCTGAAAATAGTTTATATTGAATAGTGCAAGTTCCAGAGGAATTGGATAATATAAAGTTGGATATTTCTCTGGGATCTGATCTCGTGCACCCAGGGCTTCGTGGGAAATTCGGGAAATACTGGGCGGCACGGTTGCACAGTGGTTAGCACTGCTGCCTCACAGCGCCAGAGACCCGGGTTCAATTCCCGCCTCTGGCGACTGACTGTGTGGAGTTTGCACGTTCTCCCCGTGTCTGCGTGGGTTTCCTCCGGTTTTCTCCCACAGTCCAAAGATGTGCAAGTCAGGTGAATGGGCCATGCTAAATTGCCCGTAGTGTTAGATAAGGGGTAAATGTATGGTTGGGTTGTGCTTCGGCGGGTCGGTGTGGACTTGTTGGGCCGAAGGTCCTGTTTCCACACTGTAATTTAATCTAATCTAAACTGTTGGGCCCTTGGTGGAAATATTTTCATCATCTATTACTTTGAGTGATGTGTCGAATAAATGGGGAGTGGTTTTGTTGAGGAAGGGATGAATGGAGAAAACTGAAAACCATATGCCTGTGAGGCTGGCTAAGGTCGTGGGTAAGTTGTTGGAAGCAATTCTGAATGATAGGATTTATAAGCATTTTGAGACAGGTTTAATGAATAGGGATTATCGGTATGGTTTTGTGTGACGTCATTTGTGTCTCACAAACATGGTTGGGTATTTTGAGGATGTAACCAAGAATATTGATGAGGACTAAGTGGACGGCATTGTTCACTTGGACTTTAAGTAACCCTTTCAAAAGTTTCCGTGTTCCACAGGATCAATGCTGAGCCCATTTCGTTTTTCATTCATACAAATGATTTAGATTGAAACATGGAAAGCATGGTCAGTGAGTTTTCAGATGACATCAAGATTGGTAGGAGAGTGGACAGTACAAAAGCTTATGTCAGATTGTAAATAGGTTTTCTCGTCAGATTAGTTTTTTCTCTGTCCTCGACATTTAATAACGTGGGAGAAAAGCATCATTCGTCCACCGTGCAGCGCAGGTCATCAGACGTCCACGTATTCTAGTCCGAGTTTACCGCATTTGGCCCATAAACTGACGCGTTTTGATGTTTCCAGGGCAAATGTCAATGATAATCTCTCTGTAATTTTAAATGACACATCAATGGGACTGAAATGTAACATGGTCATACTATGTTGTAACCCCGTTGAGGAAACTTATTCTCATGTTCACTCACAAAGGCAGACACACCAGCACATCTCCGACAGTGACTGAGGCCTCAGCTTTATGTGCTTCACGTCTGCAAGTTTCTCTGGAAAAAGGAAGAATCACGCGTAACACGAGCCAATTCTCCAGAAAATGTGAATCATTGCGGTGATCTGGGGTTTGAAATGGAAACTGAGTTGAAATAGTCCAACACACTGCTCGTGTGTAATTTTAAATTTACAAATTCCACCCAAATAGTCTCTGCGACTCCGGAGATCTGACAGGATAGCGGTCAGCAGTCATTCAATACTAAAAACAACCGACACACGCAAACTCGACGCACTTTCAAGCCTCGTCTCTTTCTGTTTCTGTCCTTGTCAGAATTCCAGCTTCCTCAGAACATCCAACTCCATGCTCAATGAGCTGCTTGATACAAACAGGCGACAGATAATGCAGGCGATCTTTATTTCGAAAGCAGAGGCAGGAAATGTTACACACAAGGGCTTACACATGGCTGGGTAATGTGACAGCACGATATTATCTTCCTAATTATCCTGTAGATTGATACCAGGAATGTGCACCATACCAGTTATTAACTATTGAAATTTCCCAATGGATGCCGTGACTGACAGACAGGTCAGGAGAGAGTAGTTCAAACCCTTCATCGCTCTGGGACATTTAGCAAAAAAATTCCTGTTACTTCACAAACTGAGCTCCCTACCGCTGGTCATGGAGATCACTAGCACAGAAAATGCGCTTTGGCCCACCAGGTCTGTACCAGTTTCAGGTAATCCCCTAACTGTTCTTAATTCATTTTCCAGCACTTGGCTCAGAGGTACAAATGAAGTCAGTAATGGATGTGTAACTTAAATGTGTCTCACCTCTTCTGGAGGTTTCTGTTTGTTCAACCCTGACCTGCGATGGGTTCCAGATTCCCAACATTCCTAATCTGGGTTATGGGCGTTTTTCCCTATTCAGTGACTTGAATCCCAAACAAGAAAGCAGAGAACAAGCTCTTTTCCAGTTTACTCTC
>NC_057717.1:43066320-43066788 GCF_004010195.1 Chiloscyllium plagiosum | reverse complement strand
GTTATTGACTACGACACACTGGGAAGAACCAATGTCAGGGAATTCTGCATTGGACGTTCCTGAAATAAGATTGCACAATGCAAAAGTTGTCCAATATTGGTAAAGTTATTCAGTTATCTTCCAGAAGAAAATCGAAAGAGTTATTACTCTTGCATGGGGTGATCTGCTGAAATATACTGGGTATTAATAATCTAATTGTAGATGATGTAATCAGAGGAGATGCTGTTCTGACTTTGTAACATCCTTGCAGAAAAGTTGTCCAATATTGGTAAAGTTATTCAGTTATCTTCCAGAAGAAAATCGAAAGAGTTATTACTCTTGCATGGGGTGATCTGCTGAAATATACTGGGTATTAATAATCTAATTGTAGATGATGTAATCAGAGGAGATGCTGTTCTGACTTTGTAACATCCTTGCAGGCTTAACCCTCTAAAGTTGTACAAGTTCATAAGGAGATATCACGTATGC
>NC_057717.1:43014856-43065839 GCF_004010195.1 Chiloscyllium plagiosum | reverse complement strand
CAGGGTAATTGCCGGATACGCAACTGTGTGGTGTATATTGTGCCTGGTGACTATCAGTCTCTCGTGGATTGAATATTTACAGCATTTATCGGGCTTGTTTGATCGAATTCGAAGTCAAACTGGTTTGTAAACCTAGCTGAAAGTTAATCTGCCAAAGCCAAAGTCACCTTCCTGGGATATGTCGTTGAACACGGACAAATAGCCACATGGGATGCGAAATCGAAAGTTACAGGGGACTTTTACACATTGTTGATGAAAAGAGCAGTACTAAAGTCCCCCAGATTGAGTGGCTTTCACTGAAAGTTTGTGCTGAATGTTAGCAGTGGGACTGTTCCACCTACCGAATTGTTAAAAACAGGCAAGAAATGTCAGTGAACAGAAGACTTTCAAAATGTATTTGACAGCCTAAATATTTTGTTAACCATTGCCAAAGTATCAGCCACAGCTAATTACAGGAATGATTTCCAGGTGCCTATCGATGCCAGTGATGTGCGTGTCTCTGTTCTTCTGTCCCTCTAATTTCGATCTGTAAACCTGTTTCATTTTTACTCTGTGTTTATGGGGTTTAATTATCAGGATTATTGCGTATTTTTGGAAAAGCATAATTAAGTCTATTTTGGATAACTGAGTTCTGTGGGTATTCTATATTTTGTTCACTGTGTTTCATCCCTTAATATTGCGAATAATTTTCTCTCTGTTTTAAAAACTGGAAGTGAACCTAGCTAAAGTATTCCGAGTAAATTTTACTATAAATTCACCAAAACAAAGAACGACGTTATGCTCTGCATTGCCAGCATAAGAATATTTTGAGTGGTGTGGCCTAGGCAAAACAGGGGTTGTTTTTCTCAGACTAAGCTGGTTGTGAGGAGTCATGATTGACGTGTACGAAATAATGAGGAGCATGGAATGACAGATTGAAGGACACATTTGCTCTTCATCGATCACCAGGTTTTGCAGATTTCATATAAGATGCAGAAAGCTTTGAATAGACTGAAAGGAAACTTTATCAGTCAGCGAGTGGTAGACTCTGGTACTCACTCTCTATAAACATCAGTTGGACAGTTAACCCTTCGTTCTTCTCTGATTGCACTGGCCAAAGAGTTTCGAAAAATTCTCAAAGCCGAGCATTCCCGCGAGCAACGGTTATTCGATCGGTGGCTTTATGAAATGGAAAGGTACCCATGAGTAACGTGCGTGATCATTCAGCTTCCCTCCTGTGATGACGCTGGAACATTGACTCACATGTTCTCGGGGACATTTAATGAAGGCATTCTCGTTCCTGCAGATTAGGAGCGCATGCCTTATTTCGGCTTCAGAAAAGTCAGTTTTCATGCTTGTTAAAAGTCTGCACTGTCTCTGAAACAGGTAGAATTCGAACCTACAATCTCCTGATCCATAGTCAGGCGCGTTATCCATTGCGCCACTGGCCCAATGCACTTGGCCACCTTAAGAGCCGTGATGTTAATACGGACACGGTTAATAGCAGTCATATTCACCAAATGAACAAGCGAGAAAGATAATCACTGTCACTGCTTCAGTTCAATCTTCTTCACCTTTCAAAGCAGCGAATTTCCCAAAAAAAACACATATGTCCTCATGAAGCTAGCATTAACACTCTGACGGTCAGTCATTCAATGGAATCACTGCTGATCTGATGAATTTTGAATCCACTTCTTCAGCATAACTGACGTGAACGTGAGCCTAATTACCATATTGTATAAACCAGTTAATTTTCAGAGAATTCGATGACAGTAACGGCCTTTGCGAGTATACAGGAAAGTGAATACTGTGAACCGAGCAACAAAATCCATTCATGGAAATTAATCCAGTGCAAAGTCAACCATATAAGGGCGGGCAGATGACGTAAAAAATCCTCTACTTCTCTCTGCACAGACTCTTTTCAGAATTCTTCTTTGTAATTTAGACTGTCCCACTTGCAGATATTCTCTCAATCCACAAACAAGTATGTGCTGAAAACTACTTCAGTTAAGATTAAAATAGTTGACTATCTTGACGCCCAGCTGATGTCCCAATATTCCGTGTTCCATGTCAATACAAGTTCTCGCAGGTGAAATTGGAGGTTCCAGCCTGATGTCTCACTGCTTCTTGATGCGTGGGAATTGAAGTCGCTGTCGTTAAGGCGGGTGCTTTTAGCCTCGATATTTCACGCGCCTCTGTGTCATCAGAGAATGGCATTCCGCTCACGGATTGTATTTTCGCAGCCACATGCTCGCGCTCAACGCCATCCCCGTTTCCAATTAGTATGGGTGCAATGCGACTCAATGTCTCTGATTCCACGCCCTTGAACTGGGATGATATGACATGCCATTATATGATAACGTCAATGAGTGAGGAAATTGGTGAAGTAACCGATGTTAAAATGCAGTGTTATTGAGAAATATATTTCAGCAATACCCTGCAGTATCCCATGACCCTTTGACGTTTTGTAGATATCTAGCAAACGTAATCTCCTACAACCTCAGTGTTGCAATCACTACAGTCTCTCAGGACATAGAAGTTAAAGATTCAACCCAATCTCAGTTCCCACATCTCAGTCACTGTTTGACAGGTATTCCTTTGTGCGAGTGGTTCTGTTCCTGGCATAACCTCTGCCACGATACTTATTGCTTTTTGCATCGTGCTTTTCCATGTGGCACCAGGATCATGAAATGGTTCTTCCTTGGCATTGTAAACACAGCAAGTTCTGCTCGAATCACAGTGACAGCAATCGGCATTTTTCCAGTTTTACTCCATGCAATATGTGCTTAGCTAACGCTGGGAAAATCAATTTTCTTTTACATAAAAATTCTCTTCTTGCTAATAAGTTTCCTTCTTCAAACACCCGCTGTCTCACATCTTTGCGTTTCACATATCATAACCACCCTTTATCGGAGAAATCTCTGTCTCCCACGAGAACTAACTCGCCTAAACGTCCACCTTCCCATTTTACTGAGGTATTGTGCAATATAATACTCACATTTACACTGTTCATTCTGTACTGCTACGGTCACTGTTTTGGGTGAAAGTGCGCAATCCCATGGTCAGCATCCTCAAGCAATTCAATCCATTTAGATGCAGCTGTTCTGTAATTAATCCTCGTGGAGCAGCTTTTACTGAATCGGACAATAGATTACTGAAGCATCGGGCTCAGGATAAGTGCACAGCGCAGGATTGAGCAAAAGATGGTTTATTGGAAAAGACAAGTTTCTGTGGCTTTCTCCAGTCATTTATTTCATTTGATCATTCGGTTCCCCCGAAACATTGCGTGCAGTTCTGCAATTCACATTACAGTAGTCATGTGATCGCACTGGAAACCGTGCAGAAATTGACCAAGTTGAAAAGTTTAGGTTATGAAGACAGATTGTTTTGACATTGGTTGTTTTCTTAAGGCAGAGGAAACTGTGAGGATACATGTTTCATATGCACTAAATAATGAGCGACATGGACAATGCAGACTAAAAGAAACGTTTCCCCTTGACCGATCAACAGGGGCATAGACTGAAGTTAAGACGTGGAAAGGATTGAGGAGATATGTAGAAAAATCTCATCAGCAAGCGGATTCACTGTCTGAAGAGATGCATAGAGGCGAACTCACATAACCTTCAGAAATACACGGATCTAAACTTCAGTTGTTAATGCATACAAGGCCAAGTAATGAAAATGAATAAAGATAGTCAAGCGATTGCATTTGACGAAAGAATGTACAACATCCTTGAAGGCTGTCATTTTACACATACGTGGTATTCCTGAAGCTGTCCGTGGTGGGCTTGCATTTCCATTTTTTTAGCTTTCCTCGCTGTGACCCGGCTTTGATTCTCAGTCCGGGAGTTGGGGGTTTGTTTCGATTCTGACAGCGACATCAGCAAAAGCAGACCACCTGCAAGTGGAGTCCTTTTAGTACCTCAGATCAATTAATGACGTCGAGAAATGAGAGACTTTGTCCCAGCCTCTTAAAGAAGTGGGACAGTGTCTCGGCAGTCTCTGCTCATGCAGACAGTTCACTCTCCATTCTCCTCAGATTCCACTTCCTGAGGACTTTCCCAAAATTGTCAAAGCTGAGACTTGGCTCTGTGTCTTGTATCCTTGACAATCACAGGTGCCGCAGTGAACCTGGGAAGGTTGAAAGGTGTAAAGGGCAGCGTGAGGGACGAATTCAGTTTTCCCTCCAGTGATGACTCTGGGATATTGACTCTGACTTTCGCAGGGACATTTAATGAAGGGACTCTTGTCCCTGCAATTCAAGGGGAAAACCTCATTTCGGCTTCAGAACAGTCAGCTGTGAGTGCAATAAAGTCAGCGCTGCCCACAAGCCAGGTTGGAATCGAAACTCCACACAGCAGATCTGTAGTTAGGCATGTCATCCATTATGCCACTGGCCCGATGTAGGTGCTACATTGTGCGGTAAATTAACTTGTATGTGAATTTGAAGCCTTCCAGTCTTGCTCTTGAACCAAGTCGAAACCTTAACTACAATCTCTGGACCGTAACCAAGCGCATTATCCATTGTGACACTATGCTCGCGCGTGCTTGAGGTTGGCATTCTGCAGAGTTGTGATCTAAACACGGACATGACCAATCGTACTCATGTTCACAAGTTGAATAACCAGGAAAGATAACCACCGTTACCGCTTCATTCCAATGCTCCACTCTTTGTGCAGCGGGAGGTTTTGTAACGAAAAGACATTCATCCTCATGAAGCTTCCATTCATTTTGTGTCTACTCAGCCATTCAATGGGATCTCCGCTCATCTGATGAATTTCAAATTCACTTCACTGATTTTGCTCCATCACTTTTGATAAACTAATGCCTAATCACAACATCGTATTCAAGCTAATTTTCGAAGTCTGAAAGTATTTTAACGACCTGTGCGAATTTGCAAGAAAATGAATAAAATGAAATGAGCAAAAAAATTCCCTTTCTGCCCAGAGCAGAGTTAGCCATATGAGATAGCTCAGAGAGCGAAAAAATTACCTCCGTTTCTCTCAGTGCAGATGTCAATAGAAGCTGCTCCAGATACAGTTGGAACTTCCAGATGGAAATCCCAATGCTTCCTGCTTCGTGTCAATGCTTCCTGCTTCGCTGGCTCATCCTCATCCGCATTTCCAGTTTGATCATCGCTGCTGCACCACACAGTTTCTCGTATTTCAGGCCTGAAACCTGGCTGAAACTTTATTGCTGGAACAGCACAGCAGGTCAGGCAGCATCTAGGGAACAGAAGATTCGACGTTTCGGGCACATGCCCTTCTTCATGTGCCCGAAACGTCGAATCTTCTGTTCCCTAGATGCTGCCTGACCTGCTGTGCTGTTCCAGCAATAAAGTTTCAGCTTTGATCTCCAGCGTCTGCAGACCTCACTTTCTCCTCCAGGCCTGAAACCTGGCACTATATGATATTCCACAGCTGTGGTCACTTCCTTGTATGACGAAATTGGTAAAGTAACCAATGGTAAACTACATTTCTTTTGCAGAAATACATTCCAGCAATTCCCTACGCTATTCCCTGACGCTTTCATTTTCTGGAGAACTATATCAATCTTCGCCTTCAACAATCTAAGTGATGAAATATCCATCGGCTCTAGAGATACCGAAGTTCACCATTCAGCCAACCATGAGTTTGCATGTCTCAGTCACTGTTTGTCAAGTATTCCTACTGTTCATGTAGACCTGATCCTAACATGTCCTCTGCCACTATCTTTACTGCTTTTTGCATCATGCTATTCCATGCGGTGCCGGTATCGTGCAGTGGTTAGCTCTTTGCGTTGTGGCAGCAGAAAGATCATCTGCAATTTGACTTCCAGTATTGTCACTTGTTAGCGTTTTATGCAGTGTAAGACATGCTTAACAAAAGCAGGAGCGAATCAATCTTTTTTGACATGAAAATATTCGTCGAGATGATGATTTTGCTCCTTCAAACCCTCGCCCTTTCACATCTCTGCTGTCTATGTATCTTGATTCAAAGCCACCAATTCTCGGAGATTTCTCCCCATCCCACGATCAGTAAACATGCTTTAGGTCCCTCCTCCAATTTCACTGAGGCATTTGGCAATCAAGTACTCGTATTGACATTGTTCAGTCTGTGCAGCTGTAGTCAATTTTGTTGGGCGAACGTGATCAAATACCACAATTAGGACCTTAAAACTAGTCGATCCGTTTACATACTGCTGTTGTGAGATCAGTGCTCATGAAGCAATTTTTACTGACATGTTGCGGACATGACTGGAACATCAGGCTCAGGAAAATGACACAATGCATATTCAGCAAAGGGTGTTATTTTTTTTTTGGAAACGATCAGTTTTTCTGTTCTAATTTCAATGGAGAAGAGGAGATTGTGAGGAAACATGATTGAAATGTGCAAAGCAATGAGAGATAAAGACATGTTCGGCTGAAAGAAATGGTTCCTCACGGACAAACGTCAAGTGGTGTAGATTAAATGTACGAGGCAGAACGTTTTCAGTAGATAAGCAGTAAAAACTTTATCCACCAGTGGTGGTGGATATATCTGCAACTCATTGTGATGAAATCAATACAACCTTCAGAGGTATTCAATCTGTATTTGTGATGCTAAGGCATACAAGGCAAAGGGATGGAAAGTGGAATTAGGATAGTGAAGTGGTTGTTTCTGCAAAGAACGCGTCCAACACATTTGAGGCCTGTCACTCTATGTGCATATGACCGCTGTACTCGTCCCTGGTCGTGTCGTGGTTTTGAATTGGCACTTTTACCACTGCGGCCCGGGATCAATTCCCAGTAAGGGCTGTTTTGTTCAGCATCAACAGCACGGGCTTCTGTGATAGGATTCCTTTCAATGCTTCGAATCAATCAATGGCTCCACGAACATCAGAGTCAATGTTTCAGCCTCTTAAAGTAGGAGAAGGTGCCTCGGCACTCCATGAACCAACATGAGACTGAGATACTTATTTTGTTTCCTTGCCATTACGAGGAGCCGCAGCGATTGGGTCGATGGCCTCAGTGAAATTGATAAGTGCCGATTTGCAGTGTGTTGGACTATTTGGTCTTCCTCACTTGTGATGACGCTGCGACATTGACGATGATGTTTTCCGGGGTGTGTACTGAAAGAGATTCTTGTGTCTGCATGTAAGGAGCTCAAACTTCATCTCGGCTTCAGAACAATGAGGAAGATTAGGTTGTGAGATTAATAAATACCTGCGTTAACCTCAAGGTAGAGAGGAGTGAAACGTACAATGTACTGATCTTGAGTCAGGCACGTTAGACTTTGTGCCACTTGCCCCATATGTTCTTCACGCTTTCATGCTTCAGAGTTGTGATGTTAACATGGAAAGGAGAAATAGCAGTCATATTCAAAAATTTAACCACGAAAGAAAATCACCACCACTGCTACAGTCCAATCCTCATCACTTCGTGTTTCAGCGCGATTCATAATGAAAACATATCTGTCATGAAGAAATTTCCATTCAGCCTCTTGTCTGTTCAGTCATTGAATGGGATCATCGTTGATCTTGTAAATTTCAACATCAGTTTCCTGCTTTTCCTCCATAAATCAAGATAAACGCGAGCATAATGTCAACATCAAATACAGGCATAGAGTCAGAGAGATCCACAGCATGGAAACAGACCCTTTGGTCCAACTCGTCTAAGCTGACCAGATATCCGAACCCAATCTAGTCCCATCTGCCATCACCCCGTCCATATCCCTCTAAACCATTTCTATTCGTATATCCATCCAAATGCCTCTTAAATATTGCAATTGTACCAGCCTCCACCACTTCCTTTGGCAGCACATTCCATACACTTATCACTCTCTGTGTGAAAACATTGCCCAGTCGGTCTCATGTATGTCTTTCCCCTTTCACGCTAAAACTATGCCCTCTAATTTTGGACTCACAGACCACAGGGAAAAGACTTTTTCTATTTACCATATATTTGACCCTCATAACTTTGAAATCCTCTAACAAGTCACGCCTCAGCCTCCGACGCTCCAGGGAAAAAAATCCCCAGCCTGTTAAGCCTCTCCTTGTATCGCAAATCGTCCAACCTTGGCAAAACCCTCATTTTTTTTTCGAACCCTTTCAAGTTTCCTAATTTCTTTCCGATAGGAAGGAGAGAAGATATGCACGCAATATTCCAACAGTGGCCTAACCAATGTCTTGTACAGCCGCAACATGACCTCCCAACTCATGTACTCAATACTTTGACCAATAAAGGAAAGCATACCAAACGCGTTCTTCACTATCCTATCTACCTGGACTCCACTTTTAAGTTAAATTTCAAATATCAGAATTCGATGAACCTGCACTCAAGGTCTCTTTGTTCAGCAACACTCCCTCGGACATTACCATTAAGTACGGAAGTCCTGTTATGATTTGCTTTCCCAAAATGCAGCACCTCACATTTATCTGAATTAAACTCCATCTGCCACTTCTCAGCCGATTGGCTGAACTGGTCAAGCTCCTGTTCTAATCTGTGGTAACTCTCTTTGCTGTCCACTACACCTCCAATTAAATGACAAAAAGTAGAGGAACCAGCACTGATCCTTGTAGCACTCCACTGGTCACGGGACTCCAGTCTGAAAAACAACCCTCCAGCACCACCCTCTTTCCTCTCCCTTTGAGGTAGTTATATACCGTTAATTTTTGGAAATTTAGTTTGCTTTAATAACTTGTATGGGTTTCCGGTAATTTAATATCATGACATGAGCTGAAAATTACTTGCTGCAATTTAACCAAATACGCAGTCAGTCTTAGGATAAAAGGCAGAAAAAGAAAATATTACCTACGTTTCTTTCTGCCCAGATTCTCCTCCACGAGCTGAATCTTTGCCACGTTTTCCCTTATTTTTGCGAGATTTCCCTGGGACAGATATTCACTCAATCTACAAACATGGGTCCTGCTAAATACTACTTTAATTCAGATTAAAGTAACTGAGTATCCTTTCTCCAACTTGATGTCTCATTGCTCCGTGCTCCTTATCAATACAATCGGCTCCAGGTGAGGTGGGAACTTCCAGCCTGCTGCCACAATGCCCCCTGCTTTATGACAACAGAAGCTGCTCCATATAAATTGGAGGTCCCAATCTGATATCACAATGCTCCTTGCTTCATGACAATACAAGGTATTACAGGTGAGGTTGGAGTCCCAGCCCCGGAATATCATGCGCCTTTATACCGTCACAGCGGGCTCGTCCTCATGCCCATTTCCAGTTTGATCTTCGCTGCTGCGCCACTCAGTCTCTCTTAGTTTAGCCCTGGGAACACGAGATTATATGATATTCCGCAACACTGGTTACTTTCGCAGAATATCACACTTCTCCATTTCATAAATAAATTTTCAAACCAACGCACTTTCAGAGATTTCTCTCCCTTGCCAGGTCACTTACCCTCCTTTACATCACTCCTGCCATTTCACGGAGGCATTTCATAATCAAACGCACGCATCGGCACCATTCTGTCTGTGCTGCTGCCGTCACTCTTGATGGGTAAGCATGTCCCATCCCATCATCGTGAACTTGAAACCACTCGATCCATTTCAATCCCGGTGGTTGTGAAATCAATCATCATGTCGGAGCCCATGTCGGAGCCTTTACTGGCATGGACCAGAGATTACCTGTTAACAATTCGTCTTGATTTCCTGCTACTAAGCCAGTATGGCACCTCACTTGCTAGTTTCCATTAATGCCACAGACGTTTATCTTTTAACCACTTTGCCATGGTGAAATAAACACACACTTTGTCAACCATACTAGTCTAATTCTTGTGCTAGGTGGCTTTCAGTCTGATGTTAAGCTGACTGGTTTGTGATCTCTACTACCAAGATGAGCTCCCGACGCCATTCCTCCTATTGTGCCCCTCTTGTTTCTCTTGCCATGACTGATCAAAACAGTGCTCTTGAAATCATTTCGCATTACAATGACACACTACATTGTAGTTGTGAAAACTCCCCATTATTCCTACCCTTTTACGTGATCATTATTGAGAGATTAACTACCGTTAGCTCCACTGTACCACGAGGTTGTTCGCGGCTCTGTGGCACTCTTGCAGCAGTGTCACTGCATTTTTTGTTCCTTCGCTGAATTTTTACAGTCGCGTTTGATGTTCATTTTAAAGCATCATTCCTCAGAACTACAATTTGTCATTCGACCAAAGTCGCCAGACTTTTCAGTTAATGTCTCCTCCAGTGATACCAAAAGGGGAAAAAGTGAAAGTTTCAGCAGCAGATGAACTGAGATTCGGCCGAGTTATCAATTGTCAGCGTGTGGGGCACATTTGATCGAGGTAATGATAAGATTCAACAGCGCAACCCAGCAACTTTCATGCTAACATTTATTTGGTGTTAGCTGCACAAAATGCCAGCGTCATTCCACTTCATTTCACAACCTGTCTTTTTGTTTTTGGCTTGTCTTTTTCTCCTATAGTTCTCCCTGGATGACAGTAACTTTGTCTGACGTTCAAAATGCCTGCCTTTCTTATCCCCAAAACCAGATTATCGCATTGGTTCGATGTTGGTAGAATAATCAATTCGAAATCGATTGGCTTTTAGTTTACTGAGACGTAATTGAAACTCGTTGGTTAAATTTGAATTGTCGTCAAAATAGCAACCATTTCAGGTACCTATTAAACAGACAAATGTTATATATTTTCAATATTCCAGTAAACTCTGACACTGCTCTCATACCTTCTCAGTGCAGAACAACATTCTACCTCATTTAAAGGTACAGTATACACTTTCAACATCATAACAATCTGGAATTCCACATCAGGCTGTCACTGGCCCACCACACACAAAACCAGAAATAAAGACGTCAAATAAAGGACAGTTATATGTGAATGAGGGAGCAGTTAAAAGTGGAGAAAATGAGGACTACAGATGCTATAGATCAGAGCTGAAAATGTGTTGCTGGAAAAGCGCAGCAGAACAGGCAGCATCCAAGGAGCAGGAGAATCGACGTTTCGGGCAAGGGCCATTCCTGAAGAGGGGCTCATGCCCGAAACATCGATTCTCCTGCTCCTTGGATGCTGCCTGACCTGCTACGCTTTTCCAGCAACACATTTTCAGCAGTAAAATGTGCCTTGTCACAATCAAAATGAAACAGGGGATAGAGAAATATACTGTACTAGCCAGCACACAGAAAGTAGTCAAGCATTTTGCAGGAATCTACATCATAGGCATGAGAATGAATTGATCTTTTTTTTTACATGACATGGTGATGTGGTCGAACTACATGTTAACGCCAAAAGAAGTAGCCTGTAGTGCTTAGTGAACTACAACCCTGCTTCCGACACTTTCATTCAGTGTAAAATCCATATCTGGCAGTGGGGGAGTAAGGAACGTTCGAAGACAGAGAACAGAAGTAGAGGAGTGGGAAGAGCACAGAGGAATGTTGGTCTGGAAGCAGTGGTGGATTAATTTTGTGTAAGACTATGGATGGATTTGACAGCAAATCTGAGAATTACAAAATCAGTGGAGAGGCATTCTGGGATCCAATGTTGATCATAGAGTTTTCTTTAGTCAAAACCGAAGGAAATCAAGAAGGAAATGACAGGTAATTAGCTGAACATCTGTCACACGAAAGCTTCTCAATATTCTTTTATTAAAGTTGTTGAGCAAGGCATTTAGAGGAAGAAAATGAAGGGTTTGATGCAAATTCAAGATACTTTACGAAAGTGTAGTCAGATTTAAACAGATTATTGAAGTTTTTTATGGAGCTATCGTGTACTATGGATAAACTGCCATGTCCTGATCCATTCTTGAGCCTGTCAAACATCTCTTGAAGACTCCCTCCATCCTCCTCACAACGTACATTCCGATCCAGTTGGTGTCATCAACAAGTTTGGAAAAAATACAAGAGGTCCAAATGTCCAAGTCATGTATAATGGATGGAACAATTTGGTTCAAGCATTGGATCATAGGATCCCTGCAATGCAGTCGCTGAAATGAGGCCCCAATCTCTCCCTATAATGCTGCATGTCGCATGCCCAATCCACCTAGCCTGTACACTCCTGGATATAACGGGCAATTCACCTGAACTGTGAATGTTTGTACTGTGTGCAGAAACAGCAGCATCCGCAGGAATCCCACGCAGGCACTGGGAATTTGCACACTTCATGTAGGCAATCGCGTGAGGCTTAAATTGAACCCTGGTCTATAGCACTGTGAGGCAGCAGTGCTGTCACTGATCCTTGTGGTACTCCACCAGTAACAGAAAACCATCCTGATAAAAGTGTGCTTATTCCTACTCTATGCTTTACAGCTGGTAAACAATCCTTAATGAATGCTAGTACGTTTTAACAATCAAATTGTATTTCGTGATGTTGTATGGTACCTGATAAAACGCCTCCTGAACAAGCAAAATAGTGGGGTTCCAACGTGAATTCCACTCCACAGGAGACTTTCCAGAGATCACATAACTTGAAAGATGACTCCCAGCGAATCCACATTTTCTCATTGTCTTCCTCTTTCTTCAACATTTTGGGGTGACGCCTGTCTAGTCTATTTGACTCAAAGTTTAGTCCAGTTAACCTTTAAAGTACGACCTCTTTCCTGTTCTTTTTTGCCCCTTCTTTCATATTTTGGGACATTTAATCTCTAAATGAAGGGCTCATGATTGGATGTTTACTGACAGGCTGTGTTTTTCCAGAACCGCATTCTTCGACACTGATTGAAAGCATTTGCAATCCTCACTTTCTCCTTTTCCACAATCCTGACATTTGTAAAGTTTCTCACTGTGCTGATTCGCTTTGCGACTTGCCAGGCCAGATGATCTCCTGAAGCCTCGCCCACACACACGTGGTCTGTTTATCCTGACTTTGAACGAAGCTTGTACCTTTCTGTTCAGAATTCCATAATATTCAGGTTAGGATAAATGATGTGACTCCGTCAGACTCTGCTGTGATCTTTGATCCAAATTTGCTGATTGCAAATCAATCCTTCTAATACCGTGTAAAATTGATTTGAAGCATATAATTGAGAGATAACCCATTCAAACATGCTCGGTCAAGTGCCTGAACAACTCTTTATGTGGATCAGAGTCAAGTGTTGACTTTTCACATTCCTGTGAATCATCTTGTACATTTTGATAGATGGAAGACGGGATATAATTGCAATCTGATGTTGTTGATTTGGATATCCATTGCAATTCCTTCATCATTTCCAGGTGTTTAACCTGTAACTCCTCACCTGCCAATGATCTGGGACTACGTGCACTACTGGACTGCAGCAGTTCAAGATCATTCATCGACTTCTACACAGGCAATTGGAGATTGACAATATCTGCCAGTCTTGCTCAAGAAATCTCTGGAAAGTGGGGTGATCTAATCTGCTCAGGGAACTAGCATGGGCACGATGCGCCAAATTACATTCTGTTATAATCATTCGGTAATTGTGACTAAAATTAAAGAAACACATACTCACACTTTAGTCCATGGATCTGTTTCTGATTCCACCACTCTGTGAGAAAGCAGCTAATCGTTGGAGCATCTGTACTTTCAGACTCAGTGTTGCGAGAAACACCTGCAAGAAAATAACAGCAAAATACTGCAGCAGCTGAAATATTTTTTTAAAAACAGGATAAACTGGATTAAATTAGCTGGTCGGTTTGTATGTGTAGGGAAAGAAGGTAGATGAATGTTTTAGCGTGCGCAGACAGACATCAGGAAATAAAAATTAAGCAGATTTTCTTGATCCTTATGATCTGAGAAGCAGAAGGAAAATGGAGTTGAGTTGTGACAGTCACAGGCTCCAGGGATGGTAATTGGTGGAAAACTCATAAAGACACAGTCGACAAGACTTATGGTAAAATAACAAAAAGGGGTGTATAAAATTCATCACTGTCAATCCAGTTGAGAAATTCAGAAGACACAACTATACCTTGCTGAAAATGTGTTGCTGGGAAAGCGCAGCAGGTCAGGCAGCATCCAAGGAGCCGGAGAATCGACGTTTTGGAAACGTCGATTCTCCTGCTCTATGGATGCTGCCTGACCTGCTGCGCGTTTCCAGCAACACATTTTCAGCTCTGATCTCCAGCATCTGCAGTCCTCACTTTCGAAACAAATACACCTTGGTTTGGGTTTGGTGTGTGTAAATGCTCTCCTCTGAATTCACTCTAAATGCAATTTCGGAAACCCATTTCTACCAGTCCAGGAGAGAAACCCACAATCCTTGTGTCCTGGTCAAAGTCTTGTTCCATGTACTCTGCTATCATGTAAATTTGGCAGACGTTATCCCAAGTTCAAATGGCACTCCGTCAGCGCCTAATAACACCGGATCCAATGCTCACGCCACCTAAACATGCTTAAGAGAGGATAAAGCAAACATGACTGATAAGAGAAGTCAGGGAGAGCACAGAAACAAAAGCAAAAAAAAAACATCTGATGTAGATTAGTGAAACCTAGAGCATTGGGAAGACTTTAATAACGAGCACAGAACAGCTGAAATGGCAAGATGAGTTATTAAGATTTAGTACGTAAGTGAGTGAACTTGAAATATAAAGAATGTTGCAAGAGTTTGTTCACATATTTAAACGTTTACAGAGAGAATAGCAAGGTAAAAACAATGACTGCAGATGCTGGAAACCAGATTTTGGAGTACTGTGGTGCTGGAAAAGGACAGCAGTTCAGGCAGCATCCAAGAAGCAGGAAAGTGCGACGTTTTGGGCAAAAGCCCTTCATCAGTAATACAGGCAGAGCGCCTGAAGGGTGGAGAGATAACAGAGAGAAGGGTGCAAATTGGAGCACTGGAGAAGACGTAATGGGGAACAACGAAATGGTGCAGGTAAGCACGTACATTGCATCAGTTTTTACAGTGGAAGACAACAACAAAATACGTGAATTAAGAGGCGCGTAGGGAAGAAGTGAATGAAATGCCAACACTAACGAGAAGATGCCGGGGAAGCTGCAAGGTCTGAAGGAATTAAATCACTGAGATCAGATGGACTGCATACCCGATTTCTGAAGGAGATTGCTGAGGAGATTGTCGAGGCAATGGTGGTGATCTGTCAGGAGTCACTGGCGTCAGAGTGGATCCCAGATGACTGGAAAATTTTAAATGCAACACCCCTGCTGAATGAAAGGGGAGAGGCAGACACAGACTACTGTCGGCCATGCGAACGACAGTGTTGCACAGTTCTTGGAAATTGATGGTAAAATAGAGCAAAGTCTACATGTCTTCATCAATTGGACGTCATGTCTGACAGCTATGCTTGATCGCTTTAAGGAAGTACAATGCAAGTAAGACAAAGCAGAGCCAGTGACGTGATCTAATTCAATACTCATAAGTCCTGTGATAAGGTGCCATACAGCAGACTTCTAAATAAGATAAGAGCGTGTTGTTAGTGACAAGGAGGGGATTGGCTGATAGGCTGAGTGAGAACAGAGGGGTCCTTTACAGGATGGCAGCCACTGACTTCTAAGACGTGCACAGCGATCGGTGTTGAGAGCATAACTGTTCACGTTATACATTAAACATCTGGACAAAGGAGCAGAGTGCATTGTCGCTGCATTTGCAGTTGACACAAACGAAGGTGGAGAGACAGGTCGTGTAAAGAAAGCTGGGAGACTTCATAAGGACCTGGCAAGACGCAGAGAGTGGTCAAAGAATTAGCAAATGGAATACAATATGGGATGTGTCAGGCTATGCAGTATGAGAGGAAGAAGGCAGGCTTCGACTATATTCTGTTCATGAAAGCCTGAAATCCGAAGCGCAAAGCGATTTGGGAGCCCGAGATCAGGCATGTTCAATTGGAATTAAGGAAGGAAAATTCAATTTTATAATTTATATCAAGGGGCCTCGAATGCAAAAACAGAGATGTCCAGTTGGGGATTTATATAGTTGTGGCAGACCGCATTTGGAATATTGCAAGAAGTTCGGCCCGATATCGAAGGATAGAGTCAGAGTCATACAGCAGTTTAACAGACCATTCACTCCATATATACCATGAGGAACACATTGCCAAATTAAAATAGATCCACGTGCCTGCATTTGGCCCATATACCTCCAATATATTCCTAATCAGTTACTTATCCAAATGACTTTTAAATAATTTAACTGTACCTGCATCCATCACTTCCTCTAGAGGTTTATTGCACACAGTGACCAAAGTGCGGAAAACAAAAGCTGCCCATCATGTCCTTTATAATCTTACTTCTCGTACTTTAAAAATATGCCCCTAGATTCGAACTCCCTCACCTTTGACAGTAATCTTATTTATGCTCTTCGTGATTTTACAAACCTCTATAAGGCCATACATCGAAGTCCTCTGCTCCAGTGAAAAAAGCCGCAGCCTATTTTAATAACAGAAGACTTCCATTCATGACATCATCCTGGTAAATACTTTCTGAACCCTCTCCAATTTAATAAAATCCTTCTCATAACGAGGAAACCAGAAGTATGCACAATACTCCAGAAGATGTGTTGACATTGGAGAGGGTCCGAAGAAGATTTAAAAGAATGATCTTGGGGGGAAGAAATGCTTGTCATAAAATGTAGAAAACTCGGGGGGCTGTACTTGAATGCAGTTTAGAAGTTTGAGGAGGATCTGATTGAAACTTATACAATACGGAGAAGTGTAAGTAAAGTGGCTGTGAAGAAGTTTTTCAACTAGCACGATAGTCCAGGAGCTGACTGCACAGTCTCAGAGAGAAACGATGACCATCTGAAGTGAGATGCGAGGAGTTTCTTCAGCAAGAGGGTAGTCATTCTTTGGAGCTCTTTGCCAAGTCATTGCGAATATTCAAGATAGACATAGATAGTCCCCTGATTGATGAGGGGATCAACAGTTACAGGAGATGGTTTAAAGCAGAAGAATTAGGTTGAGAAACATATCAACCATGACCAAATAATGGAAAGGTCTCGATGGGTTGAAGGCCTAATTCTGCTCCTTTATCTGGTGGCCTTCTCGCTATTGCGTGTGACTTCAATCTGCCCATGGACTGAGCAAGTCAGATGAGTAACAATACTATGGAGGAGACGTACCTGGTGTATGTATGAGATGGTTTTCTGAGTCGCTACATTAAGGGCACAAATGGAGGACAGAACACCGTCTATTACGTACTGTTTACTGGCCATTGGTGGATTAATTTATTTGGCTGGTCGATGAGATTACGATGAAGAATGACAGCAACAGCATGTGCACAGTTCTCGTACTCGCCTCATGAACTACCCACATTCTCAATCTTGCGCCTTGCCTGAGGCACAACGACTTTCAAGTTAAAGCACCAACAGTCAACTCGTGCGATCTCTCTCTCTCTCTAATGAGACAGCAGGCCTGGGAATGTGTCAACTTTGATTTCAAAGCTTTATTTGTATATATGACAAGGAATAATTGACAATCTATCTCTATGCTGTCCCTAATGGAAGAGTGAAGTCAGTGAGAGAACTCTTCATTAAGGTGGAGAGTGATAGAGCTGACTGAGATTATGAGCCGAAATCTAAATAGTAGAAATGACACTGATACGAAGCGTGAGCAGGGTACAACGAATTGGGGAACAGAAATTAAAGGGATGACAAGCACTTAAAAAGCCTTATGCAGGAACTGCAACTGCTTCTCACTCCTGTCTGACACAAAGAAAACGGGAAACATGGCCATGTCATGGCTAACAAGGGATATTAGGGCATTGTACTGCACTCAAGGAGGAGGCTTACAAATTGGCTGAAAATAGCAGCAAACATGAAGACTGGGAGCCGTTCAGATATCAGCACAAGTTGAAGAAAGAAATAATGCAGAGCGAAAATTTCGTTTAACAGTAAGCTTGAGAGAAGCATATAATGAATTGTTAAAGCTCCTGAAGGTAGTTGAAGAGAGAAAAAAACGATTATTGAAAACAAATCCCTTCCAATGAGAAACAGATGATGTTATAATGTGGGGTAAATATATGGCATACCAAATAAATATGTATATTGATTATGTCAACAAAAATGATGACGCAAGTAATATTCTTAAAGTGCTGGGAAGAAAAGGAGAGGGAGTAACTGGAGGAAATCAGTATTATCAGGGAATTAGTGTCGTGGAAATTGATGAGATTAAAAGCCAATAAATTCCACAAAGTGCGAATCAAACATCAGTGTACTTAAAGCCATCTTAAATGCAGTGAATGCTTTCTGTAACTAGAGTGCGGAGTCTAACTAGAGTAAATTAATTGTCATATTTCAATATTGTATCGAATCTGAAACGATATCTATGGATTGGAGGTCAGTTAATGTGACCCCAATATTTATAAGAGGAAGTAGCGAGAAAACATGGAATGACAGAAAAGTTAGCCTAACACTAGAAAACAGTAACTGGATTGGACAGAACCAGCATAAATTTACGAAAGTAAACTAGGAAAGGAGATCTTGTCTTCTTGTACACAAATCCCTGAACATAAGCATGCAGGCGCAGCAGCAGATGAGGAAAGCAAACGGTGTGTTAGCCTTTGTACTGAGAGGATTTTAACAAAGGAGCATTGAAGACTAGCTGAAATTGTGCAGGGTCTTGTTGACATCACAACCTAGAGTGTTGTGTGCACTTATCTGAGAAAGAATATTCTCCATACAGAGAATGCACAACAATGGTTTACCAGACTGATTCATGGGATGGCAGAACGGACGTGTGAAGATTCGTTAGGATGAAAATCACTCAAGTTTAGAATGATGAAGTCGGATGTCACAGAAAAGAATAAAATTCTAAATGGTACGAATAAGGTAAATGCAGGAAGGATGCTTTCCATGACCAGGGCGTCCAAATCATAGAGGGTGGGGAGGTGGCGTCACTCCTAATAATATGGGGTAGTTCATTTAAGACTGAGATGAGGATTTTATTTTTTTAATCAAATACTGGTTACTCAGTGAAATTTGCTGCCACAGAAAGTAATTAAAGCCAGAACGTGGAATCTGGACAAGATGAAGATATCTATAGTTTTGAGGGCAAGAGGGATCAAAAGATGTAGGCCTAAAGAGTTAGCAGGTTACTGCGCGGAATGATCAGCCAAAATCAGACTGAATTAGGGAGAAGGATCAAACATCACACTAAGCCAGTCCTGTTCTAATTTTTCATCCCTCCATTCTGTTAAAGGTGGGATATAAAAACCAATTGTTTTTAACTGACACAGATATCAGTAACACATTACCTAGACCTTAAAAATAATCCTGTAAATACTTACCAAACAGCAATCGGGGACCAGTTTTAGCACACGAACGTCAGCAGTTCGAGGAGGTGCAAAGTAATTGTTGAGGTTCGTACACTGGCTGTTCTGTATCTCAATTTCATTCCAGTTCTCAAATTACTGAATGTTCTGACAAAAGCGACATCGTGTGTATGAAATAAGGAAACGTCTTTAAAATGTTGCTGATACTGGGTGGAAGGAGTAGTAGGAAAGGGTGAGGAAGGGGAGGCGTGAGAAAAACAATGGGTCGGGATTTTGTTGAGCGTTTGGCAACGAATGACCCCACATTCCAAAACTCCCTCGACCCGCTATGGTGCTCAGGAATCCTGTTCCTCCACTTTCTGCTCCATTCTTTCCGTCTCTGATAAATTTACAGTAAGGTAAGAGACAGAGGTGTTCGTGGGGGACACTTTCCCATCAATCCCAGTCACGAATACACACCCAAGCGTCTCCCAACAACACCACATCCTCATGGACCACACAATTATTTCAAACAGTATCATTTATTTTCAGCTCTATTTACACTAAAGATATAAACCAACAATGGCCTGATAAATTAAAAAAAAACTGAAACAGGAATAGCGATCACTGACTAGGGCCTGTTTCTGGGAAGAAGACTCAGGCTCTCTGTGGCTTAATTCGCGACCCCAGATACACTACGTTTGGGTCTAGAATCATATAATGACCAAACATGAAGCCTCTAACTGGGCTATAGCACCTGGCACTTCACTCCCCTTTAGCCCTCACTCACCGACTGTCGATTGGAGACAACAACATTTCGTTCCAATGCTCACAGTTCATGTTAATCCTATGCATGCTGCAGGACCCATCCCAACTGATGACATATAATGTCCAACAGCGAAGAGGCGGACCTATAGGACCAAGCTGGAGGCACTGGTCCTCCAACCAATCAGAGAAACCTATGGCGCGCTGGGGGCTCTGATAAATCAGAGAATGTTGTTGGGTTAAACTAATCTATCCAGAACGTCCACACCCCAACGCTCAAAATTTTCTTGAAAAATTCTTCCAGTTCAAAACACAATTGTTAATGATAACTCTGTTCCCTTTCCCGCAGGCGAAAGTGAGGTTTGCATATGCTGGAGATCAGAGTCAGCATTAGAGTGGTTCTCAAAAAGCACAGCAGGTCACGCAGCATCTGAGGAGCATGAAAATCGAAGTTTCAGGCAGGCACCCTTCATCAGTAACCTTTCACGGAGCAAATTTATGATCAATATTGCTACTATCCCTTATATTCCTTCATGCCCAGTTTTCATGCACAGCGGTCTCACTGAACTTTTATCTTTTGTTTCGCTAATCCACATTTACCTGATCGTTTTGGATTAGCATCATCAATACTTCTTCTTAACTCATCAAAAAAATCAGCAGACAGTTCCCCACAATTTTCTATGAACAGTTCTATTTTAGCTTTCCTGAATAAAACACATATTTCTTTACGTGACACCTCATTTTGTCTAATACGACCGTTTGCAGCATGTTGCATACAACTTTAAACGGTTATCCTGTCAGTACTGAATTAATTGACCAAGTGTTTATCAGTAAACTGAAAGAGTGCATACCTTTTAAAGATGAGAAAATGTGTCTGAATGAGTTGTGACTTGTACATTAGTTATTGTGAATACAAAGTAAAGACAATCAGTTTGTGATGGCGTTGATATCTACCACACTTTCAGAAGCTGCCAGACAAGCTGAATACTTCCAGCGTTTTCTTTTTTTAAAAATATATATCAGATTGCCAGTATTTTACTTCTGCACTTGTTATTGGGAAGAAAGGGATGAAACGTTCTGGCTCGAAAACAGGAGCAGTCACCTCCTTCAGTCATGCAACTCCCAGATTTCCTCTGGTTTTGTAGTTTTGTGAAAACACGAACTGGCGTTAAAATTGGATTTTAATGATAATCTAAGTGTTTACATGTTACTCTTTCTCCTCAAATTTGAAATAAAAAAATACATCAATTTATATCAATTTCACAATTTATGTGTGCATGTCCCGGTCAGAATTCTACTTTTAAGGAGAAGGCAGCATTTCATATTGGTAACAATAAATGCTAACGATTTGCAGGCCATGGCTGTGAGAGCACGGAATCCAAATTACTCGACTTACAGGGACAGTTGCTGTTTCTTTCACCCTGGACACTGTCTGATGCGGCATTACAGTCTCCCATCCTTCTGCACATGATGCCTTCAGTTCTGTCTTGGTTTTGTGACGACTGGTTTCTAATACACAGGCTATCCAATCATCTATTATGTTGCAGTTTCTAAAGAGTGAGAATCCTTCTCTCAGAGCACACTGCCTCCGTAGCTCAAAGCTTAGATAGGAGAGAAACACGGACAGGGGAATGGCTGAATGCTTCTTTTCTTTGCTGTAACCAGACTCTGGTGTTGAAATCTGAAATGAGACAAAATAAGCCAATTGAGTAAAATCCTACTTTCTGGTTGATCTCTCCTGAGGCCTCAGTCACTTCACCAGAACGTGTCTGTGTGTTTGCCTCTGTAGTTGAAATGGGGTTCAGATCACCGAGGGGGTGTGAACACAGGTTATCCATCCTAAACCTCAGTCGCATAGATTGTAAAACGTGACTGGATAATAGCACTGTGACGAGTGCTTGAAACATTTGAGAACACACGGGGGCAGGCCAAGTGCTGAAAACTTGGATGATGGGTCTCTTTCCATTCTGCAAACAGTCGATGACTTGCTCAAACTTATGCCCTGATAAATAAAATGCCATATGCTTTGGAATTAAGAAGCAGTCCAACAGCTTGGGAGGCTGCGCTGAGGGTGTAATGGTTAAGAGTCAGTGTTTGCTTCACCGTGGTCAGAGTTGGGTGCCTGGTCAGTGAGAGTGACAACAGCGAGAGTGGAGGAGCTCTGATGGGAATGCTTTCAACATCTCAGATCAGCTCGTGCCTCGAGAATATCAGAGTTCATGTCCCTGCTCCTTCAAGAAGGGGAAGGTACCTTGACAGTCTCTGCTCAGACGGTCAGTTCACCCTTCATTCCCCTCCCACAGAGTTTCTAAAGATTCACAGAGTTGAAGCGTGACTCTGTTAAATTGTTTCCTTTGCACTCCCACGGGTTGTAGGTATTGGTTTGGTTTGAAATTGATAATGTGCACAAGAGCAGCGTGCGAGACGATTCTCTTCCCCTCCTCTGACAGCGTTGTGAGGTTGACTCTGATGTTTTCGGTTACATTCATCGATCAGAGACATTAATTGGTATATTAAGAAGTGCCACAAATAATTCCAAACAGAATGAAATTCTTTCAAATGTTCTGGCTACAAAGTACTCAGAAACTGCTCATTTTTGAGAGATATTCAGGAAAACCAAGGTTCAGAAGATAAACAACTTGCTTTGCAAGATGCTTCTAATGAAGACGTCAATTCTTTTGAACGATTCGGTGGAATTGGGTTGATCATTTTTTGTGATTTCTATTACCCCACCGAACAACTGTTTAAAAACGAATCTGTTAAACAAAGAATTGCAGTGTAATCGACGATGCTTACAAGTGGACAATAGATTGAAGGTGGGTATGCTCTCATTTCAATAGTTCATACATCCCAGCATTTCAAAGATTCTTCTTCCTGCAGATAAGGAATTCAAAGCACATCTCGGCTTTGAGACAATGAGTTTGTAAGTGTAATAAAAATCGGCAGAGTTTTCGAGACAGTGAAGAGTCGAATGAACAAACCCCTGAATTGGAAACAAGCAAATTATTAAGCCAGTGCGCTTGGTGCAATTCTGTGATGATATTATGGACAGGAGAAACAATTGTAACCGTTCACAGGGTGAATAACTAGTAAAAATAATCAACTTCACCACGTCACTCCAACAGACCCCACATTGTGAAGCGGACAATTTCGCAAAGAAAACACACTTGTTCTCATGAATCTTTCATTCCCCCTGTGTCTGCACAGCCATTCAATGGGATTACAGCTGATCTAATAAAGTTTATCTCTACTTTCGTGCTTTTCCTCGATACCTTGAGGTAAACTTGAGCTGAATAAAAAAGTTGCGTATTCTCATTTATTTGGGAGTTTCGCGGCTGTACCACTCAGTTTCTCTGAATGGTAACTGAGAATATGTGATCGTTGTCAGCAGTGGTTACTTCCACATGTGAGTTAACTGGTGAAGTAAATGATGTTAAACTACATGACTATTGAAATATGCATTTCAACAATATCCCAGGGTTTGTGTGATGCCGCGTTAGTATTCAGTGGTCAATACTTTGCTTTATGGCTGCATCAGTACGATTAGAATTCGAGTCATGGTGCGTATTATTTTCCCCATTTTACGTTGTGTGACATGTACTAATTAACACAGCATGGAATCGGTTGTTTTCACATCAAACATTCTCCAAGGTGATGATTTTCTTCCTTCAGAATCTGCTCTCTGACATCTCAGCGTGTTTTATATATGAGGATTCGAAACCACCCATTGTCGAATGTTTTTGTCTTTCTCTCGCACGTACTGACCCTCCCCTCGATCTCCTCTCCAAATTCCCTCAGACACTGCGCAATCTAACACTTACTTTCACATTGACCCCATTCAATCTGTGATTCTTTAGTCATTGTTGCTGGGTGCACGTGCTCCAATCTCAGCATTGGCAACTTCAAACTAATCGATCGTGTTCGATGACGCGGTTGCGTGATCAAAGCTCACGTAGCTACTTTAACTAACATGAACCAGAGATTCTTGGAGAACCAGTATCAGGAAACGAGAAGAGTTCGGTGAATTGGCCATGATAAATTTCGCATCGTGTTCAGGGATGTGTAAGTTAGGCGCATGAGTTAGGGGTAAATGCAAAATAAAATGTCAGGGGAATAGGTCTAAGTTGAGTTATTCTTCGTAAGGTCAGTGTGGACTTGTTGAATTGAACGGCCTATTTTCACACTGTAGGAGTTCCATGGTTCTATGAAAAGGACACAGTATAGTACTTTGCAAAATGGAAATTGTTGGAAAAGTGTTGTGACTTTTTGATCATTTAATTTGCTCATTCGGCTCCAGATGGACAATTGTATGCAGTCTGCAAGTCACTTTGCAAAGGAAATGTGATAGCATTGGAAACGGTTTAGAAGAGATTTTTCAGGATATTGTCTGGGCTGAGGAGTTTCAGTTAAAAAGTGAGTTTGGTCTGATATTTTTCTGAAAGCAGAGGGAATTGAAAAGAGACACGATTCAGATGTAAAAGTAATGTGGGAATTGGAAAGGGTGAACTCAAAGAAACGTTTCCGCTTGATGAAGAGATGAATCACCAGGGAGGCAGAGATTTAAAAGGCAGAAAGGTTTGAGCATGTGTTTTGGAAAAAAAAACCTTCTCAGCCATCGCTTGTACTGAACATTGAACTCACAGTAAGGGTCAGAAACACTCATCTCTTGAAGAACTATTCAGCTGTGAATTTTTGATGCCATCACATAGCTTTGGGGTCAGTGGTTTTAAATGAATTAGGATAGTGAAATAGTTGTTATTGTCCAGTCCCGGCATGGAGGCTGAGGGGCTTCATTATTTTACTGCAGTAGCCTTGGGTAGTACGTCTGCCTGTCACCGCGTCAATCCACGGTTCAGTTACCCATCGAGAAAAGTGCTTGCCTTTTCAGGCAACTCTGTGGTTAACGCTGTTGTCTCTCTGCGCCAGGAAACGAGTTTTTTATTTCAACCTGGAGTGATTGATAATGTGGAGTTTGCACGTTCTCCCGCATAGGTTTCCTTTGGCTGGTTAGGTTACTTCAAAGTGTCCAGTGATGAGCATGTTAGGTAGATGGTAAATAAAACGCGAAAGAGATGAAAGTACTGTAAATCAGAGACAAAATTAGGAAATAAAGATTCAGAGAATTCGGAGTTAACATTTCGACGCGAACCTTCCTCAGAACAGTTCTTCACTGAAGCGTTGACTCTGATTGGTCTCCACTAATGCTGTCAGTGCTGAGCATTTCGAGTAATACTATTTTTGTACTTGCGGGGTTGGAAAGAAAGGATGGGGCAGTGTGAAGCTCTTCGGATTCATTGTGCAGATTCAATGGGCCGAACGTTCTTTGTCTGCAATGTAGTGATTCTATCACTTCTGTCCCTCTGAGGTTTTGTCATTTGTACAGTTTTTTATTATCATTTTTTTAACACACCTCCGAAAATGTGACTTGCAGATCTTCACACAAGATTCTAGCGATAGCCTAAAAAAGTGGAACAAGTTTAGGAATTGTAAATTGTCCATTTCATTCACAAACGTGGGTTATTTAAGCATCTGCTTCCATTATCGATGCGACAAGTTTCAGGAAGGATGGTGCTGTATGAGTCAGCGTGGGGAACGACCGCAGCTCCCGAAGAGACACAGTGTCAGTGAAAGTGCAAACACGTTTGTTCTGTAAACCGTACGCTGTGCCCGTGTTGGAATGCAAGCCATTTGATACATATGTTTTAAATTAAAATGCTTACTGGAACCAGGAAGCGGTGGAAGGTATACATTCTTTTCCACTTTCACCAAAATCCAATCCCACTGAAGTCCACTCTTTGCCAACACAATGCAGGACATTTTCTCTCTCGACCCCCGGTCCAGTATTCCTTGCATTCCAGCAACTGCCCATACAGCACCATTCCATAACATCACAGAAGTAACTGCCCATACAGCACCATTCCATAACATCACAGAAGTTGCGGCTTTACCTCCTGGTAGAGCACCACCTGAAGTATTGCATGCAGTTCTGGTCACTGAATTTTGGAAAGATGTGGAAGTCTGGAAAGGGTTCAAAGGAGGTTTACTAGGTTGTTGATTGGTGTGTACCGAAGGTCTCACGAGCAAAGTCTGAGGAGACTGAGGTTGTTGGCGTCGGAGCGAAGAAGGTTGACAGGTGACTTCGTCAAGACTTATCTGATTATCAGAAGGTGAGATAGAATGGAGAGTGAGAACCTCTTTCCTCAGATGGCGAAGGCCAACACGAGGAGCTATAGCATTAAATTGAATAACGATGGATTTAGGACAGATAACTGTTAATTTCTCCACTCAGAGAGTAGTACGGGCGTGCATCAGCCTGCCTGCAACAGTCGTAGACTCGCTGAGTATAAGGGTATTTCAATGTACATTGGACACATATATGGATAATAATGTTACGGTGAGGTTTAGATGGGCATCACATGTTTTTCACAGGTCAGTGCAAGATCGAGGGCCGGAGGGTCTGCACTGCACTTTAACGTTCTATGTTCTAAGGTATAAGCCCTGCTGGGTTGCCATATCTCTCGTCACTGCGTAACTTTCCAGACACATCTTTCTGTGATTTGTCAGCACTTCATTCAATCCACGCAACTGTATTTCCTCCTCAGAATTTTATTGCTCCACAATGGGGAGAGAAAAACAGAGTCAGTGACAAAGCTGAGGTCACCAACGTTCTGCATGGAACCAACAAAAATTATCTTGATCTTCCAGTCTCCTGTGACTTTAATATTACGCTGTGCTCCCAAGGCACCATTTCCGACTCCGGTCTGCTGCAGTGCTCCTTCAAGGCACAGTACAAGCTGGAAAAACGGCACCTAATTTCCTACTGACAGACTATGCAGTCTTCAGGACACAGCATCGAGTTCAATCAAGAACCCGTCCGCCATCTTCCACATTCTTTTCCCACCCACACGTCCCATTAGTTCCAAAGACGGATCATTGAACTCGAAGCATTAACTCTCCTTTCTCTCCATAGATGTACAAGAGCTAATGATTTTGTTCAGACATTTTGTCTTTTCGTCAGAGAACGTTTTTCCATTGTCGGCTGCAGGAAGCGTCTGATTCCAGGAGAAGGTGTTCAGAGGAGATGATAAGAATGACAAAGGCTGGACCTTTCCCGCTGTGAAGGTAGGCGAGCTAGCCTGGGGCTGTTCATCCATGCGCAGAGAATGCTGTGTGAGAAACTGATTAACGTGCACATATTATGAAGAGGAGAGATATGTGTGACAGAAATAAGCATGTTTTGGGATGTAATAATAAACAGTGGCACAGATTTAAAGCAAGAGACAAGTGATTAAGCAGTGATTTAGGATAAATGTTTTCACCCAGACAGTGTTGTTTGTCTGGAATTCACTTTCTGAAAGTGTGGTATAGCTAAGTGTTAGCAGATTATTTCAGCAGTATACAGTCAAACTCTTGAATAGACAGAGCACACTTGGATAAACACCTGGTACTGGAAAGTGTGACGATGGCAGGCATACGTGAGATGGACGTCCCGAGGCAAAGGCAACCCTGCGTGCTGGAAAAGGCCTGCGTGCGTGACTCTGTGGCGCAATAAAAAAACCCGTTGGATATCTCCATGTTTGCTGAAGTTGTTATTCCTAGATCGTCGATTCGAGTTCTACCAGAGTCGTATTTTAGTTCATGGTTTGATGTGTGATCTGACCAGACTCTGCTGCTCTTCTGCAAAACCTGCAGTATTGGTGCAGAAACCCAACTGTCTGGAAACGGAACTTCTTTTTCTCACAAATGAACAACTTCGATGTCTATTGAAGATAGAGCTCGATAAATATGTGTTAGCTAGTCGGCAACAAGGTGATGTTGATAGGCTGAAAAAAGACATTAATATTCTGGCTCAGCCATGATGATATCGAATGGCAGAGTGGGGCCGGTGTGGTGGGAAGAATGCCCTCCTCATGTTCCTTCCTGACTGGGCTGTTTCTGGCCCACATTTTAAACATTAACATAGTGAGGACAATGTGAATCTTCATCAAGGAGTCTTAAGTTCTCACTTCGACCTCGCTGCCCTCCCAGCTGTATTAGATAGCTCCTGGCGCAGCTTTACATCAGAAAGTGGAGATTTCTCACAAGTGCTCTGTCAGGTTCCTACACATAGGCTTCCAAGTGGACCAATGGTACAGGTGTCCACGTGGATTCTGGGGATTCAGGGGCAGACTTGCCCTTTGCAAGCCTGGAGTTCTGGCCAAGTTAATGAATGTGAATTTCTGACATTTTGAATATTACTCTGGATTCTTGCTAATTTGCACCGTGGCTCACGGGTGGCAAGTTGGCTCAGTGATTAGCAGTGCTACCTCACAGCACCAGGGCCCCTGCTTCGATTCCAGTCTGTGTGGAGTTTGCACGTTCTCCCTGTGACTGCGTGGGTTTGCTCTGGGTACTCCGGCTACCTCCCTCAATCCAAAGATGTTCAGGTTAATTGATCGTGCTAAATTTCCCATAGTATTCGATGCATCTGACAAAGGGAAATGGCTCTGGGTGGGTGACTCTTCGAAGGTGTGGACTGGCTGGGCCCAAAGGCCTGTTTCCATACTGGAGGGAATGTAATCTAGTCTAAACTGAAATTCAATTTGCCTTTGCATAAAATTGCCCTGTGTATACTGTTTATACAAACCATGCCACGTGTTCTTGGATGTCGTAATGCTGAAGATTGTTGACGTTGTGTGCAATGTGCGTCATCGTGTCGTATGAAATTTCCAAAGCAACTTGGTGAAGTGTCAGTGAATCGAATTCTGTGACGAATTGAAACTGATGGAAGGCAAAACCCAGGACAGCGGCGACCTAAATTTGCCCGTGATCAACGCGGGAATCCACGGTAAATGTACATTCAGTACCGTCTTTTTTTTGCCACACTTTTCTCTGCCCTTTTCCTGAAACTAATGCGACATTCTGGATGATCCAAAATCAGTACAATCACCTCTGAGCTGGGTTTCATTTCAGATCCACAGGAAAAAAATTGAGTAATTGGAATCCGGGCCTCAGTGGCAAGAACAGGAGCCGTTGGATGTTCTCTGATGCCAGCTCCATTGGGGCAATTGATCAGCTTGCCGTGCTTCTCCAACAAATTAGAAGTGTGTGAGCTGGCGAAGTTGCGAGATTGATCCTCGCCAGGCGCTCATTTCACTGTTAGTGACCAGGATGATTGCAACATCAGGCTGAAGAACAATGCGAGGACCGAATATTACTGTGAAATAAACGCTCTTTGTCCCTTGATGTTGCACCAACGCGAGACAAATCAGAAAACCAGCTTAACGGCATTTTATCATTATAACTCAAAAAATTATCCCCTGATCTTTTAAAAGCCCTGAAAGTTGGTGAGTCTACAACTGTTGAATGCCAGGCGTTCTGCACCTTCACTACTCACTGAGAATAGAACCTACCTCGGCATCTATCAGCCTCAATTTAAAGCTGTGTGCCCTTGTGCCAACCATCACCATTTGAAAAAAATGTCCTTCGCTGTCCACCTTAAAAAAAACCTCTGATCATCTTGCATGTCTCTATTAAATCATCTCTCAAACTTCTTATCTCTGACATAAACAGCCTCAAGTCCCTCAGTCTTTCCTCGTTAGACGTTCCCTCCACACAAGACAGCATCGCAATCAATTTCCTCTGCACCCTTGCCAATGCTTGCACATCCGTCTTATGATATGGCGACCAGAACTGTGCGCAACTCCACAAGTGCGGCCACCGCAAAGAATTTCTGGAGTGCAACATGACCTCATGGCTCTGAAACCCAATCCCTCTCCCAATAAATCTAACACAACGTGCTCCTTCCAAACAAACCTGTCAACATGGGTGGTAACTTTCAGAGTTTTATGCACAGTAGCACGGAGATCTCTCTGCTCATCTAAACTTCCAAGAATATTACTTTTAGCCCAGAACTCTTTCTTCTTGTTGCTCCTTCCAAAGTCAATGACCTCACATTTTCCGACATTAATCTCTGTTTGCCAAATCTGAGCTCAGCTCAGCAGATTATTCATGTCCCACTGGAACCTGCAGTAGCACTTGAGCTGTTGACAACTCTATTGAGCTTCGTGTCATTGGCAAATTTACTGACCCATCATTCCATGCCCTAATCCAGGTTATTTATAAAAATGACAAACAGCAGTGGACCGAAAAACAAAACTTCTGCTACACCATTAGTTTCTGAACCCCAGGACGAACATTTCCCATCAACTACCCACTCTGTCTTCTTTCAGCTACCCATTTTCTGATGCACTCGGATAAAAAAAAACAATCCTATGCCTACGTATTTTATGCAATAGCCAACCGTGGGGAATATTATCAATGCCTTAGTGAAAACCATATCCACCATTTCAAACGCTTCACCCTCATCCACCTATTTGCTCACATTCTCAAAGAGCTCAATAAGGTTTGTGAAGCACAAACTACTCTTCACAAAATCGAATTAACTATCCCGAATCAACTTTTTCCTTATTAGATGATCATAAATCCTATCCCGCATAACCTTTTCCAAAACTTTACCTTCAACCAAACTAAGGCTCATTGTTCTACAGTTACCAATGTTTTCTCTGCTCCTCGTCTTGGAGAAGGGGTCAATATTTGGTAAGTTTGAGTCTTCTCGCACTAATCACATAGACACAGATGAAACAAAGTTCACAGTTAAAAGTTCAGCAATCTCGACCCACGATTCCCAGAGAATCCTAGGATACATCCCATCAAGCCCAAAGGACAGATCTTTTTTCACACTTTCAAGAATTGCCAACACAAAGTCCTTCTGAACATCAATTTCGTGTACTCTAATAGGTTGTATCTGCGTATTCTGCTCGACAGCATTGTCTTTTTTCATTTCTGACACAGATGAAAAATATTCATTCAGCGCCTTTCCTTTCCTCGGACTCCACGGACAACGTCCCACGACGATTCTTGACAGTTCTAGTCTTATCCTACTCATTCATTTTTTTCCTGAAATGCCAATAAAAAGATTCAGGGTTTTCCTTCATCCTGCCAGCCATAGACATCGCATGTCCCCTTTTCGCTCGATGTAGCTTTCTATTTCGGCTTTTCTTGGCTAGTTTTTAATTCTCAAGCACCCGACCTGAGCCTGAACAGCTCAACTTTACATAAGCCTCCTTCTCCCTCTTGACAATAGATTCAAGTTCTTCAGTAGACACGGCTCCTTGACTCGACCACATATTCCCTGAATGACGCATACATACTTATCAAGGGCACGCAGTAGCTCCTCCCTGAACACGCTCCAGTTTTGTACCGAAAACTGCTGCAGATAATTTCTCCATCCTATGCATCCTAATTGACGCCTAATCATCTTTCTCCCAGCAATACCTCTTGCCCTGCAATATATACTTATTCCTATCACCAAAGTGCTCACTTCCCTACAAATCGAACAGATGGCTTGGTTCACTACCCAGTACCAATTCCAATGTGGCTTTCCTTCTTGTCGGCCTGTCTATATGCTGTGTAAGGAAACCCTCCTGCACACATTGGACAAAATCTCACCGATCAGATTTACTCAAACTATAACCTTTCCAATCAATATTTGGAAAGTTAAAGTTCCTAATGACAGCTACCCCGTTATTTTCGTTTTTATCCAGAATCATCTTTGCAATCTTTTCCTCTAAATCTCTCGAACGTTTCACTGGGCTATTGAAAATTCCATTCACAGTGACCTCTCCTTTCCTGAGTCTAATATCCGACCATTCTAGCCCAGTAGACTCCGTAGAGTGCTCATCAAATAACCTTTTCGCTCCCGTAATACTGTGCTTGGCTAATCATGCCACACCTCGCTCTCCTTCACCACTTTCCTTGTTCATAATGAAACATCGAAACTGCGGCACCAGCAACAGTCATTTCACGGCTCCATTCATGTTTCTGAAATGGCCAAAACTTCGAAGTCCCACTTAATAGCCCATGCAAAAAGTAAACCTACCTTATTCCAGATGGTCCTGGCGATGAAGAAAACACACTTCAAACGATCTTCATCTTTGCCAGTACACTTTTGCAAACCTGAAAACCTATTTATGTCCTAACTACTCAAAACCTCCTGTGAGCTTGAGCTACAATTCAGGTTCACATTGCGCTGCTGAGTTAGTTTAAACCCTCCTGAAGAGCATTAGCAAATTATACCCCCACCCTAGGATATTGATTCTGCTGAGGTTCAGGTTAAAACCATCCTATTTGTAGAGGTATCATCTACTCCAGAATAAGACCCAATTGTCCATGTATCCGAATCCCTCTCCCTGTACCATCCCGGTAGCCACATGTTCAAAAGCTCTCTCCCTATCCTTCATCTCTGTACGACGTGTCATGCGTAACCAATCAGAGAGAACATCTCTGTTTGATCGAGATCGAAGATCTCACTCTCGCTCACTGAATTTCTGCCTTATATCTACATGCCTTTTCTTACCTATGTTGTTGTTGCATGTGTGGACCATGACTTGGGACTACTCCCCCTCCCTCTTAAGAATCGCAAAAACACGATGTGAGACATCACAAACCCTGGGAGCTGGGAGGCAACACACCAGTCATAAATGTGTCCCCTACCCACTGAATCTGCAATCTGTTTCTCTCACTATGAAGTCTCCAAAAATAAAGCTCTCTTCCTCTTTCCCCTACCCTTCTGAGCAACAGGAACAAACTCTGTGCGAGAGACCTGTACCCCATGTTTTACCCCTCGTAATTCATTCCACCTCAAAAGTATCAATAACGGTATGCGGTGCTTGTAACCGAAGAGCACGGCCACAGTGGATACATGCACTGTCTGCTACTTCCCTCTTCATTTACCGACTGAAACCCATTGATCATTTTCTTGTACCTGAGGTGTTACGGCCTGCCTATAACTCCTCTCAATTATCTCCTCAGTCTCCCGAATGATTCAACGTCCAGTTGCAGTTTCCTTCGACACTTGCCAAGAAACTAGAGTTGGGTGCATTTCCCACAGATGCAGATATCTGGGACTGAAGCAGTGACAGTGATTATCTTTATCGCTTGTTCAACTGGTGAACACGACTGCTATTAACCAAGTCCGTGTTAACATCACGGCTCTTAAAGGGCACCGTGTGCGTTGGGTCAGTGGCGCAATGGATGATGCGCCTGACTACTGATCAGGAAACTATAGGTTCGAATCCTACCTGGCTCGGGGCAAGTGCAGACTGTTATCAATCCTAACAACTGATTTTTCTGAAGCTGACATAAGGGATATGTTCCTATTCTGCAGGAACGAGAATGCCTTCATTAAATGTTCCCGAAAACATGAGAGTCAATGTTCCAGCGTCATCACAGGAGGGAAGCCGAATAGTCGGACACGTTACTCGTGGGCACCTTTACATTTCATAAAGACACCGATCGAATAACTGTTACTCGTGGGAATGGTCGGCTTTGAGCATTTTTCGAAACTCTTTGGCCAGTGGAATCAGAGAAGAATGAAGGGTTAACTGTCCAACTGATCTTTATAGAGAGTTAGTACCAGAGTCTACCACCTGCTGACTGATAATGTTTTCCTAACTTTCTGTTCAAAGCTTTCTGCATCTTATCTGAAATCTACAAACCCTGGTGATCGATCAAGAGCAAATGTTTCCTTCAATCTGTAATTCGATGCTCCTAATTATTTCGTACACGCCAATCATGTCTCCTCACAATCAGCTCTGCTCTGAGAGAAAAACAACTCCCTTTTTGCCGAGGCCACACTATTCAAAACATTCTTATGCAGGCAATCCAGAGCGTAACGTCGTTATTTGTTTGGGTTAATGTAGAGTAAAATTTACTCAGAATACTTTAGCTAGGTTGACTTCCAGTTTTTAAAACAGAGAGAAAATGATTCACAATATTAAGGGATGAAACACAGTGAACAGAATATAGAATACCCACAGAACTCAGGTACCCAAAATAGACTTAATTATGCTTTTCCAAAAATACATAGCAGTCCTGATAATTAAACCATAAAAACAGAGTAATAATGAAACAGGTTTACAGGTCGAAATTAGAGTTGCAGAAGAAGAGAGACACGCATATCACTGGCATCGATAGGCACTTTGAAAGCCTTCGTGTAAGTGGTGTGGCTGATACTTTAGCAATGGTTAATAAAGTATTTAGGCTGTCAAATACATTTTGAAAGTCTTGTGTTCACTGAAATTTCTTGCCTGTTTTTAATAATTCGGTGAGTGGAGCAGTCCCACTGTGAACATTCAGCACAAACTTTCAGTAAAAACCACTCAATCCGGGGAACCGTAGTATGCTCTTTTCGTCAACAATGTGTAAAGGTCCCCTGTAACTTTCGATTTCGCATCCCGTGGGGCTATTTGTCCGAGTTCAACGACATATCCCAGGAAGGTGACATTGGGTTTGGCAGATTAACTTTCAGCTAGGTTTACAAATGAGTTTGACTTCCAAATTCGATCAAACAAGCCCGATAAATGCTGTAAATATTCAATCCACGAGAGACTTATAGTCACTAGGCATAATATACCCCATACAGTTGCGTATCCGGCAATTATCCTGTCAGTTAACCTCTGAAATGTGGCTGAGGTGTTTTCCGCAAAAATGGCATTACTTTAAATTTCTGCAGTCCAGTTGGTGTTATAAAATTGACTTTGATCTTTCTGACAAAGTTCACTACCAGTAACCTTTGAGGAAGTCCAACTTAGAAATGTAAGTTGCCCCTCCAATCTTTTCCACACAGTCCTCCAACTGCATATATGTATATGCATCAGTCTTTCTAACAACATTGATTTTATGATAGTCTACACACAACTGTTGGGTCTTATCTGGCTTTGGCACCTTGATGATGGGTGAACTCTATTCATTGAAACTCACTTCGGTTATGCCATTTTGGAGCATACGTGACATCTCCTTATGAACTTGTACAACTTTAGAGCGTTATGCCTGCGAGGATGTTACAGAGTCAGAACAGCATGTCCTATATTTACATAATCTACAATTAGGTTATTAATTCCCAGTATATTTCAGCAGATCTCCCCATGCAAGAGTAATAACTCTTTCGATTTTCTTCTGGAAGATAACTGAATAACTTTACCAATATTGGACAACTTTTGCATTGTCCAATTTTATTTCAGGAACGCCCAATGCAGAATTCCCTGACATTGGTTCTTCCCAGTTTGTCGTAGTCAATAACACATTCTCCTCTTGCCTTCGTTCTCTCCCAAAATACCGTTAGAGCATATTCCCATTGCACATTCTGTGAGATTTCTTCATGCCTAGAGTTCCTATCATGTAGATAGCCTCACTGAATTTCCTCTCAATTTGACAAGGTCTTCTAAACCTTGCTTCAATGTTTCCCCGATTAATGATATTTAAAGAAATACATTATTCCCACTAGCAAAATTGTGATTTTTTGATTTCTCATACGCTTCCTGCTTCACCATTTGCTGCGATACTTTTAAATACTGGTTCGACAACTCCCCAACATTATTTAGTCCAACTCTAAAATTTGACACATCGTCCAAATGCGTGGTTTCTGTAATCTGACTTATTGATTTTTCCTTCATAAATTTTAATGATCCTCTTACTTTATGTCCAAAATTGGTTCCAGGTCGACTTAGTTTGGTGGGTTCTTTTAGTACATCTCAGATCGCAAACAGCACTGACGGAACTCCCGTATGGAAATAATCTGGCTACTCCGAACCATAAAACCTCACATAGTCTTTAATAATTGACGTCACCTTTCCAGTGCATCCTGTGATTCTGGATGGTACACAGTAGATTTGAATCGTTTTATTTCGAAGCTCTCTATATATTCCTTGAAAAGTTTGGATGTGAAGTTTGACCCTTGAGCTAATTATATCTCTGATGGTAGTCTTAATCTAGTTTGTAAAAAAATCGTAATTATTCAACAATCCTTTTAGCTGTCATTTTGCACGATTGAACAACATTTGGAAATCTCGTCAATACATCCATTTCTGTTAATTAATACTTATTGCCATCGCTTGTTGGATGTTGGAAACCTACAAAATGAATGAAAACACTTAAGAAAGATTCCTCGAATTCTGGAATAGGTATTAAACTTGCAGGCTTTGTTATATCCCATAGTTTTCCTACTAGGTGAAATTATGGTACGTCTGGCAAAATTCAAATGCATTCCTCTGCAAACGAGGCCAGTAAAAATGTCTTTGTACTTTAGCCGCCGTTCTCCTCACGCCTAAGTAACCTCCAATTTGTGGCACATGCGGCACTCGCAGCACCACTTTACTGTACCCTCCAGGAAAAAAAAGTTCTGCCCTTTTCTCACTTGCTTGAATATGTATTGCTATCCATTTCCTCCTTAACATATCATTTATTAAGCAATATCACACGGGGATGCATTCACTCTCCTTCCAAGTACATGTCTTCTGATCCAACTGATTTAATTTTTCATCTTTTTGCTGTAACTCAGTAGCAAAGCAGAGCTGAATATACTTGCATTTTTAACGCTTGTCCCCTGCTGTGTCCCAATTATCTGATAAAAATACTTTGTAATCATATTTCAGCTTCCTTATCCGTGCCTTTTGATTTCTCCTGCTTCAACTTGTGACTCTGTGATCGCGTTAATACACAATCTGGGAAAATTCCTTTGATAAACGTCCTGCATTTCTTGACTGGCTTTTCAACTGGAGTAGGCAGCACGCTTACCGGCGATTGCGCTATATCATTTGCAAGTACAAATTGTATTCTTGGAGCTGAGAGATTTTCCAGAACTCCCACCAGAAATTCCCCACTCTTTTCCGCCCACTGTCGCCTCACTGTTCATAAATCAGCAATTTTTCGTCCCACCATGAATCGCCGTCTACATAGTTCTTCAGGAGTACGTTTCCCCCTCCTTCTGCATCACAGACAGAAACGATCCTGTGGCCCTGAATATTCTTACCTCTCTATCTGCTACCACTGGCCAAGGTAAATGAACTTTAACTTTGCAGGTATATTATTAAAGCAGATGTTGCACTTCCCCCTTACCAACCTCTGATCGGCTTGTGCACTATGATGCAGCTTTCCAGCCTCCACTGTGCTTTCTATTGCCATGCCAACAAAACATCCAGGCTTGTTTCGTTTCCCTGCATCTGACTTTCCAGTGCTTTCCCTCGTTCTCCAACACAGATTTCATTTGGCCTACTTTATTTCAATGAAAACCTCAGATCTTGTTCCCTTCAAGAGTTTCCTATTTACCCTGTGATAAGTTATCCTAATGTTCTTCACAGAGATTTAACTTTCCCTTTCCAAGTGAGGATTTCTCTTTGCTCCAATTTCTATCCCTCAGACTTAAAATGATTCTGGAAGCCCATCCTAGTTTTATGGACTAGTTCATAACAATCAGCCATTTCAGCTGCTAACATTGCCGTTTAAACAACATGCCCTTCCAGTGTAAGCTTATCTTCAGCCTTTATCACCAGCCTTTTAAGGTGAATTCCTTTAATAATTGCCAAATTCTGAAGTTCAAACCCTGTCTCCCCTTTTCTCTGCTCTGCTGCTTCCCTCTCTCTACTTCGAATCGTATCTCAAACTGCTTCAAATCTGGTGTCCTTTCATTATCTCTCGAGTCAAAGTCAAGCTTCTTCATTTTCAAATAAATTTTAACCATCTCTACAGATTCTCGTGGATTTTCCAGCTTAGTTAAATGCTGAGCTATTGCGGGAATGATCTCTCCTTTCATCACAGAAAGAGGCAAATACAACCCCAGCATATCTGCTAATTCCAGAACCCTGGCCTGAATTATTTTTGTAAAACTATCAACTTTACATCGTCCATAGCAAGACAACTCTTTGTACCTAAATGAGACATTGCTTTCACAAGCATTGTCTACCCCAATCCAAATCAACACCCGTATTAAAGACGCAAGCACCTATCAGTTGCTCTTTTAATCCATCATCTAACACCCGATTTGTTATGGATGAGGCGAAACCATTCAAAACGTTTTTAAGCAGACAACCCAGACCGTAACATTATATTTTTTTTATTAGGTGTGCAGTGAAAAATTACCCGTGTAAGCTAGTTACACAAATTATTCACAAAATGACGGATTGAAAAACAAAAATGCATAAAAGACAATGTGACTCATATCCCAGCACAGCCAGTTCGGTGAGTATTTCAGAGTCCTGCAACATCACATTTAATTTAAATGATCTTTATTGATTGTTCCTTATAAATATGGCATTCTCCATTTCATTGTGCATTGGATAATATTGTACCCACTCACTTTTTCATTGGTACATCACTCAATTTTAGTACCCCTGACGTTCCATTCACGACTTAACGACCAAACTACTTTCACGAAAAAATGCTTATTTTTAAAACCGAAGACGGAGCTGATCCAATGCCTGTTGGAAATCAACCATCATTCTCTCACTCTCTATACATTATTTAGTGTGTCTCAGTGCCTGTCACCTTAAACCTGCGCCCTCTAGTTTTAAACTTCACCATCGTCCGCAAACGATTTAGGCCGTTTGCCTGTCCATATCCCTCAGCATTTTATAAATGGTGAGAACGTTACGCGTTGCCTGGAACATTCCAGCGATAAAGCCCCTGCCTACTCCATCTCCACGCTTAACTCAAGCCCTCAGGTCTCCGCAACATCCTTGTAAATCATTTGTGCACAGTTTTAATTTTCACAAAATCCTTCCTTTAGAAGTTGACCATAATTGCAATCAGTATTCTAAATCTGATCTCACCAATGCTTTATATCGCCACAACATGACAATCCAACTTGGATAATCGACTTTCTGACTAATGACGAAAAGCGTGTCACGTACATTCTTCACCATCTTGTCTACTTGTGACACCACTTTATCTGCTTTTATAACTTTTGCCTTGGCTGATAAAGTTGTGATTGTCACGATGTTCTACTGCCTTCACGGATATGTGGCCCAACATGCAAAGTCTCTCTGTTCTTCTGAGTTTCCTCGTTTCCTGCCATTTATTGAGTAATCCGTTGACGTGCTACTTCCAATGTGCATCACTTCATGTTTTTCATGGTTAGTTTCAACATCCCCTATCTGAATTAGACATTTGTCAAATCCATCTCTGAGCTCTTGCATCCTAAGACCTTCTTCCTCCCTATTAACCACTTTCATTCATATCATCGACAACTCTGCTTCTCATTTCCTACTAACCTGTTCTATATTCTTTACACACATTCACAAACGACAAGGGATCCAGCATTCATCCTTGTGTTACACCATTGAATATCAGTTCCAATCACACAATCAGCCTTCTATCACCATCCTGTGTCTGCTACCACCACCAAATTTAGTTTGGATACAACTTCCCAGGGGACCTTAAATCCCTTTTCACTTTTATCCTCTTACCAGTCTCCAGTGTGGTATCGTGTTAAAGGCTATGTTGAAATCCACACAAACAACATCAACTTTACTGCCCTCATTAAAAAAAAAACCTGATCACTTGCCAATAAGATATACTTCATCCAATCTGTTAGGCATGACATTCTGTAACAAAACAGTGATGACTCTTCCTGATGAAACCTTGCCTGGACAAGTGGCAGTTAACGCTCTCCCTCAGGGTTGCTCCAAAATGTTCCCTTTAACTGATGTGAGACTCACTGCTGTATGATTCTCCAGTTAATCGCTCCCAATCTTGCTGAAAAGTGGAACTGCGCTAGTCCAGTCCACTACAAACCCAAAGAGGAAAGTAAACCATTGCTCACAACACCTGTAATTTCCTCCCTTGTCACAAAGAGGAACATAAGATACAAGTGCGTCCTGAATTAGGAATATGCCCACTTCAAGACGGTCAGAACCACTAACACTTCTTAAGTCCCAATGTTAAACTTCTTCAGAACCTTTCCATCCCAGTTCCTGCATTCTGCCCCTATATCTTACCACAAGAGGAATGTTTGCTAGCTGAACAAATAAAGTGATTCACTCAGTTATCCCATTTGCTGACACAACTGTACTGTCACACTGGAGGGAGATCATTCAGATATTTTAACTCGAAAACGGTGTATTCAGTCTTTGTGGTTATAAAACTTTTTGCTTTGATAGCCACAGGCTATTACAATGAGCAATCGTGTGAATTTTCCCTAACTGAAAAACATTCATTTTATTCCACCTCTTGTGGAGATTCCTATGTGTTCACATCCGATATGATTGAGATTTTGCTCTCTGTTGTTTATCATATCCAGAACAGAACTGCGGCACAAATCCCAAGCACATGATTTCTATATTTATTGACCTGCGAAGTCGATGCCAATGCTTCACAGTGTAATGGGATTCATCAACAAGAGAACTTTTCAGGATTAACACAGTTCTGTCTTATGTGCAGGGGTCATTACACAAGCACAGTATCAAGCTTCCTCAGGGGCAAGACCAAAAGATGCTGGAAAGAGAAATCGGAGTTAACATTTTCAGTCCAGTGACGCCGTCCTTAGCACTGATGGTTTCCAGAAAATTTTTGGTCTATATGCAGAAGATATGCGGGAGTGCAGTAATTAGGAGGAAACGAGATGTCGGGACAGAGCCGAAAAAGAGAGACGAACAGTTGGACATAGGAATTGATAATGATTTGTTTTGACCATTAACAACTGTTCACGGAGACTGTTTATGACTAACCATACGTAGTGTATAATGGCTACTATGCATTAACTAGGCCTGGTGGGTGTGTCAGGGGCCAGGGTATGGGAGACTTCATGCCTCTAAAATGATTGAAATTGATATGGAGGGTTGTGCTTTCCTCAAGCAGAAAATGGTCTGTTGCTTTTTCAGCATGCGCTGAGCTATGGCGGAACACTGCAGTAAGCCTGAGATAGAGACGTTGGTGAGGAAAAAATATGCTGTGCTAATGGAGCAGTCAACCGGAAGCTCAGGGACGTTTTTGGCGATAGAACTTGGTATTCTGCAAAACGGTCATTAAGTCCACACTTCATTTCCCAAGGTCGTGGCGACCATAACATGAGCAGTAAATCCTTTCAACTGGATTGTGCAAAATGTAGGGAGAGTGTTGCTTCACCTAGAAGGTGTATTTGAGCACTTGTGTACTAAGCAAGGAGTTCAGAAATGGACAAGTGAGCAAAGCAAGAAGCAAGAAGGAAGGATAGCGTCGAAGATATTATTAGAGATGTTGTTAATCAATGGGTAAGAAAGCGACCATAAAGGCGCTATATCTGAATGCTAGTACTTTTTGGAAGAAGGTTGGAGATATAATGGCATAAATTATCACGAACTAATACAATTTGGTAGACATTGCAGAGACATGGAGACCGCATATTCCAGACTGGGAGGGAAATATTCACGGGCATGAGACAATTTGGAAGGACAGAAATGGTGGTAAGGAAGGTGGTGTAACTCAAACATTCAAGGACAACCTCAGACCGATGTTGACAGATGATATACGTTCTATGGAGAATACGTTTGAATCCATTTGGGAGGAAATGAGATGTTCTATGAAGAAAATGTCACTGATTGTCGGAGTCTACCGGTTCCAAATTTTAAGATCACATTGGGGAGGGCAGTAAACAAAGACATAAATAATACCTGAAAAAATGGTATGGCATTTACTATGCGGGATTTTAATTAACATGTCGATCGATCGAAACATCTCAGTCAGGGTAGCCTTGACGAGGAGAGTATTGAGTGTATCTGCGATAGATTCCTTAAATACTGTGTAATAGAACAGGCCAACAAGGGGAGAGGCCAAATTAGATTTGGTACTGGGTTGAACACGGCAAGGTGTTAGATTTGGCGGTAGGCGAGCACTTTGGTGATAGTTACTAAAGTTCAGTTATGTTTACTTGAGCTTGTCAAAGGGATAGTAATACAGCTGAGGGCAAGCGCTACTGATGGGGCAAAGAAAATTGTAATGAGATTAGATAAGATTACGCATGCATAGGTTGGGCAAGGAAACGGCAGGGAATGGGCAGAATAGAAATGTGGAGCTATTGAAGGAGCAGGTTCTGTGTGTCTTTGATAAGTATGAACCTGTCAGAGAGGGAGGAAATTGTCAAGCGCAGGAGTCATGATTACTAAGGAAGTTGAATCTCATGTTAAGATGAAGAAGGCTTGCGTTATCATTGAGATGTGAAGGCTCAGACAGGGCCATTGAGAGTTACAAGTTAAACCGGAAAGACCTGAAGAGAGACTGAAGATGAACCAGGAGGGAGGCTGAGAATCTGTTGGCAGATAGGATAAGGGAAAATCCTAAAGCTCTCCAAAGGTATGTAAGGGCTAAAAGAATGAATGGAATAAAATATGGCCAATGAAGGACAGTCGTGCTAAGTAGTGTGTGGAGTCAGAAGTGATGGGGGAAGTGCAAAAGCAATATCTTCCGTCAGAATTCGCTCTGGAAAAACAAAATGTTGTCGTGAACAATACTGAGAAACAGGCTACTAGACAAGTTCGGATTGAAGTTCCCAAAGACGAGGTGTTATAAACTCTGAATATGTGAAAATATATAAATTCCCTCGGCAGGATGTGATTTATCCTAGGATACTCTGGGAAAACAAGAATCAGATGTTGGAGCCTTCGACCTTGATCTTTATGTTGTCATTGTCCAAAGGTATAGTACCATAACACTACTGGATTGTAAAAGTTGTTCCCTTATTCAAGAAGGGAAGTAGAGAAAACCATGGAAATTATAGACCATTGACCATTCTGTCGGTTGTGGGTAAACTGTTGGAAAAGTTCTAAGAGATAAGATTTGTAATTATCTCGACTAGAATAATTTTATGAGGGAAAGTCAAGCCGGTTTTGTGAATGGGAGGTCGAGACTCACAAACTTTATTGAGGTGTTTGAGTAGGTCATTAAACTGGATGTCAGTTTGCTCACTGAATTGGAAAGTTCATTTCCAGACTTTCATCACCCTACTCGGTAACAATTTCAGTGGGTCTCCAGGCGAAGCACTGTTCATGATTCATGCTTTCTATTTATATGCTTGGGTTTCTTTGGGTTGGTAATGTCATTTCCTGTTCTTTTTCCTCAGCGGGAAGTCGATGGCGTCGAGCTCGAAGTGTTTGTTGGTAGATTTCTCGTCGGAATGCCATACATCGAGGAATTCTTCAGCATGTATCTGTTTGGCTTATCCTATGATGGATGTGCTGTCTCAGTCGACCTTTGTGTTTGTCTAATGTAGTGTTTGTTCCTGTTCTTGCACGGTATTTTGTAAAAGTCATCAGTTTTTGCATATGGACAAATAGGCAGAAAACGAGCAACCAGGATACATGAACATCAACTAACCACAAAACAACGTGACCCTCTCTCACTGGTACCCTTACATACAGATAAGGAAAGGCACCACTCTGACGCACAACGCATCCATCCGAGCAAAAGTGAAACCGAGACAGACACGAGAATTCCGAGAAGCATGGCATTCTAACCGGAAATCTATCAAAAATCACATGCAGGTAGACCCCATCTACAACCCCCTGAGGGAAAGAACAGGAAATGATATCACAAAAGGAAATGACATGACCAACTCAAAGAACCCCAAACATGTAGATAGAAAGCAGAAATCATGAACAGGACGTCGCCTGAAGGCCCACTGAAGATGTTACCCAGGAGGGTAACGAAACATCTGGAAATGAGCCTTCCAGCTCAGCGAGCAAATCTTCATGTGGAAGCTAAACCTGAGCTACAAATCTTGTCAAAGCTCACCAGGTGACTAAACAGATAGATGAGGATTAAAGCGGTTCATGTAATGCACGTTTGGATTTCAGTTAGCCGTTTGATAAATTTCGCCATGGTAGGTGACTGCACAAAATCCTGAGGTATGGGCTTGAAGAATATTTCGTGCTTTGGATCAGAAATTATCCAGCTGAAAGAAGACAGAGCGTGTTACTTGATGGGAAAACGTCATTCTGGAATTCAGTTGCTATTGGTGTACTGCAACGATCTGTTTTGGGTTCAATGCTTTTTCTCGTTTTTTTATAAACGACCTGGATGGGGACGTAGAAGGATGGGTTCGTAAATTTGCGGATGACACAAAGTTCAGTCCAGTTGTGCATAGTGCTGAAGGATATTGTAGGTTACCTAGGGAGACAGGTATGCTGCAGAGCTGGGCTGAGAGTTGGAATTTAATGCAGAAAAAATGTGAGAAAGAACATGGCATTAAAAATTAACACAGAATATAAAGATCGATAGCAGAAGTTTCTATTAAAATATAAAATGAAAAAGAGTGGCAAAAGTAAACGTTGACACTTTTGTGGATAAGAAGGGGCATTTACTTATAGGATATGCAGAAATAGCCTTGACATGGAACAAACATTTGCGTCAGTCTTCACAGTGGAGGATATCAATAACATGCCAGTGGTTGACAAAGCGATGACGGTTGGTGACGACCTGGGAACAGTCCTTATAACAAAAGAGCTTGTGTTGGATTTTTGGAGCTAATTTAGCAAAGGATGGTTACATCTCCAGGCACTGATGGAATGCATTGCGGGGTACTAAACGCAATGCTGTGTTAAAAAGAAGTGCGCTGGTGGTATTTTTCCAAATTTCATTGGTCTCTGGGGCAGTCCCAGCAGATTGGAAAACACAAATATGACAGCACTGTTTAAAACGGGAGGTAGACAAAATATGAGGAATTAGATCAGTTTGCTTACAGTGTCGAAACAGGCCCTTCGGCCCAACAAGTCCAAACCAACCACCGAAGCGCAACCCACCCAGACCCATTCCCCAACATGATAGAAGTTTGTTTAACCTCTGTAGTGCAGACACTTCTTGAGTCTATTATCGACGAAGAAATAGCAGGGCGTCTCGACAGAAATTGGATAGACGCAGCATGGGTTAATGAAGGGCAGGTCATGTCTGAAAAATCTTTTCGAATTCTATGATGGCATTACGAGCATGGTGTATAACGGGACCCAGTGAATTGGTGTAACTAGATTTTCAAAATGCCCTCGACATGGTGCCGTTCAAGGGTTGACAGCAAACGGATGCATGCTGTTAAGGGTAAAGTATGAGCATGGATTCAGGATTGTTTGTCCAACAGGAAGCGCAGAGCGGGAATAATTCAGTGCTATTCTATTGACCGTCAACGGTTTGCCTCAGGGATCGGTACTGTGACCGCAATTACTTACAACTTATATGGATGATTTAGATTTTGGTACCATGCTCATCGTGTCAAGGTCTGCAGTTGACACAAAGGTGAGTAGCAGAGCAAAGTGTGCGGAGAACTGTGAAAATTTGCAGAGGAACATTGAAATATTGGGTTAATGGGCAATATTCTCACGTTCTATGAATGTATCTGTCACATATTCCGCGATTTTAGGGAAGGTTTCCATGGGGCTGGTGGGGGAGGTGTTGAGAGAGAAGGCACAGTGCAACACGGTGCTCCGGAGGGAATGTTTCCTGGGGAAGGCGGACAAGGGCGGGGAGGGGAATATATATTTGGTAATAGTATTTCGCTGGAGGTGGTGGAATTAGGAAAATATTTCGTTGATCACTTTGAGTACCACAGCGATTAAGGTTCCAGACCATGTTCTGACAAAAATGAGATGAGAATGGATCATTGCCTCATGACGGACATTTGCGTGATGGGTCCAAAGTCCTTCTTTGGTGCAGTGAAAGTCACAATGTCTTTGAGAAGATAACTTTAGCAGCCATATAGCATTGTGGCCCCAAGAGCGGGTCATAGTCAGGGATTTTCTTGACTCCCTAAAGCCTGTATATCACATAGCCTGCGTTTACACGGCACCTATGATTTGTCACCGGCAGTCTCCATTAACAGCTGTTCACTCTCCGAGCGAGAGCGTTATTCACCTCATTGACCAAATGTTCTTCTCTTTCTTTTGTTCTTTCCCGACCAACTGTTTACTCCTTTACAATACAGAATGAGACATGATGGGATAGTTCTTGTTCGCCTGGATGATTGCAGTGTTAAAGAAACAATGCACAGGAGAAGCACAGCAGATTAGCATCTGAGTTGCAAGAGATATTTAAATCACAACCTTCTTGAGGATTCCTTAGTGCAGTTGCAACAAAACCGAAAAGCTCAACACCGTCCAGATCAGAGCAGCTGAATTGAGCAGGAACACACAACTAATAAAACATCGACAAACATCCATTCCCACCACAACCAAACACTGAGACATGGAGTCTGCACCATCCATAAGATGCACTGCAGATATTCACCAAGGGTCCTTAATCAGTACATTACAAACTCACAACTACTTCCATCTAAAAGGAAAAGGGTAGCAGATATATAGGAAAGACCGACAACCCACATACCATCCTGCTCTGGAAATATATTGCCGTTCCTCTAGAATCACTGGGTCAAAATTGTGGATTTCACTCACCTATAATTTGGGTCTACCGACAGCACACGGAATCAATGGTTCAAGAAGGCAGCTCATCATCACCTTGTCCAGTCAAATCAGGAATGAACAATAAATGCTGACCTGTTCTGGAGTACCCACATCCGATGAAGAATGACAATCATGTGCTTTGGTGTTCTGAGGAGTTCTCTCTGACTGAGATATCTCTGGTTTTACTTGAGGGATATCAAAGATGCGGATTTGCATTTTGGGAAACTGAAACGAAGCATCACATCAGAATTTGATGGGGTTGTTTTGTTCCATGTAGCCTGAACCTCACTGGCCTTTGAAAATGAAAGCAGAATGTTACATTCATATTGGAGTGAAAGCATTCACTATCTGAACTATCGAGACATAATTGGGGGGACGCTGGAGAGAAACTGCGGTAATATGGTGACGATTCAGGTACTTGTCTGCCCTGTAAATTCATCAGTGCAACCACACCGGGGAAACGCCATTCAACTGTTCCGAGTGTGGAAAGGGATTTCCTCAGTTTTCTAACTTGCTGACTCACCAGTGGGCTCACACGGAGAAGAAACCATTTAATTGTCCAGAGTATGGAAAAAGCTTTAAAAGTTCTCACGAACTACTGTACCATCAATGTGTTCACGCTGATGAGAATCCATTCAAGTGTTCTCACAGAGGAAATGCGTTTAGGCCGCCATTTGATCTCACTTTACATCTGCGAACTCAGTGGACAGACCGTTCGCCTGTTCTAAGAATGGGAAAGGATTCATTCAGTCATTCAGTCTGCTGAGACACCAGTGAGTTCACACAGAGTAGAGATCATTCGACCGCTGTGATTTGAAGTAATTAATTGATTCCGGCAATCTGCTGAAATACAAGAGAGTTCACACTGGAAAGAGACCATTCACCTGCTTTTACATTTCTCAAACGTACAGAATGACGAGCAAATTGATATTGGCGAGAGGCCATTCATATGTTCTGAATTGGGGAAAGGATGCACTTTATCCATCCATCCTCCTGATACACCAACGGGTTCACTGTGACAATAATTTATTTTAATGACGCAGTGTGGGAAATGCTTTGTAATTTTCCAGTATTTGACGTCCCATCAACATGTTCACGCTGATGAGAACACAATCTTGTGCTCTCACTGTAGGACTGTTGTTTCTCTGATATAAGTGAATACACTTCACAAGGTCTTCATTTAGATATGAAGAGCATTCAGAAATGCTGAATGTATTGAAATATATTTAAGTACAAATACACACTTAACAATGAAGAAAAGGACCAAGAACAGGGCAGTCAATGGATATCTACCAGTCTCCTCTAATTATACGGAAATGAGGAAACAAAATATTTGAATTTGATGTGATTGAAAACTGAACAATTAAACACCAGATCAATTAAAGAGATTAAACACATCCAATGAAGTAAACCCATGCTGACAGAATGAACACACTTCAATTCTCGATGCAATAACACCATATCGCATTCACATGCGACCTCACTGGATTGTTTGCACTGTTACCGTCTTACCAGACTGTAGAGGCTGCTGCCTTCATTTGAGAAAGAAGAGGCGTTTGATGATTTCACCAGAGCACCACCAGCCCACAGGTCAGAAAATATTTAGTGAAGGACAACCTTTAAATTAACCTCAAACCAGTGATAGGAATTGGAACCACGCTGCGAGCATCACACTGCTTTATAAGCCAACAAAGCAGCCAACCTAGCGAAACAGATTGCACCTGACTGGGCTGTCACACGTGCGAATGAGTAATTGAATCCCTTGCTACCAACAGTGCAAATTAACTGCCTCTCCACGAACGGTGGCTCACTAATTAGCACTGCTGCCTCAGAGCATGAGGGGCTGGCTTCGATTCCAGCCTCGGAGACCTGTCTGTGTGGCGTTTGCACGTTCTCCACGTGTCTGCGTGAGTTTCCTCCAGGTCCTCAAATTCATCCGACAAGACAAAAGGGTGCGCGGTTAGGTGAATTGGTCATGCTATATTACCCATACCGTAGGTTAATAGTTGGGGTAAATATAAGGGAGGGTAATGGGTTTGAGTGTTCTTTGGAGAGTTTGTGTGGACTTGTTGGGCCGAAGGGCCTGTTGTTGTACTGCATGGATTCTCATGTGTTTTCTGGTGTTCCATCACATCATTGCTACTCCTTAAACTCTTTTCAAAGTCAGACCATTAAGATTTTCTGTCATTTGTGGGAACAAGTCATATCTGCTGAGATTGGAGTTCCGAGTTAATCACTTCCCAGGCAAGGAGCAAGTAAATGTTTCTCGCTCGTGTGAATATGCTCGTGCTCACTGAATAGAGATGAACAGGAGAATCTCTTTCCACACTCAGTGCAGGCGTCTCTACAGTGTGCCCATTCTTCTTTATCTGAAGCTTTGCTGATTTAATAAATGCCTTCTCATACACAGAGCAGAAGAATGGTGTCTCTCCAGTATCATGTCGGTCGGGTGACATTAGGCGGGGTTGTGAAGATAATCACTTACCAAAAAGAGCAGACAAATCTTCTCTTCCTTTGTTGTCGTTTGCGTGCCATTTGGATTGATCCCCAGGTGAATACCTTCCCGTCATGGAACAGCTGAGTGGTTTGTCCCCATGTTAACAGGTTGATGTTGAATTAAGATTTTGAATTTACAACCTTTGCACATCTTAAAGTTTATTTTTCAACAGTATGGGAAATGACTTGCAAACCTGCCCACACACAGCATGGCCAATAAGAACACAGAAAATCAATCCTGTCCAAGCCATACAACGAGCACCCAAAATGCATCAGCATTGACCAAACAGGCTGACAAGGGAACCATACATGACCACAGTCATTCACAAACCAGAGGATACACTTCCCAAGACAAACTAAGCTTGCTCGTCCCGATAAACACAGCTGTCCCAAAGGCCGAACTGTAATCTAATACCCCAGTGATATCAAAGCCACATGAAGCTCAGGCCAGCCAGGGATGGACCAGAATACCTTGCTCATCACTGGAGAGCACCAATCTTATCACCTTACTGCCAAGGAAAGGGACATTCTCACATACCCACAAAGAGAGCTGGAACCCCCTGATCCCATTCTAGAACTGATTGATGTTACTGGATGCTTGATTGTGTCTTGATTGTATCAAGCTTGTGCCGTGATCCGGATCCAGCCAGGGGAGAGCCGGACGGGCAAGGGAAGCCTGGCAAAATAGAATGAGAGACTGCTGATTCAATTTTTCGCATCAATCCTAAGAGATTCCTCAGCTCGAAGGAAATTGCCAGAGGCTCCAACAGTTCACTTATTTTTCTGTCTTATGGTTTCTGAGCATTTGCATTGGATGTGTCTGTTTGTTTTGCGGTTGCTGACTGCATGTCTTGTCAGTTTCAGGTGTCTCATCTAAGTGAGTTTATCCATCAGACAAGTGTTTGTTTACAGTGCGGTGAGGGATTATGCGCTCAGTAATCCTTCATTGCTTGACCTGTCAATCACTCACTGCTTCTGTGTTCTGTGAGTACTCCCTCTGTCTTTCCTCGAAACCCGAAGTGCAATGCTAAGCAGTCAACGCAGGACATCCAGTACGCCATGGGCGCAGGGAATTCCACCCATTGCTGGGATGTGCTAACTGGGCGTCCCCAACTATGTGGTGAGAACGGCCGAGGACCGAAGTTGTACAAGACGATATTAAGGAGGCGTGTATGTTTAGATTCCTTTCAGTGTAGAAACAGGACCGTCGACCCAACAAGTCCACACCGACCCTCGGAAGAGTACGCCACGCAGACCCATTTCCCTCCCACTAATGCATCTGACACTATGGGCAATTTAGCACGACCATTTCACCTGACTTGCACATCTTTGTGATTGTGCGAGGAAACCGGAGCACACGGAGGAGTCGCACGCAGACATGGGGAGAATGTGCAAACTGTACACAGACAGTCGCGCAAGGCTGAAATCGAACCTGGGACCCTGGCGCTGTGAGGTAGCAGTGCTAACCACGCTGCCCTGTAAATGCGTGAACTTCAAAATAAAGATCGGAGATTCTCTTGTTATACCTGGTTCACTGGCAGACACTGTGCTGAAAGAGACAGGGAATGGCGGTTACTTTACCCACTTTACAGGAGACGTTTACACATGGCCACAAGGAAATTGGCCATATGGGAGGTCCTTTAAATCCGATAAGCTTGATTATTGTAGCACGGCCATTACGGGAGGGCACGTTGACCCCTCCTGGGACACTGTATACATGCTGCAGTGTCTTGAAAAATTTCGGCAGGTTGCCCAGCAGTATCAGGCCGCAAAGGTGAAAGACTGCTGCAATAACAAGCGACACTGTGATCCCAACAATTCAAGATGCGGCCACATCGCCGTTTGCCCCACAGTACCCGAAATTTCGCATACTGGCTTCAAAGCCAGACCCGTTGGGCCTGAATGAAGTGGCTGCATTTTTTTTTTATCATGCATTACACAGCAAGCCCGCGATGGGACACATTAGCCGCCGGGCAGTATGAATCACCACTGCTGCCCAACACAAACGATAACTCCAGACTCACAAGAAGCCCGAGTGCTTGCCGAAATTACCAGCGCACCAACTGTCAGTTTCCCCGCATCGTGATTGGGTGCACTCCCCTGTATAAGACGTGGATCCACGCAGAGGTCTGGGCCATGCGACAAGATGCCCCAGACCCATTGAAGTGACTGGTCCCGTTCTACAATTGAATCATCAAAATTTCCTGAATGTACAACTGTCCGTCCCAAGATGTGCAGACCCTATTACAGCTTGCGCATATGACCCACTGGGTGATCATTCGCCCTGTTATTGACATCCCCATCCAACCCTGGTACACCGCTTCAGACTGGGAAAAAGTGGTTGGACAGCACCGTGAAGGATGCAATAAAGGGCAGTGCAAGACTGCACGCCGATTTCGCGCTGTTATCCAGTGTCTGCAGAGC
>NC_057717.1:43001919-43014356 GCF_004010195.1 Chiloscyllium plagiosum | reverse complement strand
ACACGTCTGGCAAAATTCAAATGCATTCCCCTGAAATCCAGGCCAGTAAAAATGTCTTTGCATTTTAGCCTCCGTTCTCCTCACGCCGAAGTAACCTCCAATTTGTGGCACATGCGGCACTCGCAGCACCACTTTTCTGTAGCCTACAGGAAAAAAAAATTCTGCCCATTTTTCACTTGCTTGAATATGTGTTGCTCTCCATTTTCTCCTTAACATATCATTTGCTACGTAATATCACACGGGGATGCATTCACTCTCCTTCCAGGTACAGGTCTTCTGATCCAACTGCTTTAATTTATCATCTTTCTGCTGTAAGTCAGCAGCACAGCAGAGCTGAATATGCTTGCATTCTTAACGCTTGTCCCCTGCTGTGTCCCACTGATCTGATTTTAAAAATATTTTGTAATCATATTTCAGCTTCCTTATCCCTGCCGTTTGATTTCTCCTGCTTCAGCTTGTGACTCTGTGATCGCGTTAAGACACAATCTGGGAAAATTCCTTGATTAACTTCCTGCATTGCTGCACTTGCCTGCATCTCGACTGGTTTTTCAATTGGAGTAGGCAGCACGCTTACCGGTGATTGAGCTATAACATTTGCAAGCACAAATTGTATTCTTGGAGCTGAGAGTTTGTCCAGACATCCCACCAGAAATTCCCCACTCTTTCTGCCCACTCTAGCCTCACTTTACATAACTGAGCAATTTTTTGTCCCACCATGAATTCCCGTGCACATAGTGCTTCAGGACTACACATTTTCCCCTCCTTCACAGACAGGCACGATCCTGTGTCCCTGAATATTGTTATCTCTCTACCTGCTACTCCTGGCCAAGGTAAATAAACTTTACCTTTGCAGGAATATTTTTAAAGCAGATCTGGCACTTCCCCCTTTCCAACCTCTGATCGACTTGTGCACTCTGATGCAGCTTTCCACCCTCCACTGTGCTTTCTATTGCCATGCCAACAAAACATCCAGGCTTGTTTCGATTTCCTACATCTGACTTTCCAGTGCTTTCCCTAATTCTCCAACACTGATTTCATGTGGCCTACTTTGTTGTAATGAAATCCTCAGATCTTGTTCCTTTCAAGAGTTCCCTATTTACCCTGTGATAAGTTATCTTAATGACTTTCACAGAGATTTAACTTTCCCCTTCCACGTCAGGATTTCTTTTTGCCCCAATTTCGATCCCTCAGACTTAAAATTATTCTGGAAACCCATCCTTGTTTTATTGACCACTTCATAACAATCAGCCATATCAGCTGCTAACATTGCCGTTTGAACAATATGCTCTTCCAGATTAAGCTTATCTGCAGCCTTTCTCTCCAGCCTTTTAAGGTGAATTCCTTTAATAATTGCCAATTTCTGAAGTTCAAACCCTGTCTCCCTTTCTCTCTGCTCTGCTGCATTCTCTTCTTCCCTCTCTCTACTTCGAATCGTATCTGAAACTGCTTCAAATCTGGTGTCCTTTCCTTATCTCTCGCGTCTAACTCAAGCTGCTTCATTTCCAAATAAATTTTAACCATCTCTACAGATTCTATGGATTTCCCAGCTTAGTTTAATTCTGAGCTATTGCGGGAATGATCTCTCCTTTCCTCACAGAAATCGGCAAATACAACCCTAGCATGTCTGCTAATTCCTTAAGCCAGGCCTGAATTATTTGATGTAAGATTACCAACTTTACATTGTCCATAGCAAGACAACTCTTTGTACCTAAATGAGACATTGCTTTCCCAAGCATTGTCTACCCCAATCCAAATCAACACTCGAAATAAAGACTCAAGCACCTATCAGTTGCTCTGTTAATCCATCAACTACCTCCCAATTTGTTATGGACGAGGTTAAACCATTCAAAATGTTATTAAGCAGACAACCCAGACCGTAACGTTATATTTTTTTCGTTAAGTGTATAGTGAAAATTAGAGATGGAAATGTGTTGCTGGAGAAGCGCAGCAGGTCAGGCAGCATCTAGGGAACAGGAGAATCGACGTTTCGGGCATTAGCCCTTCTTCAGGAATGAGGAAAGTTTGTCCAGCAGGCTAAGATATAAGATAGGGAGGAGGGACTTGGGGGAGGGGCGTCGGAAATGTGATAGGTGGAAAAAGGTCAAGGTGAGGGTGATAGGACAGATTGGGGTGGGGGCGTAGAGGTCGGGAAGAAGATTGCAGGTTAGGGAGGCGGTGCTGAATTTGATGGATTTGACTGAGACAGGCTGGGGGGAGGGGAAATGAGGAAACTGGTGAAATCCGAGTTCATCCCTTGTGGTTGGAGGGTTCCTAGCATCTGCAGACCTCATTTTCTCTATAGTGAAAATTACCCGAGGAAGCTAGTTACAAAAATTATTCACAAAATGACGGATTGAAAAACAAAAACCAGAATATTGGATACCCACAGAACTTAGTCTATCCAAAGCAGACTTACTTATGCTGTTCTGAAAATACACAACAATCCGAAATAAACAAGAACCTTAAACACAGTAAAAATGAAAGAGAAGCTTACAGGTAAAAATTAGAAGGGCAGAAGGAGAAAGGTTATTAGTTAGTGCACCACTGCTGCAGGATTTCAAAACCAGAATTCAGCTTTCCAGAATGACCATTTCTAAAACAAAAAATCTTTGGCCTTAAGCCTCAGCTGTTTATGGAGAAACGAAAGGCCTCACAGCGAACACTTTTATCTCTGTAATACTTCATCCGATTCGAAGCCTGAATTGTTTTACAACGCCTTTGATAAAAAAGATATCAAGACACATTATCCTTGAGGAAAAGAACAGCTCAGTTTTTTTTTATAAAAGAGAACATCTTTGTGAGAGCCCAGTCCGTCCAAACTATCTTCATAAGTGAAACTCTTCGAACAGACAATATCCTGGTAAATCTGTTCTGCACCGTTATCAATGCAATCACATCCCTGCTGTAATGGTAATTGCAGAAAGCAACACAATACTCCAGCTAGAGCCGATTGGGAAATGAAATTAACTTTCAGTCGTCAGGTGTTTAGGGAATGTCAATGAAGGAGGCGCAGGACCTGCAAGTGCTTGGCAGATTGGGAGGGGGAGAATGAATTGCGTCAATGATGAGCTTCTAACCGCATATGAAACCTATCATTACGAACATGTTGTTACATCTCAGGAACAATATACAACACCACCACACCTGAGGAGAAGGCGAGGATTGCAGATGCGAGAGATTAGAGTCAGGAAGGATGGTGCTAGAAAGCACAGCGGTTAGGCAATATCTGTGGACCAGGAGTGTCAATGTTTCCAACATTCCTGATGAAGAACGTATGCTCGAAACATCGACTTTCCTACTCCATGGATGCTGCCTTACCTGGTATACTTTTCCGGATCCACACGGTTAAATCGACACCACCTCAGCTCAACTGCATAGGAAAATTAAGATGCACCTGTCACCACTCAGTTGATTCTTCTGTCGCATGCGAGACAAACTGCAATATTCATTTCCCCGTAAATATCAGATCATTCATATCACGAAAGAAAAGAAAACTGCAGAGGCTGAATGTCTGAGAGAAAAGAAATAATTGTTGCAGAATTCAGCATTCTGTCAGTTCAACTGAATGTTTGAATATTAATCTTGGTAAAGGAAAAGAGAAAGCTGCAGTTTAATAACTGCTACATTCTGATTCTGAAAAGAAAAACGAGTTTCATGAACTGTAATGTTTCGATCAGGCAATGCATGCTCACCTTGTCAAGTGCTGATAGGAATGGCAGAATATATATTGGCTTCACCACTGCTGAACAGATGCAACATATCATGATGCCTTCCGAATCAGTTGATGCTCCTGCCAAAAAATCAATGTGACTCATATCCCAGCACAGCCAGTTCGGTGTGTATTTCAGAGTCCTGCAACATCACATTTAATTTAAATGATCTTTATTGATTGTTCCTTATAAATATGGCATTCTCCATTTCAATGTGCATTGGACAGTATTGTACACACTCACTTATTCATCGGTATATCACTCAATTTTATTACCCCTAACGTTCAATTCACGACTTTACTACCAAACGACTTTCACGAAAAAAAATGTTCATTTTTAAAACCGAAGACTGAGCTGAAGCAATGCCTGTTGGAAATCAACCATCATTCTCTCACTCTCTATACCTTTTGTAGTGTGTCTCAGTGCCTGTCACCATAAACCTGTGCCCTTAGTTTTGAACTTCACCATTCTGCGTAAACGATTTAGGCCAGTTGCCTATCCATACCCGTCAAAATTTTATAAACGGTGAGAACGTTACGCGCTGCCTGGAACATTCCAGCGAAAAAGCTCCTGCCTACCCCATCTCCACGCTTAAATCCAGCCCTCAGGTCCCCACAACATCCTCGTAAATCATTCGTGGACAGTTTCAATTTTCACAAAATCCTTCCTGTAGAAGTTGACCATAATTGCAATCAGTATTCTAAATAATGTTCTATATCGCCACAACATGACATTCCAACTTGGATAATCGACTTTCTGACGAATGACAAAAAGCGTGCCAAGTACTTTCTTCACCATCTTGTCTCCTTGTGACACCACTTTATTTGCTTTTATCAATTTTGCCTTGACTGATTAAGTTGTGATTGTCACGATGTTCTGCTGCCTTGACGGACATGTGGCCCAACATGCAAAGTCTCTATGTTCCTCTGGGTTTCCGCGTGTCCTGCCATTCATTGAGTCATTCGTTGATGTGTTTCTTCCAATGTGCATCACCTCACGTTTTTCATGGTTAGTTTCAACATCCCCTGTCTGAATTTGACATTTGACAAATCCATCTCTGAGATCCTCCATCCTAAGACCTTCTTCCTCACTATTAACCACTTGGCTAATATTCATATCATCGACAACTCTGCTTCTCATTTCCTACTAGCTTGTTCTATATTATTTACACACATTCACAAACGACATGGGACCCAGCATTTATCCTTGTGTTACACCATTGCATACCAGTTCCAATCACACAAACAGCCTTCATCACCATCCTGTGTCTCCTACCACAACCAAATTAAGTTTGGATCCAACTTGCCAGGGGACCGTAAATCCCTTTTCACGTTTATCCTCTTACCAGTCTCCAGTGTGGTGTTGTGTTAAAGGCGATGTTGAAAACCACACAAACAACATCAACTTTACTGCCCTCGTTTAAAAACCCGATCAGTTGCCAATAAAATATACTTCATCCAATCTATTAGGCATGACATTCTGTAACAAAACCGTGATGACTCTTCCTGATGAAACCTTGCCTGGACAAGTGGCAGTTAACTCTCTCCTTCAGGGTTTGCTCCAAAAGGTTCCCTTTACCTGATGTGAGACTCACTGCTGTGTGATTCTCTGGTTTGTCTCTCCCAATCTTGCTGAAACGTGGAACTGCATTAGTCCAGTCCACTACAAACCCCAAGAGGAAAGTAAAACATTGCTCAGAACACCTGTAATTTCCTCCCTTGTCACAGAGAGGAACATAAGATACAAGTCCGTCCTGAATTGGGAATATGCCCACTTCAAGCCGGTTAGAACCACGAACACAACTTCAGTCCCTATGTTAAACTTCTTCAGAACCTTTCCATCCCTCTTCCTGCATTCTGCCCCATATCTTACCACAAGAGGAATGTTCACTAGCTGAGCAAATAAAGTGATTCACTCAGTTATGCCATTTGCTGACACAACTGTACTGTCACACTGGAGGGAGATCATTCAGATATTTTAACTCGAAAATGCTGTATTCAGCCTTTTTGGTTATAAAACATTTTGCTTTGATAGGCTTTTACAATGAGATCTTGTGTGAATTTTCTCCAACTGAAAAACATTCATTTTATTCCACCTCTTATGGAGATACCTATCTCTTCCCATCTGATATGACGGAGATTTTGCTCTCTGTTGTTTACCATATCCAGATCAGAACTTCGGCACAAATCCCAAGCACATGATTTCTTTCTTTATTGACCTACGAAGTCGATGCCAATGCCTCGCATTGTAATGGGAGTCATCAACAAGAGAACTTTTCAGGATTAACACAGTTGTGTCTTATGTGCAGGGGGTCATTACACAAGCACAGTATCAAGCTTCCTCAGGGGCAAGACCAAAAGATGCTGGAAAGAGAAATCGGAGTTAACATTTTGGGTCCAGTGACGCCGTCCTGAACACTCATGGTTTCCAGGAAAATTTTGGTCTATATGCAGAAGATATGCGGGGGCGCAGTAATTAGGAGGAAACGCGATGTCGGGACAGGGCCGAAAAAGAGAGACTAACAGTTGGACATAGGAATTGATAATGATTTGTTTTGAGCATGAAAAACTGTTCACGGAGACTGTTTATGACTAACCATAGGTAGTATGTAATGGCTACTATGCAATAACTAGGCCTGGTAGGTGTGTCAGGGCCGGGATATGGGAGACTTCAGACCTCTAAAATGATTGAAATTGATATGAAGGGTTGCGGGGTTCTCAAGCAGAAAATGGTCTGTTGCTTTTTCAGCATGCGCTGAGCTATGGTGGAACACTGCAGTCAGCCTGAGATAGAGACGTTGGCTTGAAAAATGATTCTGTGTAATGGAGCAGTCAACCGGAAGCTCAGGGACATTTTTGGCGATAGAACTTGGTATTCTTCAAAACGGTTATTCAGTCCACACTTCATTTCCCAAGGTAGTGGCGACCATAATATGAGCAGTAAATCTATTCGACTGGATTGTGCAAAGTGTAGGGAAAGTGTTGCTTCACCTGGAAGGTGTATTTGAGCACTTGTGTACTAAGTAAGGAGTTCAGAAATGGACAAGTGAGAAGAAGCAAGAAGCAAGAAGAAAGGATAGCATAGAAAATGTTATTAGAGATGTTGTTAATCAATGGGTAAGCAAGCGACCATAAAGGTACTATATCTGAATGTTCGTACTTTTCAGAAGAAGATTGGACATATAACGGCATAAATTATCACGAACGAATACAATTTAGTAGACATTGCAGAGACATGGAGACCGCATATTCAAGACTGGGAGGGAAATGTTCACGGGCATGAGACAATTTGGAAGGACAGAAAGGATGGTAAGGAAGGTGGTGAAACTCAAACATTCAAGGACAACCTCAGACCGATGCTGACAGATGATATACGTTCGATGGTGAATGAGTTTGTATCCATTTGGGAGGAAATTAGAAGTTCTAAGAAGAAAATGTCACCGATTGTCAGAGTCAATCCGCCTCCATATTTTAAGATCACACTGGGGAGGGCAATAAAAAATGACATAAATAATACCTTAAAAAATGGTATGGCAATTATTATGCGGGATTTTAATCAACATGTCGATCGGTCGAAGCAGCTCAGTCAGGGTAGCCTTTACTAGGGGAGTAGTGGCTGTATCTGCGATAGATTCCTTAAATACTGTGTAATGAAACAGGCCAACAAGGGGAGAGGTCAAATTAGATTTGGTACTGGGTAATGAACACGGCAAGGTGTTAGATTTGGCGGTAGGTGAGCACTTTGGTGATAGTTACCAAAGTTCAGTTATTTTTAATTGAGCTTTTCAAAGGGATAGTAATACAGCGGAGGTCAAGCGCTACTGATGGGGCAAAGAAAATTGCAATGCGATGAGGTAAGATTACGCATGCACAGGTTGGGCAAGGAAACGGCAGGGAATGGGCAGAATAGAAATGTGGAGCTTATTGAAGGAGCAGGTTCTGTGTGTCTTTGATAAGTATGCACCTGTCAGAGAGGGAGCAAATTGTCAAGCGCAGGATTCATGATTACTAAGGAAGTTGAATCTCTTGTGAAGATGAAGAAGGCTTGCGTTAGTATTGAGATGTGAAGGCTCAGTTCGGGCCATTGAGAGTTACAAGTTAAACAGGAAAGACCTGAAGAGAGACTGAAGATGAGCCAGGAGGGGAGCTGAGAATTTGTTGGCAGATAGGATAAGGGAAAATCCTAAAGCTCTCCATAGGTATGTAAGGGCTAAAATAATGAATGGAATAAAATATGGCCAATGAAGGACAGTTGTGGTAAGTAGTGCGTGGAGTCAGAAGTGATGGGGGAAGCTCAAAAGCAATATCTTCCGTCAGGATTCGCACTGTAAAAACAAAATGTTGTAGAGGACAATACTGAGAAACAGGCTACTAGACAAGATCGGATTGAAGTTCCCAAGGACGAGGTGTTACAAACTCTGAAAATGTGAAAATATATAAATTCCCTCGGCCGGATGTGATTTATCCTAGGATTCTCTGGGAAACCAAGAATCAGATTTCCGAGCCTTCGACTTTGATCTTTATGTTGTCATTGTCCAAAGGTATAGTACCCGAACACTACAGGATAGTAAAAGTTGTTCCCTTATTCAAGAAGGGAAGTAGAGAAAACCATGGAAATTATACACAATTGACCCTTCCGTCGGTTGTGAGTAAAGTGTTGGAAAAGTTCTAAGAGATAAGATTTGTAATTATCTCGACTGGAATAAGTTTATGCGGGAAGGTCAAGCCGGTTTTGTGAATGGGAGGTCGAGACTCACAAACTTCATTGAGTTATTTGAGTAGGTCATTAAACTGGATATCGGTTTGCTCACTGATTTGGAAAGTTCATTTCCAGACGTTTCATCACCCTCCTCAGTAACAATTTCAGTGGGTCTCCAGGCGAAGCACTGTTCATGATTCCTGCTTTCTATTTATATGTATGAGTTTCTTTGGGTTGGTGATGTAATTTCCGGTGGTGATGCCATTTCCTGTTCTTTTTCCTCAGCGGGTAGTCGATGGCGTCGATCTCGAAGTGTTTGTTGGTAGATTTCTGGTCGGAATGCCATGCTTCGAGGAATTCTTCTGCATGAATCTGTTTGGCTTGTCCTAGGATGGATGTGCTGTCTCAGTCGACTGTAGTGTTTGTCTCATGTAGTGTTTGTTACTGTTCTTGCACGGTATTTTGTAAATGTCATCAGTTTTTGCATGTGCACAAATAGGCAGAAAACGAGCCACCAGGATACATGAACATCAACTAGCCACAAAACGACGTGACCCTCTCTCACTAGTATCCTTACATACAGATAAGGAAAGGCACCACTTTGACTTGGACAACGCATCCATCCGAGGACAAGTGAAACAGAAACAGACACGAGAATTCCGAGAAGCATGGCATTCTAACCGGAAATCTATCATAGACCCCATCTACAACCCCCTGAGGAAAAGAACAGAAAATGATATCACAACAGGAAATGACATGACCAACTCAAAGAACCCCAAACATGTAAATAGAAAGCAGAAATAATAATCGGGATGTCGCCCGAAGGCCAACTGAAGATGTTACCCAGGAGGGTAACGAAACGTCTGGAAATGAGCCTTCCAGCTCAGCGAGCAAATCTTCGTGTGGAAGCTAAACCTGAGCTACAAATCTTATCACAGCTCGCCAGGTGATTAAGCAGATAGATGAGGATAAAGCGGTACATGTAATGCACGTTTGGATTTCAGTCAGCTGTGTGATAAATTTCGCCATGGTAGGTGACTGCACAAAATACTGAGGTATGGTCTTGAGGAGTATTTCGTGCTTTGCACTAGAAATTAGCCAACTGAAAGAAGTCAGAGGGTGTTACTTGATGGGAAAACGTCATCCTGGAATTCAGTTGCTTTTGGTGTACTGCAACGATCTGTTTTGGGTTCAATGCTTTTTCTCATTTTTTTATAAACGACGGATGGGGACGTAGAAGGATGGGTTAGTAAATTTGCGGACGACACAAAGTTCAGTACAGTTGGGCATAGTTCTGAAGGATATTGTAGGTTACATAGGGACACAGGTATGCTGCAGATCCGGGCTGAGAGTTGGCAAATGAAATATAATGCAGAACAAAATGTGAGAAAGAACATGGCATTAAAAATTAGCACAGATTATAAAGGTCGATAGCAGAAGTTTCTATTAAAATATAAAATGAAAAAGAGTGGCAAAAGTAAACGTTGACACTTTAGTGGATAAGAAGGGGCATTTACTTATGGGATATGCGGAAATAGCCTTGACATTGAACAGGCATTTGCGTCGGTCTTCACAGTGGAGGATATCAATAACATGCTAGTAGTTGACAAAGCGATGACGGTTGGTGACGACCTGGGAACAGTTATTATAACAAAAGAGCGAGTGTTGGATTAATGGAGCTAATTTAGCAAAGGATGTTTACATCTCCAGGCACTGATGGAATGCATTGCGGGGTACTAAACGCAATGCTGTGTTAAAAAGAAGTGCGCTGGTGGTATTTTTCCAAATTTCATTTGTCTCTGCGCAATCCCAGTAGATTGGAAAACACAAATATGACAGCACTGTTTAAATCGGGAGGCAGACAAAATCTGAGGAATTAGATCAGATTACTTACAGTGTCAAAACAGGCCCTTCGGCCCAACAAGTCCACACCGACCGCCGAAGCGCAACCCACCCAGACCCATTCCCCAACATTATAGAAGATTGTTTAATCTCTGTAGTGCAGACATTTCTTGAGTCTGTTATCGAGGAAGAAATAGCAGGGCATCTCGACAGAAATTGGACAGACGCAAAATGGGTTAATGAAGGGCACGTCATGCCTGAAAAATCATTTCGAGTTCTAAGGTGGCATTACGAGCATGGTGTATAACGGGACCCAGTGAATTGGTGTACCTAGATTTTCAAAATGTCCTCGACAGGGTGCCGTTCAAGGGCTGACAGCAAATGGATGCATGCAGTAATGGTAAAGTATGAGCATGGATTCAGGATTGTTTATCCAACAGGAAGCGCAGAGCGGGGATAAATGAGTGCTATTCTATTGACCGTCAACGGTGTGCCTCAGGGATCGGTACTGGGACCGCAATTACTTACAACTTATATGGATTATTTGGATTTTGGAGCCATGCGCATCGTGTCAAGGTCTGCAGTTGACACAAAGGTGAGTAGCAGAGCAAAGTGTGCGGAGGACAGTGAAAATTTGCAGAGGAAGATTGAAATATTGGGTCAATGGGCAATATTCTGGCGGATGGAATTCCGGATTTGAAGGTGTTCGCTGATGACAGGAGATTATGTGGAATAGGATTTTTTTTAAGCGAGGGCTGATTTTTGTTTGAACAATAAAGGAAGTAAAGATGACCTTCAGAGGTTGGTTAAGTGAATGTATGTCCGTGGAAAAATCAGGCATGATCTTATTGAATGGCGAAGTAGTCTCTAAAGCCCGTATGGCATAGTCCTGCTCCTCGTTCTCATGTTCTATGAATGTATGAGTCACATATTGCGCGATTTTAGGGAAAGCTTCCATGGGGCTGTTGGTGGAGGTGTTGAGAGAGAAGGCACAGTGCACCACGGTGCCCCGGAGGGAATGGTTCCTGGGGAAGGCGGACAAGGGCGGGGAGGGGAATATATATTTGGTAAGAGTATTTCGCTGGAGGTGGTGGAATTAGGAAAATATTTCGTTGATCATTTGGAGTACCACAGCGATTAAGGTTCCAGACCATGTTCTGACAAAAATGAGATGAGAATGGATCATTGCCTCATGACGGACATTTGCATATGGGTCCAAAGTCCTTCTTTGGTGCAGTGAAAGTCACAATGTCTTTGTGAAGCTAACTTCAGCAGCCATATAGCATTGTGGCCACAAGAGCGGGACATCGTCAGGGATTTTCTTGACTCCCTAAAGCATGTCTAACACATAGCCTGCGATTACACGCCACCTATGATTTGTCACCGGCATTCTCCATTAACAGCTGTTCATTCTCCGAGCGACACGTTATTCACCTCATTGACCAAAAGTTCTCCTATTTATTTTGTTCTTTCCCGACCAACTGTTTACTCCTTTACCGACAGCACACGGAAATGATGGTTCAAGAAGGCAGCTCATCATTACCTTGTCCAGTCAAATCAGGAATGAACAACAAATGCTGACCTGTTCCGGAATACCCACATCCGACGAAGAATGAAAATCATATGCTTTGGTGGTCTGAGGAGTTCCCTCTTACTGAGATATATCTGGTTTTATTTGAGAGGTATCATAGATGAGGATTTGCATTTGGGAAACTGAAACGAAGCATCACATCAGAATTTGATGGAGTCACTTTGTTCCATGTCGCCTAATCCTCACTGGCCTTTGAAAATGAAAGCAGAAAGCTACATTCACAGTGGAGTGAAAGTATTCACGATCTGAACTATCGAGGCATAATTGGAGGGGCGCTGGAGAGAAACTGCGGTAATGTGGTGACGATTCAGTTACTTGTCTGCCCTGAAAATTCATCAGTGCTACCACACCGGGGAAAAGCCATTCAACTGTTCCGAGTGTGGAAAGGGATTTGCTCAGTTTTCTAACTTGCTGACTCACCAGTGGGTTCACACGGAGAAGAAAACATTTAATTGTCCAGAGTATGGAAAAGGCTTTAAAAGTTCTCAGCTACTGCTTTACCATCCATGTGTTCACGCTGATGAGAAACCATTCAAGTGTTCTCACAGAGGAAATGGGTTTAGGCCGTCATTTGATCTCACTTTACATCTGCGAAC
>NC_057717.1:42993668-42999505 GCF_004010195.1 Chiloscyllium plagiosum | reverse complement strand
CACACAGCATGGCCAATAAGAACACAGAAAATCAAGCCTGTCCAAGCCATACAACGAACACCCAAAATGCCTCAGCATTGACCAAACAGGCTGACAAGGGAAACCATACATGACCACAGTCATTCACAAACCAGAGAATACACTTCCCAAGACAAACTACCAATAAGCTTCCTCGTCCCGATAAACACAGCTGACCCAAAGGCCGAAGAGTAATCTAATACCCCAGTGATAGCAAAGCCACATGTAGCTCAGGTCAGCCAGGGATGCACCAGAATACCTTGCTCATCTCTGGAGACCACCAATGGTATCGCCTTACTGCCAAGGAGAGGGACATTCTCACATACCCACGAAGAGATCTGGAGCCTCCTGATCCCATTCTAGAACTGATTGATGCTGCTGGATGCTTGATTGTGTCTTGATTGTATCAATCACGGCCAGAGCTAAGAGATTCCTCAGCTCGAAGGAAATTGCCAGAGGCTCCAACAGTTCACTTATTTTTCTGTCTTGTGGTTTCTAAGCATTTGCTTTGGATGTGTCTGCTTGATTTGCGGTTGCTGACTGCATGTCTTGTCAGTTTCAGGTGTCGTCTAAGTGTGTTTATCCATCAGACAAGAGTGTGTTTACAGTGCAGTGAGCGATTATGCGGTCAGTAATCCTTCATTGCTTGACGTGTCAATCACTCACTGCTTCTGTGTTCTGTGAGTACTCCCTCTGTCTTTCCTCGAAAGCTGAAGTGCAATGCTAAGCAGTCAACGCAGGACTTCCAGTACGCCATGGGGGCAGGGAATTCCACCCACTGCTGGGATGTGCTAGCTGGGCAACCCCAACCATGTGGTGAGAACGGCCCAGGACCGAAGTTGTACAAGACGATATTAAGGAGGCGTGTATGTTTAGATTCCCTTCACTGTAGAAACAGGCCTGTCGACCCAACAAGTCCATACCGACCCTCGGAAGAGTAAGCCACGAAGACCCATTTCCCTCCCACTAATGCACCTGACACTATGGGCAATTTAGCGCGGCCATTTCACCGGACTTGCACATCTTTGTGATTGTGCGAGGAAACCGGAGCACACGGAGGAGTCCCAGGCAGACATGGGGAGAATGTGCAAACTGCACACAGACAGTCGCCCAAGGCTGAAATCGAACCTGGGACCCTGGCGCTGTGAGGTAGCAGTGCTAACCATGCTGCCCTGTAAATGCGTGAACTTCAAAATAAAGATCAGAGATTGTCTTGTTTTCCCTGGTTCACTGGCAGACACTGTGCTGAAAGAGACAGGGAATGGCGGTTACTTTACCCACTTTCCAGGAGACTTTTACACATGGCCACAAGGAAAATGGCCATATGGGAGGTCTTTTAAATCCGATAAGCTTGATTATTGTAGCATGGCCATTACGGGAGAGCACGTTGACCCCTCCTGGGACACTGTATACATGCTGCGGTGTCTTGAAAAGTTTCGACAGGTTGCCCAGCAGTATCAAGCCGCGAAGGTGAAAGTCTGCTGCAATAACAAGCGATACTGTGATCCCAACAATTCCAGATACGGCCACGTCGCCCTTTGCCCCACAGTACCCGATATTTCCCATACTGGCTTCAAAGCCAGACCCGTTGGGCTTGAATGAAGTGGCTGCATTTTTTTTACCATGGATTACACAGCAAGCCCGCGATGGGACACATTAGCCGCCGGGCAGTATGAATTGCCACTGCTTCCCAACACAAACGATAACTCCAGACTCACAAGAAGCCCGACTGCTTACCGAAATTACCAGGGCACCAACTGTCAGTTTCCCCGCATCATGATTGGGTCCATTCCCCTGAATAAGACCTGGATCCACGCAGAGATCCGGGCCATGCGACAAGGTGCCCCAGACCCGTTGAAGTGACTGCTCCCCCGTTCTACAATTGAGTCATCGAAATTTCCTGAATATACATCTGTCTGTCCCAAGATGTGCAGACCGTATTACAGCTTGCACATATGACCCACTGGGTGACCATTAGCCCTCTTAGTGACATCCCCATCCAGACCTGGGACACCGCTTCAGACTGGGAAAAAGTGGTTGGACAACACAGTGAAAGATGCAATAAAGGCCTGTGCAAGACTGTATGCCAATATCGGGCTGTTCTCCAGTGTCTGCAGAGCAGCCAAACACTTGCTCGATGTCATTGTCCGCTTTAGGTTGGTCTGTGAATCCTCGTCGGGCATTCCATTAGCAGAGAACGAAAAGCTTGCCGTGCAGACCTTACATATGCGCACGTTTTCACGTTGCACAATCAAACGGCGAGCTGGACGGACACTTTAATTGTATTTAGTAAATTGGACGGGAATGGGTTGTTCACTACACCAAAACGGACGGGGACGTTCGACTGGCTCGCGCAAACCAACAACGACAAGGAAACCACCAGGCCAGTACAGCAAGCTAGGGAAATTCAAAGAAGGCAGTGCTGGAACAGTGTGAAATTGGAACATTGAGCGAGACAGTGCTGATCCAGGCAATGTCGCCCAGAGACATCTCCCCTCTCCCTCTCCCCTCAGGCACGATAGCAGTCCACCAACAACAGAAGCAGCTTCAACAGACTGCCTACATTCTGGCTGGTCCCTTCCCCCGTGCTCCAGAATCTAACTAGGACTATCGTGAGAGGGACTTTTCACAGGCGATCTCAATATGTCTCTAAACGCCCCGCCTGAAATTCTGATGGTGGATGTGGATGTCATGGGGAGCTGCTCATTTCTTTTGTGGTGGATTCTGGGTCTGTCCAACCGTCTGCGGCTCCCGACTCGGAAAATTACCGGAGTTGCAAGACACTCTGCACTGGTGGGTTTTCAGGGGGACACATGACAGACCCATTCTCTCCTAACCCATTAACTTCAGTATTGGACCTGCCACTGAGACTGATGCTGCCATTATTTCAGACTCCTGCCCAGTCGCCCTCCTGAGCCGGCAGACCTTGTGTAAATTGAATGCCAGTATCCACTGTTCCTTTGAGGGTCTCACATTAGAGAACCTGGACGCCCATTATTCCATGCTGCGGGCAGTAATTTCACACAGCCCTGAACCCTCTGACCAGGTAAGCTCTTGCTACTCTTGGTCATCCTCCAATTCACCTCCGTGCGCTCTTCTCGACACCTACTTGCCCTTTTTCCAACGGCTCCTTTCTGTAGAAAGCTCTCTGACTCGCTGCTTCCAGAGGGGTGCAAAATTGACGCTATTGACTTGTCATGCATCTCACCAGAATTAATTGAAAATGTCGATCCACCACGGTGACATGTAATAACAAAGTAGATTCTTGTGAAATTTAAGGTCTTCAAGGTGATCTTCTTAACAAATGCGGGTGCTATGATCTTGTACCTCTGCACTGACAGCTGAAGTGATGTCAAGCTGTTATCTGTTTTCTCCATTGGTTTTGATCATTCTGGCTCTCGTCTAATTGCCTGAAGACGACAGGGTGCCGACAACCTGAGAGATTTCTACGCGGATCGTGGTGACATTTTCAGAGGGGATGAGGAGCTGCTTTTGGTCACGGGAAGTGCCTGTGAGGCCCCCAACCCCCATTCACCCGAAACCTCACCACTCCCCATTATCCAGTTACTGCAGTCAGCAGCTGATCTACCCTGTCAGGGCACACTGGATCCTCCTTACCCTGAACTTTTGGAAGGACAGTCTGCTGCCATGAATTTGGCAATGGCTGGATGTCATGTGTTTTGCTTTCAATTTCACTTTCATCTCTGGCCACATGTAAGTTATTCAGTTTAACCTTGTAACCCTTCCAGAAAATGTCCGCTCGCTGATCCCTTTTTGTCAACTTAACCAGGTTCCCCATACGTAGTCACCACCTCAGCAATCTCTACCTGAACTTGCCCACATTGACTTATTGATCTTCTCCAGCCTTGATAGAACAGGGACTGTTCCTGTACTCAAGCAGCCTGCAGGAACCTTAGTGAATCAGGGAGCAACCTGAATCTAATTGATGGTAAATGTTTGTTAGTAGTCAATAGCACTCCAGAGCTGTTGTTTGAAAGTATAGATAACAGCCTTTAAATATGATTGCTGCATTCTCTGAAACGGAACATCCTCTGCCCACAATGGTTGGACGACAGTTAATTGACTAGTTCTGACAATATTGCATTCAAGACTTTTCCTATCCTGCCCACGTGGCCACACCTCCTGATTCCAATCCCTGGTCCCAGTATTTCATAGCTTCCAGTATCATTTTGGCACTTATGCTCAATTCCACCACAAACTCCATTCCCGACCTATTACTTTGTGCTTCCAAGCAACTTTGGGCAAGAAAGTTGGGATGCAGAGGTTCTGTTTTGCACCCTTATCATTTTGTTATCTCATCATTCCTGCACCTCCATTTTGTTTTCGTTCCCTCTGGTTCCCCTCTTTGTTCTTTGTCACGAAATCCTTTTAATTGCTGCATTTTAACTTCTGACGAAAGCAGATGGAACTCAGGCAGAGTAAGAGTCTACAGCAGATTGTGAGTATCTGTTAATTGGCAATATAATAATTAAAGTATGATTAGGATTCATGAAAATTTACGCTTAAAGTCCAGGTTCTCCCTTATTGACACTTAGTATTTTCCTCGATTTAATTTTCATATTTCAGATTCTAGTACAATCAGTTCAGCTCAAATGGCAAAAGACAGCTGGAGTCGCTGTAATCACTGCAACGCAACGTGATATTGGACACGTGAGAACTTCAGCTTCTCTCCCCAGTGCTCTCTCTGTCTGAGCAACTTTCTCTGATTTACCTTACTTCCCGTTTAAGCGGCCGTGTTTAAGGGGGAAATGCAATTGGCTGTTGTTGAATCTCCAGCTCGAGCTGACAGAGGGTTATCTCCAATTGTGAGGTCAAGAGACCCAGCAACAATGTGATGAGATTCAGTGGCCAGGCCCCACCGAACAGCCTCTGTAGAATCTCAATGTCTCAGTGTTCCCCAATGGGAAAGGCACGACCAGGAAGAAGTCACTGTGGGCCTCACTATAGGTTGCACAGGGGGACACTGACCATTACACACAGAGGTGGACAGCCAGTTCCCTGTGACTTTGCTTGGGAATTGAACCTGCATGTGTTTAGGACAGGAACTCTTCCACTGGGTTAGATCCAGACATTCCACAGGGTGGAATATCTACTTTCCGAATACCTTATATACTACCGAACACATAATGGAGAGTATCATTTACCGCAGATCCTAATGGATTGCGCAACCAGAGAATTACACTGAAATGTATAAATAGTTCTCTGCATTAACTCAGTCAGAACGGAACCATTCCAGTGGTCAGATATTTGTTGAAGAAGCACAAGCTGGCGTTGCATGTCAGGCCCCTGCAAAAACCTGGACATAGACTCTGTTGTAATCAACTGGGGACCTGAAGACATTGATGGGGAGACCCTCCTAAATAATTCACTACATTTTGACCATTTGGAGGGTTCCAGTTGGAAAGTTACTAGTTGGCCAGGAAATGCGAGCCAAGAATGCTCCCACCTAACAACATTTGGATAGTCACTTTGGCCACGTGCAGGCCTCGACACATGCCCAACATCTCGCTCTGAACAATCTGCCATTTTTTCTAATCCTTCCCACTCGCCCAAATCCCCAAGTCACTAGCGCCACATCCCTAACACCGCTCAACTCCAGCCTCCCATAACCACTTTTATGACACTCCCCAAGTCACTAGCGCCACATCCCAAACACCGCTCAACTCCAGCCTCCCATAACCACTTTTATGACACTCTAAACCCTAAACAAACTGCCACCTGATCCCACGATTACCTAGATACGCATTCTTTCACAGCCGGTGTCAGGGTTTGGCTGAGGATCTGAGTGAACAAATCAC
>NC_057717.1:42977918-42993168 GCF_004010195.1 Chiloscyllium plagiosum | reverse complement strand
TGGATCCAATCATGATGCCGGGAAACTGGCAGTTGGTGCCCTGTGAATTTCGGCAAGCAGTCGGGCTTCTTGTGAGTTTGGAGTTATCAGTTGTGTTGGACAGCAGTGGTAATTCATACTGCCCACCGGTAATGTGTCCCATCGCGGTCTTGCTATGAAATGCATGGCAAAAAAATTGAACCACTTCATTCAGGCCCAACGGGTCTGGCTTTGAAGCCAGTATGGGAAATTTCGGGCACTGCGGGGCAGAGGGCGGTGTGGCCGGATCTGGAATTATTGGGGTCTCAGTATCGGTTCTTATTGCATCAGCCTTTTTTTTCTCGGCCTGATACTGCTTGGCAACCTGACGAAACTTTGCAAGTCACTTCAGCATGTATAGAGTGTCACAGCAGAGGTCAACGTGCCCTCCCAGAATGGCCGTGGTCGAATATTGAAGCTTATCGAATTTAAAGGACGCCCCATATGGTCAATTTCCTTATGGCCATGTATAAAAGTCTCCTGTAAAGTGGAGAAAGTGAGGACTGCCGATTCTGGAGATCAGAGCTGAAAATGTATGCTGGAAAACGCAGCAGTTCAGGCAGCATTCAAAAAGCAGGAGAATCGATGAGTCGGGCATAAGCCCTTCTTCAGGAACGAGGAAAGTGTGCCCAGCAGGCTAAGATAAAAGTTAGGGAGGAGGGACTTGGGGGAGGGGCCTTGGAAATGCGATAGGTGGGAGGAGGTCAAGGTGAGGGTTATAGGGCAGAGTGGGTGTGGGGGCGGAGAGGTGAGGAAGAAGATTGCAGGTTAGTAAGTTGGTGCTGACTTCGAGGGTTGGGGCTGATATAAGGTGGGGGGAGGGGAAATGAGGAAACTGGAAAAATCTGAGCTCATCCCTTGTGGTTGGAGGATTCCTCGGCGGAAGATGAAGCGTTCTTTGTCCAGCCGTCGTGTTGCTATGGTCTGGCGATGGCGGAGTCCAAGGACCTGCATGTCCTTGTTGGAGTGGAAGGGGGAGTTGAAGTATTCAGCCACGGGTTGTTTGGGTTGGTTAGTCCGTGTGCCCCAGAAGTGATCTCCGAAACGTTCCACAAGTAGGTGGCCTGAAGGGGAGACAGGCCGCCTACTTGCGGAACACTTCAGCGAACATCTCTGTGACACCTGGACCAACCAACCCAAACGCCCGTGGCGCAACACTTCAACTTGCTCTTCCACTCCACCAAGGACATGCAGGTCCTTGGACTCCTCCATGCCAGACCATAGCACCACGACGGCTGGAGGAAGAGCGCATCATCTTCCGCCTAGGAACCCTCCAACCACATGGGATGAACTCAGATTTATCCAGTTTCCTCATTTTCCCCTCTCTCCACCATGTCTCAGTCCCAACCGTCGAAGGCAGCACCACCTTCCTAACCTGCTATATTCTTCCTCACCTCTCCGCCCCCACATCCACTCTGGCCTATCACCCTCAACTTAACCTCCTTCCACCTATCGTATTTCCAACGCCCCTCCCCCAAGTTCCTCCTCACTACCTTTTATCTTAGCCTGCTTGGCACACTTTCCTCATTGCTCAAGAAGGGCTCATGCCCGAAACGTAGATTCTCCTGCTCCTTGGATGCTGCCTGACCTGCTGCGCTTTTCCTGTAAAGTGGGCAATGTCATCCCCTGTCACTTTCAGCACAGTGTCTGCCAGTGAACCAGGTATAACAAGACAATCTCCAATCTTTATTTTGAAGTTCACGTATTTACAGGGCGGCGTGGTTATTACTGCTACCTCACAGCGCCAGGGTCCCAGTTGAATTTCAGGCTTGGGAGACTGTCTTTTTGCAGTTTGCAGTCTCCCCATGTCTGCGTGGGACTCCTCCGTGTGCTCCGGTTTCCTCCCACAATCACAAAGATGTGCACGTCCGGTGAAATGGCCGCGCTAAATTGCCCATAGTGTCAGGTGCATTAGTGGGAGGGAAATGGGTCTGCGTGGCTTACTCTTCCGAGGGTCGGTGTGGACTGGTTGGGTCGACGGGCATGTTTCTACACTGTAGGGAATCTAAAGTTACATGCCTCCTCAACATCGTCTTGTACAATTTCTGTCCTGGGCCGTTCTCACCATATAGTTGGGTTTCCCAGCTAGCACATCCAAGCAGTGGGTGGAATTCCCTGCCCCCGTGGCGTAATGGACATCCTGCGTTGTCTGCTAAGCATTGCACTTCATCTTTTGAGGAAAGACAGAGGGAGTACTCACAGAAACACAAGCAGTGAGTGATTGACAGATCAAGCAAAAAAGGATTACTGAGCGCACAATCGCAAACTGCAGTGTTACCAAACACTTGTCTGTTGGATAAACACACTTCTGCTAGACACCTGAAAATGACAAGATATGCAGTCAGCAACCGCTAAACAAACAGAGACATCCAAATCAAACGATCAGAAACCACAAGACAGAAGAAAAGTGAACTTGTGGAGCCCCTGTCAATTTCCTTCGAGCTGAGGAATCTCTTAGGATTGATGCGAAAAATTTAATCAGCGGTCTCTCATTCTATTTTGCCAGGCTTCCCTTGCCCGTCCGGCTCTCCCCTGGCAGGATCCAGATTATGGCACAAGCTCTGGATGTGATTGATACAATCAAGACACAATCACGCATCCGGCAGCATTAATCAGTTCGAGAATGGGATCAGGGGGTTGCAGCTCTCTTCGTGGGTATGTGAGAATGCCCCTTTCCTTGGAAGTGGGGTGATACCATTGTTGCTCTCCAGAGGTGAGCAAGGTATTCTGGTGCATCCCCGGCTGACCTGAGCTTCATGTGGCTTTGATATCACTAGGGTATTAGATTACACTTCAGTCTTTGGGCCAGCTGTGTTTATCGGGTCGATGAAGCTTATTGGTAGTTTGTCTTGGGAAGTACATTCCCTGGTTTGTGACTGACTGTGGTCATGTATGGTTTCCCTTGTCAGCCTGTTTGGTCAATGCTGAGGCATTTTGGATGTTCGTTGACTGGCTTGGACTGGCTTGATTTTCTGTGTTCTTATTGGCCATGCTGTCTGTAGGCAGGTTTGCAAGTTATTTCGAGGAGAAAGTGAGGTCTGCAGATGCTGGAGATCAAAGTTGAAACTTTATTGCTGGAACAGCACAGCAGGTCAGGCAGCATCCAGGGAACAGGAGATTCGACGTTTCGGGCACAGGCCCTTCTTCAGGAATGAAGTTATTTCCCATACTGGTGAAAAGTAAACTTTAAGATCTTCAAAGGTTTTAAATTCAAAATCTTAATTCAACATCAACCTGTTCACATGGGGACAAGCCACTCAGCTGTTCCATGGACGGGAAGGTATTTACTCGGCGATCCATCCTAATGGCACGCAAACGACTTCAACAATGGGAGAGAAAATTTGTCTGCTCTGTTTGGTAGTGATTATCTTCACAACCCCGCCTAATATCATCCAATCGTCATAACACTGGAAAGACACCATTCTTCTGCTCTGTGTATGAAAAGGAATTTATTAAATCAGCAAAGCTTCAGATACAAAAGAATATGCACACTGTAGAGAGGCCTGCACCGAGTGTGAAAAGAGATTCACCTGGTCATCTCTATTCAGTGAGCACGAATATATATACACGAGCGAGAAACATTTACTTGCTCCTTGCCTGGGAAGTGATTCACTCATGTCTCCAATCTCAGCAGATATGACTTGTTCCCACAAATGAGAGACAATTTTAATGGCCTAACTTTGAAAAGAGCTTAACGAGTAGCAATGATGTGATGAAACACTAGAAAACACATGGGAATCCCTGCAGTGCAACAACAGGCCCTACGGCCGAACAAGGCAACACAATCCCTCCAAAGAACACTCAAACCCTTTACCCTCCCTTATATTTACCCAACTATTAACCTACGGTATGGATAATATACCATGTCCAATTCACTTATCCAGCGCACCGTTTTGTCTTGTGGGATGAAATTTGAGGACCTGGAGGAAACTCACGCAGACACGTGGAGAACGTGCAAACTCCGCATAGACAGGTCTCCAGCCCCTCATGCTTTGAGGCAGCAGTGCTAAACACTGAGCCACCGTGCGTGGAGAGGCAATTGATTTGCACTGTGGGTAGCAAAGGATTCAATTACTCATTCGCACGTGTGACACCCCATTCAGGTGGAAACTGTTTTGCTCAGTTGTCTGCTTTGTTGGCTTATAATGCAATGTATTGCACGCAGCGTGGTTTCAATTCCTATCACTGGTTTGAGGTTAATTTAAAGGTTGTTCTTCACTAAATATTCTCTGACCTGTGGGCTGGTGGTGCTCTGGTTAATTCACCACCAGCCCCTTCTTCCTGTAATGAAGGCAGCAGACTCTACGGCCTGGTAAGATGCTAATAGTGCAAACAATCCAGTGCGCTCGCGTGTGATTGCGATATGGTGTTATTGCATCGAGAATTGAACTGTGTTCATTCTGTAAGCAGGGGGTTACTTCATTGGATGTGTTTAATCTCTTTAATTGATCTGGTGTTTAATTGTTCAGTTTTCAATTACATCAAATTCAAAGATTTTTTCCCCTGATTTCTCTACAATTAGAGGATCCTGGTAGATATCCATTGACTGCCCTGTTCTTTACACTTTTCTACATTGTTAAGCGTGGATTTGTACTTCAAAATATTTCGATGCATTCAGCATTTCTGAATGCTCTTCACATCTAAATGAAGACCTTGTGAAGTGTATTCATTTATATCCGAGAAACAACAGTCCCACAGTGAGAGCACAAGATTGTGTTCGCATCAGCGTGAACATGTTTATGGAACCTCAATTACTGGAACCTTATAAAGCATTTCCGACACTGCGTCATTAAAACAAATTATTGTCACAGTGAACCTGTTGGTGTATCAGGAGGATAGATGGCTGAAGTGCAACATTTCTCCAATTCAGAACATATGAATGGCCTGTTGCCAATATGAATTCGCTCGTCTTTCAGTAAGTTTGAGAAATGTAAGAGCAGGTGAATGGTCTCTTTTCAGTGTTAACTCTCTTGTATTTCAGCAGATTGCCGGAATCAATTAATTACTTCAAAACACAGCGGACGAAAGATCTCTACTCTGTGTGAAATCACTGCTGTCTCAGCAGACTGAATGACTGAATGAATCCTTTCCCATTCTTCAAACAGGCGAACGGTCTCTGTTCACTGAGTTCGCAGATGTATAATGAGATAAAATGACGGCCTGAACCCACTGCCTCTGTGAGAACGCTTGAATGGTTTCTCATGAACGTGAACACATTGATGGCAGTTCGTGAGAACTTTTAAAGCGTTTTCCATACTCTGGACAATTAAATGGTTTCTTCTCCGTGTGAACCCACTGGTGAGTCAGCAAGTTAGAAAACTGAGCAAATCCCTTTCCACACTCAGAACAGTTGAATGGCTTTTCCCCGGTGTGGTTGCACTGATGAACTTTCAGGGCAGACAAGTAATTGTATCGTCAACACATTACCGCAGTTTCTCTCCAGCGCCCCTCCAATTATGTCTCCATAGTTCAGATAGTGAATGCTTTCACTCCACTGTGAATGTAGCTTTCTGCCTTCGTTTTCAAAGGCCGGTGAGGTTCAGGCGACATGGAACAAAGCAACTCCATCAAATTCTGATGTGATGCTTCGTTTCAGTTTCCCAAATGCAAATCCTCATCTTTGATACTCCTCAAATAAAACCAGAAATATCTCAGTAAGAGCGGACTCCTCAGAACACCAAAGCATATGGTTTTCATTCTTCGTCGGATGTGGGTCAGCATTTATTGTTCATTCCTGATTTGAACGGACAAGGTGATGATGAGCTGCCTTCCTGAACCATCGTTTCTGTGTGCTGTCGGTAGACCCAAATTATAGGGGAGTGAAATCCACAATTTTGACCCGGTGATTTTGGAGGAACGGCAACATATTTCTAGAGCAGAATGGTAAGTGGGTGGTAGGTCTTTCCTATCCATCTCCTACCCTTTTCCTTTTCGATGGAAGCAGTTGTGAGTTTGTAATGTGCTTTTTAAGGAGCCTTGGTGAATATCTGCAGTGCATCTTTTGGATGGTGCAGACTGCATGTCTGTGTGTTTGGTTGTGGTGCGAATGGATGTTTGTCAATGTTTTATTAGTTGTGTGTTGCTGCTCAATTCAGCTGCTCTGTTCTGGATGGTGTTGAGCTTTTCAGCATTGTTGCAACTACGGCAAGGAATCCTCAAGAAGGTTGTGATTTAAATATCTCTCGCCACTCAGATGCTGACTAATCTGCTGTGCTTCTCCTGTGCATTGTTTCTTTAACACTGCAATCATCCAGGCGAACAGGAACTATCCAATCATGTCTCATTCTGTATTGTAAAGGAGTAAACAGTTGGTCGGAAAAGAACAGAAGAAAGAGAAGAACATTTGGTCAATGAGGTGAATAACGCTCTCGCTCGGAGAGTGAACAGCTGTTAGTGGAGACTGCCGGTGACAAATCGTGTCGTCGCAGGCTATGTGTCAGACAGGTTTTCGGGAGTCAAGAAAATCTCTGACTATGTCCCGCTCTTGTGTACACAATGCTATATGGCTGCTAAAGTTAGCTTCTCAAAGACATTGTGACTTTCACCGCACCAAAGAAGGACTTTCAGCCCATCTTGCAAATGTCCGTCATGAAGCAACGATCCATTCTCATCCCGTGTTTTTCTGAACTTGGTCTGTATCCTTAAGCGCTGTGGTACTCCAAGTGATCAAAGAAATATTTTCCTAATTCCACTACCTCCAGCGAAGTACTGTTACCAAACATATATTCCCCTCCCCGCACTTGTCCGCCTTCTCCAGGAATCATTCCATCCGGGGCACCGTGGTGCACTGTGCCTTCTCTCTCAACACCTCCCCCAACAGCCCCATGGAAGCTTTTCCTAAAATCGCGGAATATGTGACTCATCCATTCATAGAACATGAGAACGAGGAGCAAGACTATGCCGTACGGGCCTTAGAGACTGCTTCTCCATTCAAAAAGATCATGCCTGATCTTTCCATGGACATACATCCACTGAACCAACCTCTGAAGATAAGCATTACTTCCTTTATTGTTCAAACAAAAATCAGCCCAGCTTAAAAAAAGCATTTATTGATGTCGCATCAACTACATCTTTGGGCAAGCAGTTCCATAGAGGAACAACCTTTGGTTGAAGAAATTCCTTCTCAATTCAGTCCTAAATCGGCTCCTTCTAATCTTGAGGCTGTGCCCTCTTGTCCTAGTTTCATCCGCCAATGGAAGCATGCTCTCTACTTCTATCTCACACATGCCCTTCATAATTTTACATGTTTCCATAAGATGTGGACTCATTTTTCTGAATTTTGAATATAATCCTAATCCACATAGTCTCCTGTCATCAGCGAACACCTTCAAATCCGGAATTCCATCGGCCAGAATATTGCCCATTAACCCAATATTTCAATGTTCCTCTGCAAAATTTCACAGTCCTCCGCACATTTTGCTTTGCTACTCACCTTTGTGTCAACTGCAGACATTGACACGAAGCGCATGGCTCCAATATCCAAACCATTCATATCAGTTTTAATTAATTGCGGTCCCAGTACCAATCCCTGAGGCACACTGTGGATGGTCAATAGAATAGCACTGATTTATCCCCGTTCTGCGCTTCCTATTGGACAAACAATCCTGAATCAATTCTCATACCTTACTCTTAACAGCATGCATCAGTTTACTGTCAGCTCCTGAACGGCACCTTGTTGAGGGCATTTTGAATATCTAGGTACACAAATTCACTGGGTGCCGTTTTCCACCATGCTCGTAATGCCATCATAGAATTCGAAAAGACTTTGAAGGCATGACCTTCATTAACCCATGCTACGTCTGTCCAATTTCTGTCGAGATGCCCCGCTGTTTCTTCCTCGATGATACACTCAAGAAATTTCTGCTCTACAGAGGTTAAACATACTTCTATAGTGTTGGGGAATGGGTCTGGCTGAGTTGTGCTTCGGCGGTCGGTGTGGACTTGTTGGGCCGAAGGGCCTATATCGACACTGTAATTAATCTGATCTAATTCCTCATATTTTGTCTGCCTCTCTTTTTAAACAGTGATGTCATATTTGTGTTTTCCAATTCGCTGGGACTGCCCCAGAAAACAACGAATTACCGCCATCGCCCTTCTTTTTAAGACACATTCGCGTTTAATACCCTGCAATGCATTCCATCAGGGCGTGAAGACGTAACCATCCTTTGCTAAATTGGCTCCAACAATCCAACACTAGCTCTTTTGTTATAATGAGTGTTCCCAGGGTGTCATCAACCGTCATCTCTTTGTCAATTGCTGGCATGTTACTAATATCTTCCACTGTGAAGAGCGACGCAAATACTATTCAATGTCACGGCTATGTCCGCATATCCCATAAGTAAATGCCCCTTCTTATCCATGAAAGTGTCAACGTTTACTTTTGAATCTCTTTTTCATTTTATATTTTAATAGAAACTTCTGCTATCGATCTTTATATTCTGTGCTAATATTTAATGCCATGTTCTTTTTCACATTTTTTCTGCATTAAATTCCATTTGCCAACTCTCAACCGAGCTACGCAGCATACCTGTGTCCCTATGTATCCTACAATATCCTTCAGCACTACGCACAACTGTACAGAACTTAGCGTTGTCTTCAAATTTACTCATCCATCCTTCGATGCCCCCATCCAGGTCGTTTACAAAAAAATGACAAAAAGCTGTGAACCCAAAACAGATCGTTGCAGTACACCACAAGCAACTGAATTCCAGGATGACGTTTTCCCATCAAGTATCAAACTCTGTCTTCTTTCAGCTGACTAATTTCTGATCCAAAGCACAAAATACCCCTCAAGCCCATACCTCAGTATCTTGTGCAGTCACCTACCATGGCGAAATTTATCAAACGGCTAACAGAAATCCAACCGTGAATTACATGAACGGCTTTATCCTCATCTATCTGTTTAGTCACCTAGCGAGTTTTGACAAGATTTGTAGCTCATGTTTAGTTTCCACATGAAGATTTGCTCGCTGAGGTGGAAGGCTCATTTCCAGATGTTTCGTTACCCTCCTGGGTAACATCTTTAGTGGGACTTCGGGTGACGTACTATTCATGATTTCTACTTTCTACTTACATGTTTGGGGTTCTTTGGGTTGGTCATGTCATTTCCTGTACTCATTTCATTTCCTGTTCTTTTTTTCAGGAGGTTGTAGATGGGGTCTACCTCGATGTGAGTTTTGATAGTTTTCCGGTTGGAATGCCATGCTTCTCGGAATTATCGTGTCTGCCTCTGTTTCACTTGTACAAGTCAAAGTGGTGCCTTTCCTTATCTGTATGTAAGGATACCAGTCAGAGAGGGTCACGTTGTTTTGTGGCTAGTTGTTGTTCATATATCCTGGTGGCTCGTGTTCTGCCTATTTGTCCATATGCAAAACCTGATGACATTTACAAAATACCGCGCAAGAACTGTAACAAACACTCCATTAGACAAGCACTGCAGTCGACTGAGACAACGTATCTATCCTAGGACAAACCAAACAGATACATGCAGAAGAATTCCTCAAAGCATGGCATTCCGACAACAACTCTACCAACAAACACTTCGAGCTCGACGCCATCAATGACCCCCTGAAGAATAAAAACACGAATGACATCACCAACGGAAATGACATCATCAACCCAAAGAAACCGAAACACATAAATAGGAAGCAGAAATCATGAACAGTGCTTCGCCTGGAGACCCACAGAAATTGTTCCCTCGTAGGGTGATGAAAAGTCTGGAAATGAACTTTCCAATTCAGTGAACAAACCGACATCTAGTTTAATGACCTACTCAAAGAACCTAATAATGTTTGTGAGTCTCGACCTCACATTCACAAAACCGGCTTGACTTTCCATCATAAACTTATTCCAATCGAGATGATTACAAATCTTATCTCTTAGAACTTTTCAAACTGTTTACCCACAACCGACGGAAGGGTCAATGGTCTATAATTTCCAGGGTTTTCTCTACTTCCCTTCTTGAATGAGGGAACAACTTTTACTATCCTGTAGTGTTCTGGTACTATACCTTTGGACAATGTCAACATAAAGATCAAAGTCGTAGGCTCGGAAATTAGATTCTTGGTTTCCCAGAGAATCCTAGGATAACTCCCATCTGGCCCACGGGAATATATATATTTTCACATTTCCAGAGTTTGTACCATCTCGTCCTTGGGAACTTCAATCCGATCTCGTCTCGGAGCCTGTTTCTCAGTATTGTTCTCGACAACATTTTGTTTTTCCAGTGCGAATTCTGACGGAAGATATTGTTTTTGCGCTTCGCCCATGACTTCTGACTCCACGCAGTACTTACCAAGACTGTCCTTCATTGACCATACTTTATTCCATTCATTGTTTTAATCCTTACATACCTATGGAAAGCTTTAGGATTTTCCCTTATCCTATCTGCTGAAAAATTGTCAGCTCCCCTCCTGGCTCATCTTCAATCTATCCTCAGGTCTTTCCTGTTTAAGTTGTAACTCTCAATGGCCCGAACTGAGCCTTCACATCTCATGCGAAGACAAGCCTTCTTCATCTTAACAAGAGATTCAACTTCCTTAGTAATCATGACTCCTGCGCTTGACAATTTCCTCCCTCTCTGACAGGTACATTGTTATCAAAGAGACACAGAACCTGCTCCTTGAAGAAGCTCCACATTTCTATTCTGCCCATTCCCTGCTGTTTCCTTGCCCAACCTGTGCAGGCGGAATATTATCTAATCGCATTGCAATTTTCTTTCTCCCAGCAGTAACGCTTGCCCTCTGGTGTATACCTATTCCATGGAAAAGCTCAAGTAAATATAACTGAATTTTGGTAACTATCACCAAAGTGCTCACCTACCGTCAAATCTAACACCTTGCCGTGTTCATTACCCAGCATCAAATCTAATTTGGCCTCTCCCCTTGTTGGCCCGTTCCATTGCACAGTATTTAAGGTATCTATCACAGATACTCAATACTCTCCTCGTCACGGCTACGCTGTCTGAGCTGCTTCGACCGATTGACATGTTGTTTAAAATCCTGCTTGATAATTGCCATACCATTTTTTCAGGTGTTATTTATGCCTTTGTTTACTGCCCTCCCCAATGTGATCTTAAAATACGGAGGCGGATACACTCCGAGAATCAGTGACATTTTCTTCTTAGAACTTCTAATTTCCTTCCAAATGGATTCAAACCCATTCTCCATAGAACGTATATCATCTGTCAGCATCGGCCTGAGGTTGTCCTTGAATGTTTGAGTTACACCCCCTTCCTTACCATCCTTTCTGTCCTTCCAAATTGTCTCATGCCCGTGAATATTTACCTCCCAGTCTTTACTATGCTGTCTCCATGCCTCTGCAATGTCTACTAAATTGTATTCGTTCGTGATGATTTATGCCGTTATATCTCCAACCTTCTTCCAAAATGTACGAGCATTCAGGTATAGTGCCTCTATGGTCGGTTTCTTACCCATTGATTAACAATATTTCTAATAATATCTTCTACGCTATCCTTTCTTCTTGCTTCTTGCTTCTCCTCATTTGTCCATTTCTGACCTCCCTGCTTAGTACACAAGTGCTCAAATACACCTTCCAGGTGAGGCAACACTTTCCCTACACTTTGCACAATCTAGTCTAATAAATTCACTGCTATTATTGTGGTCGCCAGTCCCTTGGGAAATGAAGTGTGGACTGAATGACCGTTTTGCAGAATACCAAGTTCTATCGCCAGAAATGTCCCTGAGCTTCAAGTTGACTGCTCCTTTCGCACAGAACTATGATTCCTAGCCAACTTCTCTATCTCAGGCTAACTGCCTGTTCCACCATAGCTCAGCATATTCTGTAAAAGCAACAGACGATTTTCTGCTTGAGGACCCCACAACCCTCCATATCAATTTCAGTCATTTGAGAGGCCTGAGGTCTCCCATGTCCTGGCCCCCGACACCCCCCCAGGCCTAGTTACAGCAAAGCAGCCATTACACACGACCTATGGTTAGTCATAAACAGTCTCCGTGAACAGTTGTTAATGCTCCAAACAAATCATTATCAATTCCTATGTCCAACTGTTAGTTTGTCTCTTTCGGATCTATCCCGACATCTTGTTTCCTCATAATTACCGCGCCCCCACATATCTTCTGCATGTATATGAACATTTTCCTGGAAACCATCAGTGCTAGGGACGGCGTCACTGGACCGAAAATGTTAACTCCGATTTGTCTTTCCAGCATCTTTTGGTCTTGCCCCTGAGGAAGCTTGATAATGGGCTTGTGTAATGACCCCCTGCACATAAGACAGAACTGTGTTAATCTTGAAAAGTTCTCTTGTTGATGACTCCTATTATAATGTGAGCCATTGGCATCGACTTCGTAGGTCAATAAATGTAGAAATCATGTGCTTGGATTTGTGCCGCAGTTCTGTGCTGGATATGATAAACAACAGAGAGCAAAATCTCCGTCATGTCAGATGTGAACAGATAGGAATCTGCACAAGCGGTGGAATTTAGTGAATGTTTTTCAGTTAGAGAAAATTCAAACTATTTCTCACTGTAATAGCCTGTGGCTATCTAAGCAAAGTGTTTTGTACCCACAAAGACTTAATACAGCGTTTTCGAGTTAAAATATCTGAATGATCTCCCTCCAGTCTGACAGTAGAGTTGTGTCAGCAAATGGGTTAACTGCGTGAATCACTTTACTTGTTCAGCTAGCGAACAGTCCTCTTGTGGTAAGATAAAGGGGCAAAATACAGGCAGAGAGATGGAAAGGTTCTGAAGAAGTTTGACATAGGGACTGTGGAAGTGTTGGTGGTTCTGTCCAGCTTGAAGTGTAATAGCCTGTGTAATATTCCCACTTCAGGAGGCACTTGTATCTTATGTTCCTCTCTGCGACAAGGGAGGAAATTAGTTGTGTTCTGAGCAATGTTTAACTTTCCTCTTTGGGTTTTTAGTGGACTGGACTAACGCAGTTCCACTTTTCAGCAAGTTTGGGAGAGATAAACCATCGAACCGCACAGCAGTGAGTCTCACATCAGTTAAAGGGAATCTTTTGGAGCAAACCCTGAAGGAGAGAATAAACTGCCACTTGTCCAGGCAAGCTTTAATCAGGAAGTCATCACAGTTTTGTTATAGAACAGATTGGATGAAGGATATTCTATTGGCAAGTGATCACGTGTTTTAACGAGGGTAGTGATGTTGATGTTGTTTGTGTGGTTTTCCACATAGGATTTAACACGACACAACACTGGAGACTGGTAAGAGGATAAAAGTGAAAAGGGATTTAAGATCCCGATGCAAGTTGGATCCAAACTTAATTTTGTGGTGGTAGGAGAAACAAGATGGTGATAGAAGGCTGCTTGCATGATTGGAACTGGTATGAAATGGTGTAACACAAGGATGAATGATGGGTCCCAAGTAGTTTGTGAATGTTTGTAACGAATATAGACCAAGTTCGGGGGAAATGAGAAGCAGAGTTGTCGATGATACGAATATTAGCAAAGTTTTTAATAGTGAGGAAGAATGTCTTAGGATGGAGGAGCTCAGAGATGGATTTGTCAAATGCCAAATTCAGATAGGGGATGTTGAAACTAACCATGAAAAACATGAGGTAATGCACATTGGAAGACGCATCAGGATTAACACATCAACGGATGACTCAATGAATGGCAGGACCCGCGAAAACCCAGAGGAACAGAGAGACTTTGCATGTTGAGCCACATGTCAGTCAAGGCAGCAGAACATCGTGACAATCACAAATTTATCAGTTAAGGCAAATTTTATAACAGCAGATAAAGTGGTGTCACAAGTAGGCAAGATCGTGCAGAAAGTACTTGGCTTGCTTTTTGTCATTCGTCAGAAAGTCGATTATCCAAGTTGGAATGTCATGTTGTAGCGATAGAGAGCATTGGTGAGATCACATTTAGAATACTGATTGCAATTATGGTCAATTTCTACAGGAAAGGTTTTGTGAAAATTGAAACTGTCCACAAATGATTTACAAGGATGTTGCGGGGACCTGAGGGCTGGATTTAAGCATGGAGATGGGGTAGGCAGGAGCCTTTTAGCTGGAATGTTCCAGGCAGCGCGGAACGTTCTCACGGTTTATAAAATCTTGACGGTTATGGATAGGCAACTGGCCTAAATCATTTGCGCAGGATAGTGAAGTTGAAAAATAATGGGCACAGGTTTAAGATGACAGGGACTGAGACAAACTAAAAAAGGTATAGAGAGTAAGAGAATGATGGTTATTTCCAACAGGCATTGCTTCAACTCAGTCTTCGGTTTTAAAAATAAACATTTTTTTTCGTGAAAGTAGTTTGGTAGTTAATTCGTGAATTGAACGTTAGGGGTACTAAAATTGAGTGATGCACCGATGAATAACTGAGTGGGTACAATATTTTCCAATGCACTATGAAATGGAGAATGCCATACTTATAAGGAACAGTCAATAAAGATCTGTTAAATTAAATGTGAGGCTGCAGGACTCTGAAATACACACCGAACTGGCTGGGCTTGGATATGAGTCACATTGACTTTTCTGCAGGAGCGTCAACTGATTCGGAAGGCAAAATGATATTTTCCTTCTATTTAGCACTGGTGAAGCCAATATATATTCTTCCATTCCTATCAGCACTTGACAAGGTGAGCATACATTGCCTGATCAAAACATTTCAGTTCATGAAACTCGTTTTTCTGTTGAGAAACAGAATGTAGCAGATATTAAACTGCAGCTTTCTCTTTTCCTTTACCAAGATTAATATTCAAAGATTCAGTTGAACTGACAGAATGCTGAATACTGCAACAATTATTTCGTTTCTCTCAGACATTCTGCCTCTGCAGTTTTCTTTTCTTTAGTGATCTGAATGACCTGATATTTATGGGGAAAAGAATGTTGCAGTTTGTCTCGCATGTGACAGAACAATCAACTGAGTGGTGACAGATGCATCTTAATTTTCCTATGCAGTTGAGCTGAGGTGGTGTCGAGTTAAAAATGTGGACCCAGAAAAGTACACCTGGTAAGGCAGCATCCATGGAGTAGGAAAGTCCATGTTTCGAGCATAATTTCTTCGTCAGGAATGTTGGAAACATTGACACTCATGCTCCTCAGATGTTGCCTAACCACTGTGCTTTCTAGCGCCATTCTTCCTGACTCTAATCTCTCGCAACTGCAATCCTCGCCTTCTCCACAGGTGTGGTAGTCTTAGATACTGTTCCTGAGATGTAACAACATGTTCGTAATGATAGTTTGGATGTGCGGTTGGAAGCGCATCATTGATGCAA
>NC_057717.1:42976965-42977418 GCF_004010195.1 Chiloscyllium plagiosum | reverse complement strand
TGCATGAGTTGGTGATTTTTTTTTTCAAACTTACATAACTGGTTGGCAAGAAGTCAGAGCACAGGTAGGGGGAGAGGCAGAGAATGTCAGGGAGATGGAATTTTTCCTTGCAGTATAGACCAGAGAGGTCAATGGGAGGTAAAACGTTCAGGACCCGGCTGATGAAGGGGAAACGTTTCACCGAAGAGATTTGGATGTTTTAAAGCAACTCTGTTTTTCTTTCTGATTTACAGCATTTACAGTATTTGGATGCTTTCTGTTGTTCTAGTTAAATAAGAGCTTCAATCAGTCGGAACAAAGCCAGCATTAGGGATGCAAATTTAGTGCGATTGCTGTGGTCTGGTCTGTGTTTGTTGCACTGCTGTCACATGCTTGCAAGAGGAAGCCCCTGAACAATCTAAACAACAGCTCTCAAGCAATTTCCTTTCACGTCTTTGAATTCTGAATCAAGGA
>NC_057717.1:42973090-42976936 GCF_004010195.1 Chiloscyllium plagiosum | reverse complement strand
CCTGGCGAAATTAGATTTCCCGGTTCTTCACAGTATACGCAGCTGAAATTAGTCATGAAAGATAACATTTTAAGCTAGGTCTTGTATGCACAATTGGCTGATGGCTGGTATAAAATTGCTGGATGGTCAGGGATTCAGTATTATATTCTTTGATCAACTGTATTTATTAAGTAGATCAACTTCCAGAGGTAGTGGGATAATGGAAAACAGTAGGTTTTTTTCTTTAAAACTTTCATAGGGGCTTTGAAAGACATCACAGGCAGAATGAGGGGAGCAGAGAATATAGGAAACCTAATTGTTCAATATATTTATTCTTTCTTCAGAGTTCAGCTATCTAAATGTTCGAAGACAAATTGAGATCTGAATATTGAATGGGCAAGCAATTTTCCACTGACCACTTTTGAAGGTTTTGTATTGATGCAACTATTTTTAAAGCAAACAAAATCTCTAATCTCTCAGAAAAATGCAAATATTATAGACATATTAAAGCAACTTTGTTAATGTGACTGCCGTAGGTCGGTGTTTGTTGCATTGCTGTGGCATTACTCAGACAGAAGCCCCTCCATGGAACTTACAGGAAGTGGCACTAATTTTCTTTCACATTGTTGTGTTCTAGATGAATCTTAATTAAGTCACACATTGGACTAAAACTTTCTTTGTGATCACTGCATTCATTACTGGAATCTCTTCTGCCTTGGAAGTGTCACAGTTTCCATATCGGCAATTAGTGTTACAGCACAAATTAAGTGATTTTAAACAAACACTTGAAAAATTCAACCATTGAAAAAGCTCTGAAGATGGAGGATTTCAGCATTATAAACTTGTTTGTTGGATCTTTACATTGAAACTCCAATTTATCAGTTTAATCAACCTGCCACATCTCATACAAACATTAATATGTCTCATTAATGTATGGCAAGTCATTCTGTAAGTATTATTCTGTTAAGCATTCTCCGAATTGCCTCCAACGTATTTACTTCCTTCCATAAACAGGGTGACCGATAAGAATTAGAGCATTCAAGATACAATCTCAACAGTGCTCTCTACGTTTGTGTTTAAATTCCCCCATGATAAAAGGAAAACATTTATTCACTGTCCTAATTATGTACTGCTAGCACTTTGTGATTCAGGTAATGTTACACTCTGATCCCAATGAATGTCGGAGCTATGGAATCTCCCTCTAACAAAACAAAATGCTTTTCTTCCAGTCAAAATGGACAACTTCACTTTTATCCACGTAAAGCTCTATTTGTCAGGCCTTTGACTACTCATTTAACCTATATTTCTCTATAGCGCCCCAATGTCCTCTGAAGTTATTTTTTAGCCTTTCTTTGTCATGTCAGCTTTATATTAATTCCTTCGTGAGTCATGGACTGTGAGTCAATCCTTGGAAGATTTGAGCAGATACAGATTTGTTTTAAATAGCTGCTCAAGTTATATTATCCTAACCATTCTGAACTCCGGTTAATTCTCAGTTCCAAACAAACACCGAAGTAATGAACATTCATGTAAGAAAGGCTGAACCCCTGAATATAATTAGAGTATACCAAAATAACAATAGGATTCTTGTCAACACCCCTCTCTCTCTGTCACTCTCTCACACACACACACACACACCATGGATAAGGGAAAATCATGAAATGTAAGATGTATGTAAGGCAAATGGATACTATAAACTTCCACTGTATTATGTCATCCTTTTAGCATTACAACAATGGTTGACTCAGACCCGTGGCCTGTGCCTCTTGCTTGATGTGTGACCTGAGGAACGTGGCTGATGCTCCAGACTCGTACACTTGCAAGAAGTGTGTCGAGCTGCAGCTCTTGTTTGACCGCATGATGACTCTGGAGCTGCGGATGGACTCAATGTGGAGCATCTGTAATGCTGAGGATGCCGTAGATAGCACGTTCAGTGAGCTGGTCACAACACAGTTTAGAATTGCTGAGGGAGACAGTGCATGGGTGACCAAAAGACAGAAAAAGAGTAAGAAGACAGTGCAGGTGTCCCCTGCCGTCATCTCCCTCCAAAACAGGTATACCGTTTTGCATGCTGTTGGGGGAGATTACTTACCAGGGGAGGGCAGCAGTTGCATGGTTCATGGCATCGTGGCAGGCACTGCTGTTCAGAAGGGCGGTAAAACGACTCGTAGGACCTTTGTCACAGGGAATTGTCTTGTCAAGGGAGTAGATAGGCGGTTCTGTGCTGGAATGGGACTTCTGGATGGTATGTTGCCTCACAGGTGCTCAGGTCAGGTATGCCACCGATCAGCTGCAGAGCGTTCTAAAAGGGTAGGGCGAACAGCCAGTTGTCTTGGTGCTTATGGACACCAACGATATAAGTAGAAAATGAGTTGAGGAACTCAAAGAAGAATTCAGCGAGCGAGGAGAGAAGTTAAAGAGGAGGACCTCAAAGGTAGTGATCTCGGGATTACTACCAGTGCCACGTGCTAGCCAGCGTAGAAATACAAAAAATACAGGTTGAACACATGGCTTGAGAGATGATGTAGAAGGGAGGGGCTCAATTTGTTGGACATTGGGACCGGTTCTGGAGCAGGTGGGACTATTACAAAATCGACGGTCTACCTCTGAACCAGACTGGAACCAATGTCCTTAGTGGGTTTTTTACGACTGCATTTGGGAATATTTAAACTAATGTGGCAGGAGACTGGGAACCAGAAGAGAAAACAAGTAGGCAGTGATGTGGAGACCGGAGACTGTAAGAATTATGAAGATTGCATTCATAAATGGAAGAGTAGACAGAGAGTAGATGAGCACAAATGCATCTACATTACTTCAAGGAGTATAGCGTGAAAGGCAGATGAACATTGGGCTTAGATTGGCGCCTGGGAGGATCATGTCATTGCAATCACAGAGGTCTGGTTGAAGAAAGGGCATGAAGATTGGCAATTAAACATCCCTGGATACAGACGCTTCAGATAGGACAGGGAGGGAAGTAAAAGGGAGGGGTGGAGTTGCATTGCTGGTCAAGGACGATATCACGGCTGTGCTAAAGGAGCACACTATGGAGGTCTTGGTTAGTGAGGCATTATGGGTGGAGCAGAGAAGTTAGAAGAGTGTAGTTACACTGTCAGGGCTGTATTACAGGCCTCCCAACAGTGAGCATGTGGTAGAAGAACAAATAGGTAAACAGATTTTGGAAATATGTAGAGCAACAGGGTAGTGGTGATGAGAGATTTTAATTTTCCCAACATTGACTGGAATATACTTAGTGTCAGAGGTCTGGATTGGGTGGAATTTGTAAGAAATGTCCAGGAGAGTTTTCTACTGCAGTATGTCAATAGTCCGACGAGGGAAGGGTCATATTGGACCTGGTACTGGGGAACAAGCCAGGACAGGTGGTCGAGGTTGCGGTGGGTGATTTCTTTGGGAACAGTGACCACAATTCTGTAAGTTTTAGAATACTCATGGATAAAGAAGAGAGTGGTCCTAAGGAAAGAGTACTAAACTGAGCTAAGACCAATTATATCAACATTCGGCAGAAGCTCGGAAATGTGGAATGGACACAGCTATTTGAAGCGAAGTCCACATTTGAGACGTGGGATGCTTTGAAAGGTAGGTTAAGGATAGTGCAGGATAGGCATGTCCCGTTGAAGGCAAAGAATAGGAAGTGCAACATTCGTGAACCGTGGATGGCAGGAGAAATTCTCCGACTAGCCAAGAGGAAAAGGGAAGCATACATAAGGTCTAGGCAGCTAAGAACAGAACGGGCCCCGGAAGAATATTGGAAATGTAGGACAAGTCTTAAACGAGGAATCAAGCGGGCTTAAACGGGTTATGAAATACCTTTAGCGTGCAGAATTAAGGAGAATCACTAAGCATTTTATT
>NC_057717.1:42954875-42971409 GCF_004010195.1 Chiloscyllium plagiosum | reverse complement strand
GAAGGTTTATGAGGATGTTGCCTGGTATGGAAGGTGCTAGCTATGAAGAAAGATTGAGTAGGTTAGGTTTATTTTCATTAATAAAAAGGAGATTGAGGGGGGACCTGATTGAGGTTTACAAAATCATGAAGGGTATAGACAGGGTGGATAGAGACAAGCTTTTTCCCAGGGTGAAGGATTCAATAACGAGAGGTCACGCTTTCAAGGTGAGAGGTGGAAAGTTTAAGGGGGATACACGCAGCAAGTACTTCACACAGAAGGTGGTGGCCGTTTGGAAGTCGTTGCCAGCAGAGGTGGTAGAGGCAGGCACGGTAGATTCATTTAAGATGCGTGTGGACAGATGTAGTAGATGGAGACTAGAGGGATACAGATGCTTCAGAATTGACCGACAGGTTTAGACAGTACATTTGGATCTGCCCAGACTTGGAGGCCGAAGGGCCTGTTGCTGGGCTGTAAATTTCCTTTATTCTTTTTTGTTAACTTATACATTCCTTTTCATGTTGTATTTATTAGAAGGTGAGAGGTTGGGAAGTGCTTTTGCCAAAAAGGACCGGAATGTCCTTGGTCACACATCACGAACAGAATTCATGCAGGGCATCCATTAACCAGGACAGGAAATGAAATGTCAGCCTTCATTACAAAATGAATCATGTGTAGGAGTTGTGGAGTGTTGTTGAGGTAGTATTTCGGCTACTGTGGACAGACTTTCTGACCTTTATAAATCAATGGTCTCCTTGTCACAGAGGCAGTGCAGAGCTGTTTTATCAGAATAATATCTGGGATGATGGTAAAATGAAGAGAGTGTGAAGGAATGGACTTCCATATGAAAAGAGTCTGTTTGTGGCTGTCTATATGACAGTGACCGGTGTTGCCCTCGCTCTAACTACCATCCTTGATAGTGTAGGGTTTGGTATCCTCACCTTGCACGCGGGAGTTGAGGGTGCAATTCTCTGCGGCAGAAAAGCATAGAGTTTTGGAGCAGAAAGATGTGAAGCTCCAGTCCTCGGAGTTGTTGTTGGAATTTTCAGCGGAGCTGTGAAGAAGGTTTCCAGCCTTTTCCTCCCCATTCTCGATGACATTCTCAGCGCTGCTGAAGCTCATGTGAAACGCTGCGGTCCTGTGAGTGTTATGAATTGAATTAGTTTCAATCAATAGTTTTCACTTCCGATTGTTGGGGTTTGAGAACACAAGACCCAAGACCCATCAAGTGCAGGACAAAGTATTTGACGAGATTCCACCAAGGGACTGCACGAAACAATATATAGGAGAAAGAGGCTGACAACGTGCGAGCTGCATTCATAAAGTTCATCTTGCCCGTAAATGCCACAGACAGCTGTTCCTCATATTGATGTGCAGGACACTGAGTATCTCTGATCTCGGGAGTTGGAACTGGGATTATATGACCGTCTGCAGCACTGGTTACTTCCTTGTGTGAAGTATCTCCTGATGGAACACATGTAAATGTCTACTGCTCATTGAGAAATACATACAAAATAGTAGCCCAGAGCAGTATTTCTGTTATGTTTCTGGTGCTACTCTTTACATGCCCTACAACACTGTGCTTTTTCTGTGCTTCCTGAAGATTAAATGAGTGCTTCTATGATCGTATTGTGGGCAGTAATCTGCGTTTTAAATTCAATAACGCGCGTGTGAAGCCCAGGTCCACCAATGTCTTTTTTGTCTTTCCCTTATCATGTGCAATTACAATACAGTAAAGAATCAATTCATATTGGAAGATGACATTCAGAGGCGTGCGAAATGCCGAGATTTTAGTGATAAATATTAGTCTGTCTTTTGATTATTCCTCACAAAGTGCAGGACCTCACACTCACAACATGAAACTGCAAGGTTTCTCCACTCACTCATACTATCGATATCTTTTTGCAGATTTGCACGCCCTCATCAAAATAAGCCCGCTCACTGATTGCGTATCGGCAGCAGAACTGGACACATTTCACTCTGCCACTTCCTTCAAGCCATTAAGACAGATAAATCATTGAAGCCCGATGACTGACCATTCTGGATGTCACTAATTATATGTTTCCAACTTGAAAACTGTTCAATAATCCCGATTCGGTGACTTCTTGTAAGTAGACAGTGGACAGTTAATGCTGATTTATTCCCCAACACCGTGAACTCTCTCAGTGTGCAATGATCTATCATATGGCTCCTAATTGAGCATTTGACAGAAATTCGAAAGGACTATACCGAACAGCTCCCTTGATCAGCTCTGCTGGTCATGTTAGCAAAGAAATCTGGCAAATTGGCAAGTGTGATTTTCCTTTCAATAAATAATGTTGATTCATGTTGAGTGCAAACATCTCTTCCTAACGTTGAGTTTTTACTCATTTTCAATCGTGTCTAGCATTTTCCAAATGACAGCAAAGACATTAGAGAAGATAGAAGCAATTTAGTCCATCAGGTCAGCGACAGCTTTCAATGATATCTCGGCTTATTTGTATAATCCTCAACTCTACTTTTCAGCCTTATCTCCGTGGCCCTTGATTGCGGACTGACTAAATAACTGTCTATCTCAGCCTTGAATGTACCCATTCTTGACAAACCTCTTTTGGATGCATTTCCACAGACTTGCTATCCTCCAAAAGAGAGAATATTTTCCTCACGTCAGTTTTACATGTTTGACCCCATCCGCTGTGATAAGGCCCACTGGTCGCACATCTTCCCAAATGTAAATCAGAGCAGAATAAACACCCGAAGGTCGGTCTTCACTATGCAGAACCAGCTGTGAGTATTTGAAACATTTTCATATCTTGACCTCAGATGACACAATCAGACATGAAATGCACATTAGAATTGCCAAACGCGAATATTCTTCAAGATCACAGAGAATCATAGAGTCATAGAGATCACAGCATGTAAACAGACACTTCGGTCCAACCCGTCCATGCCGACCAGATATCCCAACCCAATCTAATCACACCTGCCAGCATCCGGCCCACATCCCTCCAAACCCTTTCCATTCATTTGCCCATCAAAATGCATGTTAAATGTTCCAATTGTACCGGCCTCCACCACATTCTCTGGCAGCTCATTCCATACACGTACCATCCTCTGCGTGAAAACATTGCTCCATAGGTCTCTTTTATATCTTTCACCTCTAACCCGAAACCTCTGCCCTCGAGTTCTGGACTCCCCGACCCCAGGAAAAAGACTTTGTCTATTAATCCTATCCATGCCCCTCATAATTTTGTAAACCTCGAGAAGGTCACCCCTCAGCCTCCGACGCTGCCGGGAAAATAGCCCAAGCCTGATCAGCCTCTCCCTGCAGCTCAGATCCTCCAACCCTGGTAACATTCTTGTAAATCTATTCTGAACCCTTTCAATATTCACAACCTCTTTCCGATAGGAAGGTGAACAAAATTGCACGCAATATTCCAACATTGGCTTAAACAAAGTTCTTTATAGCCGCAACATGACCTCCCAACACCTGTACTCAGGACTCTGACCAATAAAGGAAAGCAGACCAGACGCCTTGTTCACTATTCTACCGACCTGCGACTCCACTTTCAAGGAGCAACGAATCTGAATTCGAAGGTCTCCTTGTTCAGCAACACTCCCAAGGATGTTACCATTAATGGCATAAGTCCTGCTAAGATTTGCTTTCCCAAAATACAGCGCCTCGCATTTATCTCAATTAAATTCCTGCTGCCACTTCTCAGCCCATTGACCAATCTGGTACAGATCCTGTTGTAATCTGAGGTAACCCTCTATAACTCAGCTGGCGATGAAAGCACTGGACCAATACAACAACGTTTTTATGTTCTCGATCCATTGCTATGTTTATTAATCTCTCTGCACATGAAAATGGATCCTTCCCATCCACTTTAATGGATTAAATTCCCTCCAGTGTGGCCCCTCGGCTCTACCAGTCCGCAATGACCCTCTGAGGAGTAACCCACCCAGACTGATTTCCCTGTGAGTAATGCACCAAACACAATGGGCAATTTACCACGGCAAATTCACCTGACGAACACATGTTTGGACTGTGGAAGGAAACCCACGCAGACGGGGGGAGAATGTGCAAACAGCACACAGACAGTGGCCCGACGATGGAAGCAAACTTGGGACCATGTGATGCGAGACAGCAGTGCTAACTGTTGAGCCACAATTATCTCTCATCAACGCGTGTAATTCAACTTGATCTCCCAGCATCCTACTCCGTTCTCAACCAAGAGAGGGGGGACAGCGAATGCTGGGGTCAGGCTGCGGACAGAGCAAGCCAAATACTGGTGTTTCAGGTTGGAAACATTCATTTCATGAGATGTATTAAGCACTGGAGTTAAATGTGTAGACAGGTCCGAGTGGGAAAGATGGTGGGTTAGAAATCCATTGGGACTACCCCACGCGGTTTCGAATTCTGCCGACTACGTTTTCAATGATTCCAAAAGGACGATTTCGGGCTCAAACTTGAAAAAAGAACAAGCTCAACAAACAATGTCCTTTATAGCCGCAACATGACCTCCCAACACTTGTACTCAGTACTCTGAACAACAAAGGAAAGCATACCATACGCATTGTTCACTATTCTACCTACATGAAAATGGAGTTGTTCGATTTGATTTTGTAACCTCGAGTTCTTAACAGAACTGTACCACTATCAAAACCTTGACCGTTTCTCTTCCCACGGATACTGCTGGTCGCATCGAGTTTCTGCAGTATCCTCTGAATGTACTGTGCAAAAGTGCAACTTTACATTCGATTCCGTTAATCACAGTTCTCCATGTCCTGACCCTGGACGGTGGCAAGTTTTCTTCCTGTTCGTCAAAGCGCCCATCCCCACCGCTCCCTCCCTCATCATTATAAACAGCCGCAGGAAATCTCTGGTTCACCTTCTTCGCTCCAAAGTGAAACTTACCAGCCTCTGGAATCTCTCCTCATAAAGGGAATTCTCATCCCCGGACATGGTGAAAGACAGAGGATAGTGAAGAGATTTTGGGGAAATATTGACATTTGAGAGCGGAACAATGTTAAGGAGGCAAAACATGGAAACCAGTCTCCAGCTTTGTGGATCTTCAGAAACTTTTTGGGAAGTGGAATCGGAAGGGAATGAGCAAGGGTGAACTGTCGGACTGAGCAGAAACTGTCAAGACAGCTTCCCCCTGTTTAAAGGGACAGGACATTAACTCTGATGTTCTCGGGACATGAACTGATCTGAGACATTGAAAGATTTCTCGTTTTTGTATATGACGACTCCAGGACATTAAAAAAGCTCGGGCCAGACAAACACTGAGAGGCTGGAACTCAGACTGTCAGGGTGTGGGAGAGAGGCTTCCGATAGAAGTCAGTTGTCATTCTGGGAAGGGCAGACTGAAGTTGAGGTTCAGTAACCGCCTACTTTGGAGGATCGTGTGATGTGCTGGATAGCACGTGACAGCGCATTAGTCTGCTGAATGAAAGATAGCTGATTCAAGAGCCCCCAGGGCGACAGCGATTGCTGTCCTTAATGCATCTGTTTACTTTGCTGCACTGTTTCGGTTTCTAATGAGGTCAACAGGTATTTTCCAAATGGAAACACTATCGTGTGACTAACCACAATGACATTTCCGCATTGCTGTCAAGATTAATGTCAAGAACTGTGACTTGTGGGAATCTGAAACCAAAAAGAATTGCTGCAGAAACGAGCCAATTTGGGAGTACCTGTGGGAGAAAACACAGCGCTGATGACGTCCTGAAACAGAGTGTTTTTTCAGTTCGAAGTCCTCCGGTCATAACTGGGTGAGGTGAGAGATGGAACACGTCTGATGTAAGTTTAGAGACTGGGAAAATGTTTGGAGACGAAGTAATAAAAGAGGATCTGAGTATAAATTTGGAAGTCAGGAGATATTCAATAAAAAGGAAGGGTGTGTAAGGCAGAGGGAGATGGACATGGAGAAAGAAGTGCCACTGGTCTTGAAGTCTTAACTCTATTTTCCTTTCCAAGATTCTACCAGACCTGCTGAGATTTTCTCGCAATTTCGTTTGTTGGTACTGAAACAGAAGATGGGACTGAGTTCCTGGATCAACCAGCTCTCTGTTGTGTGGGCGTTTGAATTCCCCGTTCGACCAGATCACATCTCAGCCACACGAAAACCTCACTATCCTGCCCCACCCCACCCCTGTGACTGACAATAAACTGTTCATTACGTAAACCCACGTGCACGCAACAGCATCATTTTCCGAGTGAATTGGGAAAAGTTTAGGGAGAGTTCCGTTCGGTTTCATTCAGAGCATTCTAAATCAGTTACTTTTTTTCAGCACTATTTGACATGGAGCCGTCACTCTCAATCCCCCAAGCATGTGGTCATTCGCATTCCACGGCTCTGGATATTTTGGTTGGTGCATGGTTGGAATGGAACCTCACGTTTTGAAAGGGACATTGTTTATCGTATATTCGGCTGAACTGATAAACGTGTCTCTGGCACCTCCGCTCCAGTGGAAACAATTTTCACTCAGAAACCAACACATGATCAAAAACAGTGGTAACAATGTGTCAACAAAATCTGCAACAGCGAGAGAATGCACTCTAGTGTGGGGTTGCAACATTGCAAATTGAATGGAGAGCTGTGAACCTATTAACAGATAAAAGTGCCCCTCCATGAAACTGCATTTGCCAAGACTTCTCCACTCACTCATTCGATCAATACCTGTTTGCAAAATTCCACATCCTTAGCACAATATGCTCACCCACCTCTTGTGTATCGCAGGATTTCACTCTGCCACTTCCTCCAAGTCATTCGGTCAGATAAAACATTAAATCCGATGACTGACCAGTCTGGATTTCACTAAATATATTTTTCCAACTTGAAAACTGCTCATTAATCTCGATTCGGTGATTTCTGTTAAATAGACAATGGACAGACAATGCTGCTTTATGACCCAACACCGAGAACTCCTTTATTGTGCAACGGACTTTTATATAGCCCCTTATTGATTGCTTGCTAAAATTCAAATGAACTTTACTGAGCATCGTCCTTCACCAAGTCTGCAGGTCATGCTACCAAAGAAATCTGTCAGATTGTCAACGTGTGATTTTCCTTTCAAAAATGATGTTGACTCAGTTTGACTGTAATCTTCTCTTCTAAACTTTCTGCTTTTCTTAATGTGCAATGGTGGTTCACATTTTCGAAATGACAACAAAGACATTAGAGCAGATGGAAGCAATTTAACCCATCAAGTCAGCGACAAGTTTCAATGAGATCACGGCTGATTTGGTTAATCCTCAAATCCCCTTTCGGCCTCATCTCTGTGGCCCTAGATTACCGAAGTGACCAAATGCCTGTCTTTCTCAGCCTTGCATGTATGCAGCCTTGACAACCCTCTGTTGCAAACAACTTCACAGATTTGCTACCCTCTGAAAGAGAAAATATCCCCCACACCTAAGTCATACATAATTGGCCCCTTCCGCTGTGAGGAGGCCTTCTGGTGCCACATTATCCCAGGTGTATGTCAGAGCAGAAAAAAACCCTCATGTTCGGTCTGCACTGTCCAGTGCCAGCTCTGAGGGTTTGCAGCATTGTCTTTTTTGACTTTTGAATGAACAAACAAACCTGAATCTTCGTCAAAAACACCTCATTAGCTGTAATTTCGCTGGCAGTGTGGTGCGCGAGAAAGTCGAGTGCTTGATCACAAATATATCACTCTCAAAATGTTACCTCTCTTTCTCTTTCCACAAGTACCGCTAGATCCGTCGGTTTTCTGCAGTATTCTCTGAATTTACTGCGTACAAGTGCTGCATTTCATTAAATTCCTTCAATCACAGTCCTCTGGACAGTGACCCTGTTCAGTGACAATACTTCCTCCTGATCGTCAATGTGCTAACGCCACCGCTCCCTCCCCCATCAAGATAAACAGCTGCAGAACATCTTCAGTTAACTCTCTTGGCTCCAAAGAAACCCTCTGGATCTCTCCAAATGGCAGGAAATCTCGACCGTGGACATTTTGCAAGGCAGAGGAGTGTTAAAGAGATTTTGGGAAAATATCAATTGTCAGGTGGAAAAAATGTAAAAGAGGCAAACCATATAACCCAGTCTCCAACATTGTGAATCTTCAGAAACTCTGTGAGAAGTGAAATCCAAGGAGAATGAAGAAGGGTGAACTGCCCGAATGAGCAGAGACAGTCAAGACCTCTTCCCCTTCTTTAAGAGGACAGACCATTAACTTTGATGTTCTCGGGACATGAACTGATCTGAGACATTGAAATAATTCTCGTTCCCCTAGATGACAAATACAAACCTCATCGAGACTCCGGAACAATGAAAAAACTCGGGACCACACAAGGGACGAGGAGGCTTGAAGGGAGAGGGTCCCAGTTGGAGGAGAGTTGGTGCTCAGTGACATGGCTGTGTCTGTCGTGGATGGGATAAGACTGTTCCCATGCCTCCATAATGAATGTTCCAGACTTTATTTTGGAAAAATAAAACTGATAAGTGGACACTTCTCGGTCTTGGAAGGACAAACCGAAATCCGTCACAGCCTGCTTTAGATGTTCGGGCAAGGTTTTAAGGTTGGAAGTTCCAGCGTATTTGACCGTTAAATGAAAGGCTGGTGGTTCAAGATATCCAAAGGCGACAGCGATCGTTGTTGTTAAAGCATCTGTTTTCTCTGCTGCAGGGTTTCTTGTTTCTAATGGGGGCAGGAAAATGTTCCTCAAACGGAAAATTCCCGTGTGAAGAACCACAAAGAACTTTCTGCAATGGTTTAAAGGTTAATGTAATGAACTGTGGACTCTGGGAATCTGAAACAAAATCAGAAACTGCTGACAAAACTATCTGGTTTGGCAGTACCTGAGGGAGATTATTGAGTTCTGATGAAGTTGTTAAATATTGTCCATGATTCTCTCTGCATGGATGCTACCAGACCTGCTGAGTTTTGTCGTGGAAAAAGTATAGAGAATCACCAAGAGACGTAGAGAATTCTTCAAGAAGTCGGTCTGTTATTTGCAAACGAAAAACCGTGACACCGAGAAAGCAGATTCTCGAATGCTCTCGAACTTCATTGTCCATGTTTTTTTCTAATTTTTTCCCATGCTTTGTTTGCTTATCAGCATGTCTAAATATATTAATCAAAGTACCTCACACTCGCTACACAATAAACCAGTGATGTTAGTTCCCATCATCTCTTTAATTGTTCATTCTACTTAACCTTATTCTCATGTGACGATTAGATATTTAATGTCAGCTTTCGCAACAATGGTCTTTCATTCCAGACCCGACTTCATATTTTCCCGATGCCATAATTAGTTATTTATTGTCAATAATCTCAATCAGGCTGACTCTATTAACTATTAATTTGATATTTAATGTCATGTTCCAAATATTTATGTTCCCAATCGAGTCATAATGATGCTTAACAGGAAGCCTAACTTTACTAACTGTAATCTAATCTCACCAACGAGACCTTTCAGCGTCAACCTTTCTTTGCTAATTGGTGTGAGAGAATTCCACTATTCTTATCTCATCCTGCATTCTACAGACCCCTTGCAACAGATCGCCAGTGGGGTTCATGCTTTAAGCCTTCCCTTGCTTTCATGCTTTAAACCTTCCCTTACTTTCATGCTCTTTATTTTCCATGATAACATTTTGTCATTCTGACCAATGGCAGTCATTCCTGGCACTGAATATACTGACGGTGAAGGGTCAGTGATCAGAGCGGACTGTCCCTGTAGTTCTGTTGCCGACTCTCCACCTCTCGCTCTGTTAGTAACCTCTCAGTCTCCTGGGAATTGCATTGTTCCCAATTTTGCCGGATTCCAGGCCTTCAACCTTGGCTGAGCAGACAGTCGATGGTCTGAGGAATATCATTCCCAAACGTCTAATGTTCGCGGTAATAACAATTAATAACGATGTCTGTGCATCCTCCTCGAATCTGTGAAAATCATTGTTGCGGACTTTAGGAACATTTATTGACCGAAATTGAGGAGGTTTTGAATCAGATCAAACTCCTATGTGTTAAGAAGATGGTCCAGATCCCTTTTTCTTTTCTCCTGAAGGCAAATGTACGGCAATGCAATTCAATTGGTGAAACTTCCAGGCTTGAACCGAAAAACAATTTACTTTCACTATCGTTGTAACACAAACAAAAAAAAAAGTGTGGACTAATCCAACTCTATTGGAAAACTGAACGAAATGAAACATCATTTAACTACGAAACAGTCAATGTTCGAATATAGTAACATTGTACAAACCATACAAAACTGGTCGTCCTGCTACCGGAATGATATTGTGAAACTTGAACGGATGAGGGAAAGTTATAATGTGATGTTTGTAATTCTTAAGCTTCCAAATGTTTTTGAGGGGCGGACGTATTTTAACCTTGAAGAAATTTGACGCATTTAAACCTCCTTCCCGTCCATGATAGAAGCTGTTGGATCTGTTCCGAATTTCCAGGGGCTTCTGCAATTATTTAAGATTTCTGACGATAGCAATCTCTGACTTTTCCAACAAAACAAAACGAACCTTATGTTGCGAACAATATTCAAATAAGCAATGGGCAGCAGAGAGGAAAGCTTTCGAGCAACGCTGCCCGGATTGTCTCGGCAATTAACAGGAACCATCGCCATGAAAACCCGAAAGCAACCTGACAAATCCATTTTGCCACAGAATACAACGTTGGTGCTCAAGACTTTTCCTTGCAAAACCACAGGAAATGCCACGACACTGCGATGGCTGGGAATCGAATCCAAGTCAACTGCTTTGAAGGCAGCTTTGCTCGCCACTGCACCACCACCGTGCTAGCTGCTAAACTACCCCTTTTCCCAAACACACATAACAAGGCCGTAATCATCACCAACTGAACTGGGGCTGAAAGCAAAACACGAAATTGCTTGTAAAACGTCAACAGGTTTGAAAACACCAGAATCAGAAGCCTTCAGCCCTTAAGAACAATCACTGGATCCAAAAGGTTCACTCCCCACAAATGCTGCCGGACCTGCTGAGTTTCCCAGCAATTTCTATGCTGTCTCTCAGATCTGTTACATCCGCAGTTCTTTGTCAGATAGAAAACAAACGTTGACCCATTGAAGGGGATATTTGATCAGGTGATAGTCCAATTTATCCACAGAGATAGATGGGATGGAGCATAGGATCATAAAATTCTTACACTGTAGAAACAGGCTATTCGGCTCATCATGCATCCCACCAAGTCACACCTAAGCTTAACCCCACATTTCTCATGGCTAACCATATAACCAACACTCACCTGGACACTATTGGCTATTGAGCATTGCAAATCCACCCGAACCTGCGCATCTTTGGACTGTGCGAGGAAACTGGAGCACCCGGAGGAAACTCACGCAGACACGGGGAGAATGTGCAAACTCCACACAGACAGTCTTCAATCAGACAGGGATCTGGGTAATTGGAGAGGATTCAAGAGGGAATGTAGACTGGTTTGTGAATGATGGGCCGAAAGCCTGATCTCATTGCTGTAAAGGCTCTACAGTAACATGATTCCCTACATCCAGCACTGAACACAGTTTGCATTTTGTTTTAATCCGTCCTGTTATTGACATTATTCTGAGTGAAATGTACAGAGAGCGGTTGTTTGCGCATTCACACAGACCTCTGTTGTGATGGGTCAGGAGCAACGTACAAAATAACAACTGGCAGAGGGAGAATTGAATTCCCCCTCCGAATGTGCCGAGGACATGCAGGACCTGGAACTTCTCTATCACCACTCACTCACCACCCGGCGCCTGGCGGAAGAATGCTTGATCTTCCTCCTCAGGAACCTCCAACCCTAGGGCATAAATGTGGCCTTTACCATTTGCCTGATTTCCTTCTCCGACCACCTTATCCCAGTTCAATCCTGCCAGTTCGGCACCATTCTCATGGCCTGTCCTACCTGCCAATCTTCCTCCCTACCTATCCGCTCCACCGTCCTCTCCGACCAATCACCTTTACCCCCACCTCCATCCATCAATTGCGTTCTCAGCTCACTTCTCCGCAGCCCCACTCCCTCCCATTTATCTGTCCACACTGGACGCTCCCAGCCTCATTCCAGATGATGGTGTTTTGCCCGAAATATTGTCTCTCCTGCTCCTCGGATGCAATCTGACGCGCTTTGCGTTTCCTGTATTACTCTAATCTTGACACTGATCTCCAGCATTTGCTGTCCTCACTTTCAACTCACATGACTGAATTCCTGCCCCTTACAGATCGAATCGGGTCTCGTGTTTTCATCATGAATTTCATTATGTTTAATATATTTTATTTTAAAAATCATCACAATATATTGATGCCCTCATGAGCATGTTATACATTTGGACAGAACAATGCCTCCTTTCTCTGTGAACAAACAGAATTAAAGGAGTCAGTTTGGAGAATGTTTCCTCTCACAGAAACAGGAATCGGGAGTTATAATTCTCGCTGAAATAAACACAGGCCATTCAGAGGAATCTGATAAGGTCATGCAACATCTGTCGAGAGAAGGGAAAGGTTAGCTCATGTGTTATGAGAGTAGGGGAATTCAGCAGAGCGGTAGGAAGTTAGAAAAGTAATAATTACAGAACAATTGGAATGGGGGTAACGCCGAAGAAAGAATGAGAGGTCGTTGCAGCCTGTTTAAAATGTTCAGTCTGTTCTCGTAGTCAATGCAATCAAAGCTAGACTTAGATTTCATCTCCAGTTTCCTGTGCAATCCACATATCCCGTGACTCCCTGAGAAACCAGCAATTTGTGTCTTCCAATCTGAAATGCACTCAGTGAGGGTGCATCAGCAATCGTCAGGGACAGAGAATATTAAAGACTCAGAGGCCTTAGAGTTAATCACTCTCTCCTCATTTCATTCCCAAATAACCTGCTCCCTTACCCTGAGGGTGTGTCAATAATAACCAAAAGATCTGTGAATGATGTAACTTTAACACTGACTTCTCTTCACAGATTCTGTCAGACCTGCTGAGATTTTCCGCAACTCCTGAGACTGTGTTATCATATTTCAGATACCCAGATCCACAGGATCAGTTTCTCACCATCTACCCTCTGAAGCCTGTTCAGAATTTGATACATTCAAATGAAATCGTATTTCAATTTTCTGGAATATGAACACAATTTATTCAAAAGCTCAGCATTGGAGCACGTGGGTTCCAAATAGTGACCTTTACTTTGTGATTCATTAATGTGTTTGGCTCATTGCCCCTGGGTTACCACGTATTAGTCAGATATAATTGTTCTGGCGAAGTTTACGATGAGTTAGCTTATTGAACTGCTGCCATTCATTTTATCCAAATAAACCCATAATGATGTAAGGGAGGGAGGTCCAGGATTTCCAACCAATGGCACTTGTGGAACTGAGATATTTTTCCGAGCCAGGGTGGCGAGTGGCTTGATGTGGAATTGTCAACTGGTGTCCCATGTATCTGCTGTGCTCAGTGTTCCACGCGATAATGCCGTGGTTCTGGAAGCTGCTCTGAGAGGAACTTTGCGGAATTTCTACAGTGCATCTTGTCAGTGGTATATTCCACTGCTACTGAGTGTGGATGGCGGAGACAGAGAATGGTTGTGACTGTGGTACTGAGCTAGCTGCACTGCAATGGAGAACATAACTACTTGCCATCATCATCAATCCTTTTCACAGCTGGACATCCAGTGATTACACAGATGTGGTGTAAATGTCTGTTAGTTGCTCAAATGACCATGATCTTTTATCCAGATTTACCTTTTCACGGATATGATGCTGAGAGACGTCACGCGACTGTTCCACTTTCTCATCAACATTTCATCTGTAAAAACTGGGAACGAGCTGATGGGACACAGATTGTGCTGCAAATGGTTAGACACAGCGTAGTGTCTGTTTGGCTTTATGCATGTGTTTCTCTGAATGTGTGTGTGCATTATCGTGAATTCCTGTCTCTGTGATTCTGTGTGTGTCTACCTATCTATCTCTGCCTGACTATCTGTGCTTATGTGAGTGTGTTTGCGTTTCATTATGTGTCTTAGTGTGTTTACATATCTCTGTGTCTGTACCTCTGTGCAACGGGCTCTCTATTATTTTCAGGATGGTTACGATTGAAATGTGGTTTAAACACCAATACATCTGTACCTCTGTGTATTCATCTTGGGCTTGAAGTGATACATTGCTTTTGGTTATGTTTAAACGTGTGTGTGTGTGTGTGTGCGCGCGTGTGCGTGCGCGTTTGTGTGTGTGTGTGTGTGTGTTTTGTGCCTGTCTCTGTGTGCGTGTGACAGACGGAAATACGTACAGAGACTCAGACACAATCACATATACAGAGAGATGTGCAAAGACACATACAGACAGAAGCACACATACCGACTTAAAGAGACACACGTGCACATATAGTCACACAGACATACACACACAAGCGCACAGATGTTTATGGAGACAGCAAAAGTGATACTATTAGAATTTCTTTTTCCTAAAACTAAATGAGAAATTAATAGATTTTTGGATTGTTTGACTTTACAGGTAATTTGTTCATAATTTTGTCCGGACAGCTGCGCCTTTAACATGTTTTTGAACGAAATAAGAGAAAGGTGGTTTAGTTAGTAGAGTGCGAGGTTAATGTTGAAAGGATGAAAGCAATTTGAATCGATGAACCTATTTTACCATCCCTGCGTTTTCCAGTCTTTTCAAAATGGCCGCTGATGCTTCTGAATTGGGTCGACATGCTGTCTTGTTCCAGGATGATGAATTAGGCATTGAGAACCTGGAGGATATTTCTATTACAATCAATGCGGATCATTGGAAAAGTCCTCTTCAATAGGAAAGGGGACTTTGGGATTGCTGTTAGATCTTCAGCCCTTCGAAGACCACCCAACAAAGAACAATGAAATACATAATTACACAGATTGTAATCCACTGGCCTTCTTTAAAAGTTTCAAATTAACAATGCAACATATTTTGATGGTGTGGTTTGTTGTAACCATTTTATTATACACATCACTTGAAAACCGAATGTGAATTCAGATATATTGTCCTAAAATACAAATGGTGAAATACGCAAAAGCTTTTGGAACTGTGAAGGTTGTATAACATTGCAAGAAGGGAGAAATAATAAATAGACTGCAATTTTTATAAAGCTTGTGCATCATGTATTTTGCAAGTAAATGCGTTTTTGAAATGGCACTTTAGTTTTCTCAGGGCGAATACATATAAAAACATTTCTTAAAAAAAGAATTGAGTGTAATTGTGGACTAAAATGTGAAAAGAGCGACCTTATAAACAGATCGAAAGTGGAGGATAGCTGCAAGGTTTGACAGCAATTCACCTGATAGTGACCCAATAATTGAAATGTGATTGGAGATGAACGGAGTTATACACAGGTGTAGCCTTTGTTTGTGACAAGGAGCTCATTGATTATTGGCCACGAGTTCACCACTGACAAAGGCTGTCAGCGACTAGCAGCGATGTGATTAGTTCTCAGGCAACTGAACAGCTTGGGACTTTGAACAAGATCCAGGGAAGTCTTCAACTGCTCAGGAGCTCTCTCTGTTCGCGTCAGTGATTGGTGCTTTAATCCTGAAGAAACCTGGTTTATTTTTGTTTCAGCTGTTCCTATGAGCTCTGCCTTTTAATGAGTGTGTTAGAGACTGTGTGTGACTATTAACCAGTCCTTCTGCATGGTGTAACTCAATGACAGCCTCCAAGATGCACTGTACAAATTTACCAAGGCTCTAAACAAAGTACATTCCAAAGACATGACAACGAAGAAATGGAAGGGCAAGGGAAGCAGATGAATGGGAGGGTTATGACTTGGAGCCAGTAATCAAACCTGGTTCAGTGAAGAGTAGAGGACTTTAATTTATAACGTCAGGAAGTATGGGATACAATGAGATTTGGCAATCTGGATTCAGAATTGGCTGGCTGACAGAAGGCAGAGAGTTGTTGTAGATGGAAAATATTCTGCCTGGAGGACAGTGTTGATTGTAGTTCTTATAAATTACTTGGATGAGGAGGTTGAAGAGTGGGTTAGTAAGTTTGCAGATGGCACTAAGGTTGCAGGCATCGTCGACAGTATAAACGGCTACTTCAGGCTGCAGCGTGACATAGATAGGATGCAGATCTGGGCTGAGACATGGCAGATGGAGTTCAACCTGGATAAACGCGAAGTGATGCATTTTGGAAGGAGGAATACGAATGCTGAATATAAGATTAAAGACAGGATCCTTGGCAGTGTGGAGGAGCAGAGGGATCTGGGTGTGCAAGTATATAGATCCCTCAAAGTTGCCACCCAAGTGGATAGGGTTATTAAGAAAGCATATGGAGATTTGGCTTTCATTAAGGGGGATTGAGGTTAAGAGCTTCGATGTTTTGCTGCAGCTCTACAAGTCCCTGGTGAAACCACTCTTTGAATATTGTCTCTATTTCTGGTCGCCCTACTATAGGAAAATGCAGAGGCTTCGGAGAAAGCGCAAAGAAGGTTTACCATGATGCTGCCTGGACTGGAGGGCTTGCCTTAGGAAGAAAGTTTGAATAAGCTCGGACTTTTCTCTCTGGATAGAAGGAGGAAGAGAGGAGACCTGATCGAGGTATAGAAAATAATGTGTGGAATAGATACAATCAATAGGAAGAGACTTTT
>NC_057717.1:42952792-42954507 GCF_004010195.1 Chiloscyllium plagiosum | reverse complement strand
CAGGAGACATAGGTTTAAAGTGTTATCGAGCAGACCAGACCCAGACGTATGGTATGCAGATTGATTTTGCTTGTTTTATGATAGTCATACATTCTGAGAAACAGTGAAGAATATTGTGTTGCATTCTCTCCAGTACAAATCATACCTTACATAAGGCCATCAGTTTAATATAGTTTCACAGCTTTTGAACAGGTGCAGAAAAGGATCAGCTCTATATGTGACAGGTCCATTAATAAGTTTGATAACAGCATGGAAGAAATTGTTCCTGAATCCATTGGTGCGTATTTTCAAACATTTGCATCTTCTGTCTGGTGGAAGAGGTTGGGAAAGAGCATTGCGGTGGTGGGAGGGGCCTTTGATTGTGTTGGCTGCATTCCTGAAGCAGTGGGAATTCAAGACTGAGTCAATGGAAGGAAATATGATTTGCGTGATGGATTGTGTTAGGTTCATGCATCTCTGCAATTTCTTGCAGTACGGCCAGAGCAGTTACCATACGAAACGTCTGGATAGAATGTTTTCTGCAGTGCAATATTAAAATTGATCAGAGTCATTACCAAAATGCGAAATTTTCTTCCCAGTCTGAGGTGGTAGATGCATTGATGTGCTTTCTTAGCTGTAGAGTTGACATGGATTGACTGATTGTTTGTGATATTACTCGGAACTTGAAGCTGTCTATCACCTCCAAATCAGCACCAATGATAGAGAGCAGTGTGTGTCCTTCAGTCCAATTCCTGAAGTCAATGACCAGTTCCCTTGTTTTGCTGACATTGAGCGAAAGGTTGCTGTCTTTACACCATGTCACGAAGCTCTATTTCCTGTAGGAGAAAGTGAGGACTGCAGATGCTGGAGATCAGAGCTGAAAAATGTGTTGCTGGAAAAGCGCAGCAGGTCAGGCAGCATCCAAGGAGCAGAAGAATCGACGTTTCGAGCATACGCCCTTCTTCATGAATGAGGAAAGTGTGCCAAGCAGGCTAAGATAAAAGGTAGGGAGGAGGGACTTGGGGGAGGGGCGTTGGGAATGCGTAGGTGGAAGGAGATTAAGGTGAGGGTGATAGGTCAGAGAGAGGGTGGGCGCGGAGAGGTCAGGTCGAAGATTGCAGGTCAAGAAGGCGGTGCTGAGTCGGAGGGTTGGCACTGAGATAATGTGGGGGGAGGGGAAATGAGGAAGCTGGAGATATCTGCATACATCTCTTGTGGTTGGAGGGTTCCTAGGCTGAAGATGAGGTGCTCTTCCTCCAGGCGTCTTTTGCCATGGTCTGGCGATTGAGAAGGCCAAGGACCTGCATGTCCTTGGCGGAGTGGGAGGGGGAGTTAAAGTGTTCAGCCAAAGGGCGGCTGGGTTGTTTGGTGCGGGTGTCCCAGAGGTGTTCTCTGAAATGTTCCGCCAGTAAGCGGCCTGTCTCCCCAATGTAGAGGAGGCCACATCGGGTGCAGTGGATGCAGTAAATGTTGTGTGTTGAGGTGCAGGTGAATTTGTGACGGATATGGGAGGACCGCTTGGGGCCTTGGAGGGAAGTGAGGGGGAGTTTTGGGCGCAAGGGGCATTTCTGGCGGTGGCAGGGGAAGGTGCTGGGAGTGGAGGGTGAGTTCGTGGGTGTATGGTACGTTCTTCTGGGTGTATGGTAGCCGACTGTAAAATGAACCTCAGCAGGAACTGCAAAGAGGAGGGTATCAGAGAAAGGAGCACAAGCAGTCCAAGAGCTGCAAAAGTTGTT
>NC_057717.1:42948381-42952322 GCF_004010195.1 Chiloscyllium plagiosum | reverse complement strand
CTGCTGTGCTGTTCCAGCAATAAAGTTTCAACTTTGATCTCCAGCATCTGAAGACCTCACTTTCTCCTTGGCATTAGGGTCTTCAAGGCAGAGCTAAAGCCAATATACAGAAGTCTGATGTAGGTGTCCTTGTTATCCAGATGTTCCAAGATGAGTGAAGTGCCAGAGAGATGGGGTTTGCATGGATCGATTACGATCGTGGCGAATTATCGAGTACCTCAGCAATCTGGGAGTTAATGTTTGCCATTCCTAACCTCTTAAAGCACTTCATAGATGAGATCGGCCATGATTGCATTAAAAATCGGAGCAGGTTCGAGGAGCCGAATTCCAGACTCATGCTCCTATTTCTTGTGTTCATTTGTTCTTTATAGCTCAGAGGGAAACATGTTAACGAATGGTCCTGGCAGACAATGAAGATTCACATACACAAATTCCATTTCTCGGCTATAAGCCCATGGTCCTGAAGGTTTCAGCAATGCATGGGATTATTGAAATACCACACAGGTAATATGAATGCTTATGATTCAAACATTCATCCTAGTAATGAGAGTGTGTGAGATTTTACGCTCTTCTGGGTGTATGGTAGCCAACTGTAAAATGAACCTCAGCAGGAACTGCAAAGAGGAGGGGATCAGAGTAAGGAGCACAAGCAGTCCAAGAGCTGCAAATGTTGTTCAGAATAGGGCCTCCTGCACAAGATCTCCCCAAGACAGAGGAGGGGGGCCTGGGAGTGAGGATGTCGATCCAATATTACCAGAAGTGTTAACTTGAGTTGATCAATCAATGAATTAATTAAAATTTGTTGAAGAAATATATCTGACTCTCTCTGTCCCTCTTTTTTTGAAGTGATAAAATACCGCACTCTGCTGGCCTCCCAGTGTCACTGTACAAGCAGCAGATTTTTTTTCTCTCTGGGAAACTTTGCTCCTGTCCCTGTTCATTCTTTTATTTCTGAGAGTCTCACAATGCCCAGAATGACGCAAAGGCTCAAGCGGCTGCGCAGTGACGTCACGAAAAGGATGGCCACAACCAGCGGGGAAAGTCTGACACCGAGGAAGCGAGAGGAGGCAACAGGTGACTCGTGCCAGGGCCGTGAGGTGAGGGAAAGCGATCCCCCCTGGCCGCCACGAGAGGAACCAGCAACCACTTTCTGAATGAAAGCAACTAGATATTTTTGGAGAACTAGGTCATTTATTCTCATTTCATCATTCCGTAACAAGGCAGCACCCACCCCCTAAAATACTTCAATACTATAGAACAGGAAATGTATAAATGTTAGGAAACACAGAACGATGAAAAGGTTTAACATTGTTGCTTGGACAGAATTTCAGCAGTGGCCCTGTTTTCTGCCTCCCTCCATTTTCAAATCGAAAAGTAACATTTGTTGCTTCCGAGTTTAAATGATCCTTCTCTGAATTTAATGAAGGAAAACAAAAGAAGTGGACAGCAATAGTGATAAGGGGATTGCATTGTTCGGGCATCAGGCAGATATCTGTGACAATGTAGATGCGACACCAGGTAGCACGCTGCCTCCCTGAGTCTGGGATGTCACTGAGTGGCTGAAGGACAGTCTGAAAAGGATACGAGCAAATATCGGATGTGGCAACGGTTGGAACATTGAAAACAGTATATAGAAAGCTTTAGATTAGGTGACATAGATTAGATTAGATTACATTACAGTGTGGAAACAGGCCCTTCGGCCCAACAAGTCCACACCGACCCGCCGAAGCGAAATCCACCCATACCCCTATATTTACCCCTTACCTAACACTACGGGCAATTTAGCATGGCCAATTCACCTGACCCTGCACATCTTTTGGACTGTGGGAGGAAACCGGAGCACCCGGAGGAAACCCACGCAGACACGGGGAGAACGTGCAAACTCCACACAGTCAGTCGCCTGAGGCGGGAATTGAACCCGGGTCTCCGGCGCTGTGAGGCAGCAGTGCTAACCACTGTGCCACCGTGCCGCCCACTTTTCTTATAGGGTAGTTATGGTAGGGGATTTTAACTTTCCAAACATCGACTGGGACTGATTAGATTAGAGATTAATTGACAACACAGGGTTAAATACAGAGTAAAGTGCCATCGATGATGCCTAACCAAACATTTGGAAGATATGTATAATCTGAGAAGTGATAGAAATTTAACTCAATCTCAACTATCACCACAGAAACACACGTGCACACGCGCGCGCGGGTGCGCGCACACACACACACACACACGCATACACACACACACACGCAGTAATTCTCGATTGTTATCCAAGAGGGTTCCCATTTTCAACGAAAATAGATGTATTCCAGAACTTCATCACAGAGTTCTTTACTGGATTGTTTCTGTTCAGTTTGGATTCTAAATTAGATTCCTGATTCGTAACATCCACAGGGACAATTTTCCTCAACCGATGTGCTATGTCCTGCTCACAAAAACTGCATTTGATTCCAATACCGTATGTTGTTTGATACAGGAACTTTTCAGTGTCGGGGGAATTGAGTCTTGAGTCCGACCCAGGTGTGTGAATGTCCTGTTTGTCTGACATCCAGGATAGTTTAATGAAGCTTTGATGTTTGGAAATCCCGATGTTGTTTTTTTTTACAGTCCCTTAGTAGAACTGTATTTACTTTCAGTCAAGTACTCCTTTATTCTGGATCCTATTAATTGATTCAACATCATTTTCCAAAACCTTGGACACAAATCGGGAGAGTTAAAGTGATGGCGTCACCAAATATTTGGACAGTTTGGCAATTATGACCAGGACTTGGGCCGAGGGAGGTGAAGACGTTTTACTGTGATCGTGCAGGAGGTATGGACACCATGAAGCATCTCCAAAATGATAACGGATGAATGTGGCAATTCACAGATATTCTGGGCGGGCAGAGCGAAACAGGCAGACACACTGAATAAGGAACAGAGAGTGACAGAAGGATTTTGAGATTTCCAAAAGGCATCTGCTCAAGTCAGTCTTGATCTAAAAACTGAGTATATTATTGATGAAACTAGTTTACAAGTAAATTGTGAAGTGGAAGTAAGCTGTTGTCAAACAGATCGATGTTGCGATGGTAAGTGAATGGGCAAAGCCCTGTCCATTACAATACAAAGTGGAGACTGTCAGGGTGAATCGACAGAGACTTTAGTTTAAATGGGGAGATGTTCTAGGACTCTGACGTAGAGAGGGATCTGTGTGTCCTGGGATATTAAAACACATTGGGTTAATCTGCAGGGGCAGCAAGGTATTAGCAAGGCAAAGGGATGAAGTTTTCGTTTGTTCCTCGCACGTGAGCTTCACTGGCTGGGCTCAGCATTTATCCCTCATTCCCATCACCCCTTGAGAAGATGGTAGTGAACTGCCTTATTGAACTGATGTACTCCATAAAACTTTATTTGTGGAGAAACTGAATGTCGCAGAAATTAAACTGCAGCTTTTTGTATTCCCAGTCCCAATTTTAAACATAACTGTTTGGGTGGCACAGTGACTCAGTGGTTAGCATTGCTGCCTCAGAGTTCCAGGGACTCGTGTTTGATTCCAGTATCGTGCGACTGTAAATGGAGTTTGTAAGTTCTCCCCGTGTTTGCGAAGGGTTCTTTCGGATGGTCTGGTTTGCTACGACATGTGCGGGTTAAGTAATATTGGCCATGCTAAATTGCCCATAGTGATCAGACATGTGAAGGTTAGGTGCATGAGTCAGGGAAATGTACAGTGATAGGGCAGGGGAATTCCACACCGCTGGGATTATATATTCATTTACTCTAGACTGGGTTAGAGACTGGAATTCCATGTGTTGTCAGCAAGCTGATGTACAGCAGAACAAAGTCTCTAAGCGAATTGAGGCGAGCAATTCGTAGAACAGGGAGAGAATAAGGGAAAAACAAATTGCTGATAAAAGCTCAGCAGTTTTGGCAACATCTGAACAGAGAAACCAGAGTTACCACGTCGTATC
>NC_057717.1:42929558-42944464 GCF_004010195.1 Chiloscyllium plagiosum | reverse complement strand
TCCCATCAGATTCCCAATCTGAAAAGTTTCATTTTTTCCAATCCATCCCCATGATTGAAAGTGCTGACCCAGGGACAAATATTCCAGGAATCTGTAGTGGTTAAGGAAGTGAGCTCACTCTCTACCACCTTCTCGGGAGGAATAAGTGACAGCACAGACAGTGAAGGCCACATTCTATTGGAAGGCCTCCCCATCAGAGTTTTCAGGTCCCCAGTTGATTACCACAGAGTCTATGTCTAGGTTTTTGCAGTGGCCTGACATGCACAGACAGCCTGTGCTTCTCCAAAAAATACCTGACAAATGGAATGATTCCTTTCTGAATGAGTTAATGCAGAGAAATATTGATGCTTTTCATTGTAATTCTCTGGTTGTACAATCGACTAGAATCTACTGTAAATGATACTCTCCATTAGGTGTTAGGCAGTAGGTCAGGTATTCGTACAGTAGATATTCGACCCATTTGAATGGCTGGATTTAACCCATTGGAAGAGTTCCTGTCCTAAACACACGCAGGTTCAATTCCGAAGCAAAGTCACTGGGCACAGTTGTTACATCGGTTCCCTTGGAACTGGCTGTCCAAGCTCTGTGTGTAATTGTCAGTGTCCCTCTGTGCATACAAAAGTGAGGCCTACAATGACTCCTTCCTGGTCGTGCCTTGCCTCTTGGGGAACACTGAGACATGGAGATTCTACAGAGGCTGCGCTGTTGGGCCTGTCCCCTGAGTCTCATCACCCTGCGGCTGGGTCTCTGACCCCACAATGGCAGATAATCCTCTCAACTCGAGCTGGAGATTCAACAACAGCCAATAGTATTGCTCCCTGGAGCATGACAGCTTAAAAGTGAAGGAAAGGAAATCAGAGAAAGTTGCTCAGATTGAGAGAGTACTGGGGAGAGAAACTGAAGTTCTCACGTGTCCAAAATCAGGTTGGAGTACAGTGACTACTGCGACTCTAGCTGTCGTTTCCCATTTGAACTGAACTGATTGTACTGGAATCTGAAATATGAAAATTAAATCGAGGAAAATACTTCGTGTCCATAAGGGGGAAAGTGGACTTTACATTTCAACACCAATAAGTGTTAAGCGTAAATTTTAATGAATCCTAATCATACGTTCCTTATTATATTGCCAATTAACAAATGCTCACAATCTGCTGTAGACTCTTACTTTGTCTGAGTTCCATCTGCTTTCGTCAGAAATTAAAAATGCAGCAATTAAAAGGATTTAGTGACAAAGGAAAAAAAGGGGAACCAGAGGGAATGAAAACAAAATGGAAGTGCAGGAATGATGAGACAACAAAATGATAAGGGTGCAAAATAGAACCTCTGCATCCCAACTTTCTTGCCCAAAATTGCAGAAAGAAATAGATCGGGAATGGAGTTTGTGGTGGAATTGAGCAAAAGTGCCAAAGTATTACTGGAAGCTATGAAATACTGGGACCAGGTTTGGAATCAGGAGGTGTAGCAACGTGGGCAGGGTAAGAAATGTCTTGAATGCAACATTGTCAGAACTGGTCAATTAACGGTCGGTCAGCAGGGGGCTGCGTTCAATCAATGTGGGCAGAGGATGTTCCGGTTCAGAGAATGCAGCAATCATATTTAAAGGCTGTTACCTATACTTTCAAACAGCAGCTCTGGAGAGACATTGGCTACTAACAAACATTTACCATCAATTAGATTCAGGTTGCTCACTGATTCATTAAAGTTCCTGCAGGTTGTTTGGGCACAGGAACAGTCCCTGTTCTATCAAGGCTGGAGAAGATCAATAAGTCAATGTGGGCAAGTTCAGGGAGAGATTGCTGAGGTGGTGAGTACGTGTGGGGAACCTGGTTAATTTGACAAAAAGGGACCAGCGAGCGGACATTTTCTGGAAGGGTTACAAGGTTAAACTGAAGAACTTACATGTGGCCAGAAATGAAAGTGAAATTGAAAGCAAAACACATCATATCCAGCCATTGGCAAATCCATGGCAGCAGACTGTCCTTCCAAAAGGTCATGGTAAGGAGGATATAGTGTGCCCTGACAGGGTAGATCAGCTGCTGACTGCAGTAATTGCATTATGGGGATTGGTGCTGTTTCGGGGAGTGGTGGTTGGGGGCCTCACAGGCACTTTCCGTGACCAACAGAAGCTCCTCATCCCCTCTGAAAATTACACCAGAAACCACGCAGAAAGCTCCCAGTTTGTCGGCCTCCTCTCGTCCTCAGGCAATCAGAGGAGAGCCAGAATGATCAAAACCAATCGAGAAAACAAATAGCAGCTTGACGTCACTTCAGCTGTCAGTGCAGAGGTACAACAACATCATAGCACCCGCATTTGTTAAGAAGGTCACCTTGAAGACCTTAGATTTCACAAGAATTAACTTCGTTATTACATGACACCGTGGTGTGTCGTAATTTTCAAGTAATTCTGGTGGGATGCATGACAAGTCAAAACCATCAATTACGCACCCCACTGGGAGCAGAGAATCAGTGAACTGTTTCCAGAAAGGGGCCATTGACAACAGGGCAAGTAGGGGTCGAGAAGAGCGCAGGCAGGTGAACTGGAGCATGACCAAGTGCATCAGGAGCTTACCTGGTCAGAGGGTTCAGGGCTGTGTGAAATTACTGCCCGCAGCATGGAATAATGGACGTCCGGGTTCTCTAATGTGAGACCCTCAGAGGAACAGTGGATACTGGCATTCAATTTGCACAAGTTCTGCCGGCTCAGGAGGGCGACTGGGCAAGAGTCTGAAATAATGGCAGCATCAGTCGCAGTGGCAGGTTCAATACTGGAGTTAATGGGTTAGGAGAGTGGCTCTGTTATGCATAATCCTGAAAACCCTACAGTGCAGAGGGTCTTGCAACTCAGGCAATTTTCTGAGTTGGGAGCCGTAGACAGTTGGACAGACCCAGAATCCACCACAATATAAATGAGCAGCTCACCACCTCCATATCCATTATCAGAATTTCAGACGGGGCGTTTGAGAGACATATTGAGATCGCCTGTGAAAATTCACTCTCACGATAGCCCTAGTTAGTTTCTGGAGCACGGGGGAAGGGAACAGCCACAGTGCAGGCAGCCTGCTGAAGCTGCCTCTGTTGTGTGGTGGACTGCTGTCGTGTCTGAGGGGAGAGAGAGAGGGGAGATGGCCCTGGGCGACATTGCCTGGACAAGCACTGTCTCACTCAGTGTTCCAATTTCCCACTGTTCCAGCACTGCCTTCTTTGAATTGCCCTAGTTTGCTGTACTGGCCTGACGGTGTCCCTGTGGTTGTCAGGTTGTGCGAGTCAGTCGAATGCCCCCGTCCGTTTTGGTGTAGTAAACACCCCATTCCCGTCCAAGTTACCACGTTAAATTAAAGTGTCCGTCCAGCTCGTCGTTTGATTGTGCAACGTGAAAACGTGACCATATGTTAGGTCTTGTCTGCACGGCAAGCTTTTCGTTCTCTGCTAATGGAATGCCCGACGAGGAGTCCCCGACCTCCCTAAAGTGGACAGTGACATCGAGCAAATGCTTGGCTGTTCTGCAGACACTGGATAACAGCCCAAACTCGGCGTGCCGTCTTGCACTGGCAGGTGATTGCATCCTTCACGGTGCTGTCAAGCCATTTTTTCCCAGTCTGAAGCGGTGTCCCAGGGTTGGATGGGGATGTCAATAACAGGGCTAATGGTCACCCAGTGGGTCATATGCACAAGCTGTAATACGGTCTGCACATCTTGGGACCGACAGTTGAAAATACAGGAAGTTTCGAGGACCCAATTGTAGAACGGGAGCTGTCATTTCAACGGGTCTGGGGGATCATGGCCCGGAACTCTGCGTGGATCCAGATCTTATACAGGGGAGTGCACCCAATCATGATGCGGGGAAACTGACATTTGGTGCCCTGTTAATTTCTGCAGGCACTCGGGCTTCTTGTGAGTCTGGAGTTATCATTTATGTTGGGCAACAGTGGTGATTCATACTGCCTGCCGGTAATGTGTCCCATCGCGGGTTTGCTGTGTAATGCATGGCAAAAAAAATTGAGCCACTTCATTTAGGCCCAACGGATCTGACTTTGAAGACAGTATGGGAAATTTCGGGTCCTGCGGGGCATAGGGCGGTGTGGCCGGATCTGGAATTATTGGGGTTTCAGTGTCGGTTTTATTGCAGCAGCCTTTCGCCTTCGCGGACTGATACTGTTGGGGAACCTGTCGAAACTTTTCAAGACACTTCAGCATTTATAGAGGGTCACAGGAGGGGTCATCGTGCCCTCCCGTAATGGCCGTGGTGCAATAATCAAGCTTATCGAATTTAAAGGACCCCCCATATGGCCAATTTCCTAGTGGCCATGTATAAACGTCTCCTGCAAAGTCGAGAAAGTGAGGACTGCCGATGCTGGAGATCAGAGCAGAAAATGTGTTACTGGAAAAGCCCAACAGATCAGGCAGCATTCAAAGAGGACAGGCCTTCTACTTGCAGAACATTTCAGAGAACACCTCTGGGACACCCGGACCAACCAACCCAAACAGCCCGTGGCTCAACACTTCAACTCGCCCTTCCACTCCACCAAGGACATGCAGGTCCTTGGACCCCTCCATCCCCAGACCATAGCAACACGACGACTGGAGGAAGAGCGCCTCATCTTCCACCTAGGATCCTTCAATCCACAAGGGATGAACTCAGATTTATCCAGTTTCCTCATTTCCCCTCTCTCCACCTTGTCTCAGTCTCAACCCTTGAAGTCAGCACTGCCTTCCTAACCTGCAATCTTCTTCCTCACCTCTCCGCCCCCACCCCCACTCTGGCCTATCACCCTCACCTTAACCTCCTTCCACCTATCGCATTTCCAACACCCCTCCCCCAAGTTCCTCCTCCCTACCTTTTATGTTCGCCTGCTGGGCAGACGTTCCTCATTCCTGAAGAGGGGCTCGTGCCCGAAACGTCGATTCTCATGCTCCTTGGATGCTGCCTGACCTACTGCGCTTTTCCTGTTAAGTGGGTAAAGTAACCGCCATCCCTTGTCTCTTTCTGCACAGTGTCTGCCAGTGAACCAGGTATAACAAGAGAATCTCCGATCTTTATTTTGAAGTTCACGTATTTACAGGGCGGCGTTGTTCGCACTGCTACCTCACAGCGCCAGGGTCCCAGGTTCGATTTCAGCCTTGGACGACTGTCTGTGTGCAGTTTGCACATTCTCCCCATGTCTGCCTGGGACTCCTCCATGTGCTCCGGTTTCCACGCACAATCACAAAGGTAAGCAAGTCAGGTGAAATGGCCGTGCTAAATTGCCCATAGTGTCAGGTGCATTGGCGGGAGGGAAATGGGTCTGCTCGGCTTACTCTTCCGAGTGTCGGTGTGGACTGGTTGGGTCGACGGGCCTATTTCTACACTGTAGGGAATCTAAACTTACATGCCTCCTCAATATCGTCTTGGACAATTTCGGTCCTGGGCCGTTCTCACCACAGAGTTGGGGTTGCCCAGCTAGCACATCCCAGCAGTGGGTGGAATTCCCTGCCCCCATGGCGTACTGGACATCCTGCGTTGACTGCTTAGCATTGCACTTCGGCTTTCGAGGAAAGACAGAGGGAGTACTCACAGAACACACAAGCAGTGAGTGATTGACAGGTCAAGCAATAAAGGATTACTGAGTGCACAATCGCTCACCGCACTGTAATCACACACTTGTCTGATGGATAAACACACTTAGACGAGACACCTGAAACTGACAAGACATACCGCCAGCAACCGCAAAACAAACAGACACATCCAACGCAAATGCTCAGAAATCACAAGGCAGAGAAAAAAGTGAACTGGTGGAGCCCCTGTCAATTTCCTTTGAGCTGAGGAATCTCTTAGGATTGATGCGAAAAATGTAATCAGCAGTCTCTCATTCTATTTTGCCAGGCTTCCCTTGCCCGTCCGGCACTCCCCTGGTTGGATCCATGTTACGGCACAAGCTCTGGACGTGATTAATACAATCAAGACACAATCAAGCATCCGGCAGCATTAATCAGTTCAAGAATGGGATTAGGGGGTTCCAGCTCTCTTCGTGGGTATGTGAGAATGTCCCTTTCCTTGGCAGTAAGGTGATACCATTGTTGCTCTCCAGAGGTGAGCAAGGTATTCTGGTGCATCCCTGGCTGACCTGAGTTTCATGTGGCTTTGATATCACTGGGGTATTAGATTTCACTTCAGCCTTTGGGACTGCTGTGTTTATGGGTCGAGGAAGCTTATTGGTAGTTTGTCTTGGGAAGTGTATTCCCTGGTTTGTGAATGACTGTGGTCATGTATAGTTTCCCTTGTCAACCTGTTTGGTCAATGCTGAGGCATTTTGGGTGTTTCTTGTATGGCTTGGACAGGCTTGACTTTCTGTGTTCTTATTGGCCATGCTGTCTGTAGGCAGGTTTGCAAGTCATTTCCCATACTGTTGAAAAATAAACTTTAAGATCTTCAAAGGTTTTAAATTCAAAATCTTAATTCAACATCAATCTGTTCACATGGGGCCAAGCCACTCAGCTGTTCAATGGACGGGAAGGTATTCACTCGGGGATCAATCCTAATGGCACGCAAACGACTTCAACAAAGGGAGAGAAAATATGTCTGCTCTGTTTGGTCAGTGATTATCTTCACAACCCCGCCTAATGTCACCCAATCGACATGACACTGGAAAGACACCATTCTTCTGCTCTGTGTATGAGAAGGCATTTATTAAATCAGCAAAGCTTCAGATAAAGAAGAATGAGCACACTGTAGAGATGGCTGCACTGAGTGTGGAAAGAGATTCACCTGGTCATCTCTATTCAGTGAGCACGAGCATATTCACACGAGCGAGAAACATTTACTTGCTCCTTGCCTGGGAAGTGATTCATCCGTGTCTCCAATCTCAGCAGATATGGACTTGTTCCCAGAAATGAGAGAAAATCGCAATGGTCTGACTTTGAAAAGAGCTGAAGGAGTAGCAATGATGTGATAGAACACCAGAAAACACATGAGAATCCCTGCAGTGCAGCTACAGGCCCTTCGGACCAACAATTCCACACAAACCCTCCAAAGAACACTCAAACCCATTACCCTTCCTTATATTTATCCCAACTATTAACCCACGGTATGGGTAATATATCATGGCCAATTCACCTCACCGGCGCACCGTTTTGTCTTGTGGTATGAAATTTGTGGACCTGGAGGAAACTCACGCAGACACGTGGAGAACGTGCAAACTCTGCACAGACAGGTCTCCGAGGCTGAAATCGACGCCAGCTCCTCATGCTCTGAGCCAGCAGTGCTAAACACTGAGCCACCGTGCGCGGAGAGGCAGTTAATTTGCACTGTGGGTAACAAGGGATTCAATTACTCATTCGCACGTGTGACAGCCCAGTCAGGTGCAATCTGTTTCGCTCAGTTGTCTGCTTTGTTGGCTTATAAAGCACTGTGATGCTGGCAGCGTGGTTCCAATTCCTATCACTGGTTTGAGGTTAATTTAAAGGTTATTCTTCACTAAATATTCTCTGACCTGTGGACTGGTGGTGCTCTGGTTAAATCACCACCAGCCCCTTCTTTCTCAAATGAAGGCAGCAGCCTCTGAGGTCTGGTAAGATGGTAATAGTGCAAACAATCCAGTGAGGTCGCATGTGAATGCGATATGGAGTTATTGCATCGAGAATTGAACTGTGTTCATTCTGTCAGCAGGGGTTTACTTCATTGCATGTGTTTAATCTCTTTCATTGATCTGGTGTTTAATTGTTCAGTTTCCAATTCACATCAAATCCCTGGATTTCTGTACAATTAGAGGAGCCCTGGTAGATATCCATAGACTGCCCTGTTCTTGACACTTTTCTTCATTGGTAAGTGTGGAATTGTATTTAAAAATATGTCGATGCATTCAGCATTTCTGAATGCTCTTCACATCTAAATGAAGACCTTGTGAAGTGTATTCACTTATATTCGAGAAACAACAGTCCAGCAGTGAGAGCACAAGATTGTGTTCTCATCAGCGTGAACATGTTGATGGGACCTCAATTAATGGAACCTTATAAAGCATTTCCCACACTGCGTCATTAAAACAAATTACTGTCACTGTGAACCCGTCGGTGTATCAGGAGGATGGATGGCTGAAGTGCATCCTTTCCCCAATTCAGAACATATGAATGGCCTCTCGCCAATATGAATTCTCTCGTCTTTCAGTAAGTTTGAGAAATGTAAGAGCAGGTGAATGGTCTCTTTCCAGTGTGAACGCTCTTGTATTTCAGCAGATTGCCGGAATCAATTAATGACTTCAAATCACAGCGGACGAATGGTCTCTACGCTGTATGAACTCACTGGTGTCTCAGCAGACTGAATGACTGAATGAATCCTTTCCCATTCTTCGAACAGGTGAACGGTCTATGTCCACTGAGTTCGCAGATGTAACGTGAGATCAAATGACCGCCTGAATCCACTCCCTCTGTGAGAACACTTGAATGGTTTCTCATCAACGTGAACACATTGATTGTACAACAGTTCGTGAAAACCTTTAAAGCGTTTTCAAAACTCTGGACAATTAAATGGTTTCTTCTCCGTGTGAACCCACCGGTGAGTCAGCAAGTTAGAAAACTGAGTAACTCCCTTTCCAAACTCAGAACAGTTGAATGGCTTTTCCCCGGTGTGGTTGCACTGATGAATTTTCAGGGCAGACAAGTATTTGAATCGTCACCACATTATCGCATTTTCTCCCCAGCGCCCCTCCAATTATGTCTCGATAGTTCAGATAGTGATTGCTTTCACTCCACTGTGAATGTAACATTCTGCTTTCATTTTCAAAGGCCGGTGAGGATCAGGCTACATGGAACAAAGCAACTCCATCAAATTCTGGTGTGATGCTTCGTTTCAGTTTCCCAACATCAATTCCTCATCTTTGATAGCCCTCAAATAAAACCAGATATATCTCAGTAAGAGAGAACTCCTCAGAACACCAAAGCATATTATTTTCATTCTTCGTCGGATGTGGGTATTCCAGAACTGGTCCGCATTTACTGTTCATTCCCGATTTGACTGGACAAGGTGACGATGTGCTGCCTTCTTGAACCATCGTTTCCGTGTGCTGTCGGTTGACCCAAATTATAGGGGAGTGAAATCCGCAATTTTGACCCAGTGATTCTGGAGGAACGACAATATATTTCCAGGGCAGGATGGTAAGTGGGTTGTAGGTATTTCCTAACTATCTACTACCCTTTTCCTTTTAGATGGATGTAGTTGTGAGTTTGTAATGTACTGTTTAAGGACACTTGGTGAATACCTGCAGTGCATCTCATGGATTGTGCAGACTGCATGTCAGAGTGTTTGGTTGTGGTGGGAATGGATGTTTGTCGATGTTTATTATTTGTGTGTTGCTGCTCAATTCAGTTGCTCTGTTCTGGACGGTGTTGAGCTTTTCAGTATTGTTGCAACTACACTAAGAAATCCTCAAGAAGGTTGTGATTTAAATGTCTCGTGCAACTCAGATGCTGACAAATCTGCTGTACTTCTCCTGTGCATTGTTTCTTTAACACTGCAATCATCCAGGCGGACAGGAACTATCCCATCATGTCTCATTCTGTATTGTAAAGGAGTAAACAGTTGGTCTGGAAAGAACAAAAGAAAGAGAAGAACATTTGGTCAATGAGGTGAATAACGCTCTCGCTCGGAGAGTGAACAGCTGTTAATGGAGACTGCCGGTGACAAATCATAGGTGGCGTGTCGTGGCAGGCTATGTGTTAGACAGGCTTTCGGGAGTCGCGAAAATCTCTGACTTTGACCTGCTCTTGTGGCCAAAATGCTTTTGGCCGCTAAAGTTAGCTTCTCGAAGACATTGTGACTTTCACTGAACCAAAGAAGGACTTTGGACCCATCTTTCAAATGTCCGTAATGAAGCAACGTTCCATTCTCATCCCATGTTTTTCAGAACATGGTCTGGAACCTTAAGCGCTATGGTACTCTAAGTTATCAACAAAATATTTTCCTAATTCCACCACCTCCAGCGAAATACTATTACCAAACATATATTCCCCTCCCCGCCATTGTCCGCCTTCCCCAGGAACCATTACCTCCGCGGGACCGTGGTGCACTGTGCCTTCTCTCTCAACACATCCCATGGAAGCTTAACCTAAAATCGCGGAATATGTGACACATACATTCATATAACATGAGAACGAGGAGCAGGACTATGCCATACGGGCCTTAGAGACTGCTTCGCCATTCAATAAGATCATGCCTGATCTTTCCATGGATATACATTCACTTAACCAACCTCTGAAGATAATCATTACTTCCTTTATTGTTCAAACAAAAATCAGCCCTAGCTTAAAAAAAACATTTATTGATCTATAATCAACTACTTCGTTGGACAAGCAGTTCCATAGAGTACTGCTCTGGTTGAAGGAATTCCTTCTCAATTCAGTCCTAACTCAGCTCGTCCTAATCTCGAGGCTGTGCCCTCTTGTCCTAGTTTCATCCGCCAATGGAAGCATGCTCTCTACTTCTATCTCACACATGCTCTTCATAATTTTATATGTTCCCATAAGATCCGGCCTTATTCTTCTGAATTTTCGATACAATCCTATTGCACATAGTCGCTTGTCATCAGCGAACACCTTCAAATCCGGAATTCCATCCGCCAGAATATTGCCCATTAACCCAATATTTCAATGTTCCTCTGCAAATTTTCACTGTCCTCCGCACTCTTTGCTCAACTACTCACCTTTGTGTCAACTGCAGACCTTGACACGCTTCGCATGGCTCCAAAATCCAAATCATCCATGCAAGTTGTAAGTAATTGCGGTCCCAGTACCGATCCCTGAGGCACACCGTTGATGGACAATAGAATAGCACTGATTTATCCCCGCTCTGTGCTTCCTGTTGGACAAATAATCCTGAATCCATGCTCATACTTTATCCTTAACAGCATGCATCCGTTTGCTGTCAGCCCCTGAACCACAAATTGTCGACGGCATTTTGAAAATCTAGGTACACCGATTCACTGGGTCCCGTTATACACCATGCTCGTAATGCCATCATAGAACTCGAAAAGATTTTTCAGGCATGACCTGCCCTTCATTAACCCATGCTGCGTCTGCCCAGTTTCTGTCGAGATGCCCTGCTATTTCTTCCTCGATAATAGACTCAAGAAATTTCTGCACTGCAGAGGTTAAAAGAAGTTCTATAATGTTGGGGAAAGGGTCTGGGTGGGTCGCGCTTCGGCGGTCGGTGTGGACTTGTTGGGCCGAAGTAATCGGCCCAACTGTAAGTAATCTGATCTAAGTCCTCATATTCTGTCTGCCTCCCTTTTTAAACAGTGATGTCATATTTGTGTTTTCCAATCAGCTGGGACTGCCCCAGAGACCAACGAAGTTTGGAAAAATACCGTCAGCAAACTTCTTTTTAACACACCATCGCGTTTAACACCCTGCGATGTTAATTAGCTCCAACAATCCAACACGAGCTCTTTTGTTATAATGACTGTTCCCAGGTCGTCACCAACCGTCATCACTTTGTCAATTACTGGCATGTAATTAATATCCTCCACTGTGAAGACCGACGCAAATGCCTGATCAATGTCAAGGCTATTTCTGCATATCCCATAAGTAAATGCCCCTTCTTATCCACGAAAGTGCCACTCTTTTTCATTTTATATTTTAATAGAAACTTCTGCTATCGATCTTTATATTCTGTGCTAATTTTAATGCCATGCTCTTTCTCACATTTTCTCTGCATTAAATTCCATTTGCAAACTCTCAGCCCAGCTCTGCTGCATACCTGTGTCCCTATGTAACCTACAATATCTTTCAGCACAACTGTACCGAACTTACTGTCGTCCGCAAATTTACGAACCCATCCTTCTACGCCCCCATCCAGGTTGTTTATAAAAAATGACAAAAAGCTGTGAACCCAAAACAGATCGTTGCAATACATCAAAAGCAACTGAATTCCAGGATGATATTTTCGCATCACATAACATCCCCTGTCTTCTTTCAGCTGGCTAATTTCTGGTCCAAAGCATGAAATCCTCCTCAAGTCCATACCTCAGTATTTTGTGCAGTCATCTACCATGGCGAAATTTACCAAACGGCTAACTGAAATCCAAACGTGCATTTCATGAATGGCATTATCCTCATCTATCTGTTTAGTCACCTGGCGAGTTTTAACAAGTTTGAAGCTCAGGATTAGCTTCCACATGAAGATTTGCTCGCTGAGCTGGAAGGCTCAATTACATACTTTTCTTTACCCTCCTGGGTAACATCTTCAGTGGGTCTTCGGGTGGCGTACTGTTCAGGATTTCTGCTTTCTATTGACATGTTTGGGGTTCTTTGGGTTGGTCATGTAATTTCCTGTAGTGATATCATTTCCTCTTCTTTTTCTCAGGGGGTTGGAGATGGTGTCCACCTCGATATGCTTTTTGATAGATTTCCGGTTGGAATGCTATGCTTCTCGGAATTCTCGTGTCTGTCTCTGTTTCACATGTGCTCGGATGGATGCCTTGTCCAAGTCAAAGTGGTGCCTTTCTTTATCTGTATGTAAGGATACCAGTGAGAGAGGGTCTCGTCGTTTTGTGGCTAGTTGATGTTCATGTATCCTGGTGGCTCGTTTTCTGCTTATTTGTCCATATGCAAAAACTGATGACATTTACAAAATACCGTGCAAGAACTGGAAACAAACACTAAATTCGAAAAACACTACAGTCGACTGAGACAACACATCCATCCTAGGAGAAGCCAAACAGATACATGCAGAATAATTCCTCGAAACATGGCATTCCGACCAGAACTCTTCCAACAAACACTTCGAGCTCGACGCCATCGACTTCCCGCTGAGGAAAAATAACAGGAAATGACATCACCACCAGAAGTTACATCACCAACCCAAAGAACCCCAAACATATAAATTTTAAACAGGAATCATGAACAGTTCTTCGCCTGGAGACCCACTGAAATTGTTACCTCGTAGGGTGATGAAATGTCTGGAAATGAACTTTCCAATTCAGTGAGCAAACCGACATCCAGTTTAATGCCCTACTCAAAGAACTCAATAATGTTTGTGAGTCTCGACCTCCCATTCACAAAACCGGCTTGACCTTCCCTCATAAACTAATTCCAATCGAGATGATTACAAATTTTATCTCTCAGAACTTTTTCCAACACTTTACCCACAACCGACGGAAGGGTCAGTGGTCTATAATTTCCAGGGTTTTCTATACTTCTTGAATGAGGGAACAACGTTTACTATCCTGCAGTATTCTCGTACTATACCTTTGGACAATGACAACATAAAGATCAAAGTCTAAGGCTCGGAAATCCGATTCTTGGTTTCCCAGAGAATCCTAGGAAAAATCCCATCCGGCCCACGGGAATTTATATATTTTCACATTTCCAGAGTTTGTAACACCTCGTCCTTGGGAACTTCAATCCGATCTCGTCTCGTAGACTGTGTCTCAGTATTGTCCTCTACAACGTTTTGTTTTTCCAGAGCGAATCCTGACGAAAGGTATTGCTTTTGCGCTTCCCCCATCACTTCTGTCTCCACGTACTACTTAGCACGACTGTCCTTCATTGGCCATATTTTATTCCATTCATTCTTTTAGGCCTGACGTAACTATGGAAAGATATAGGATTTTCCCTTCTCCTATCTGCCAACAAATTCTCAGCTACCATCCTGGCTCATCTTCAGTCTCTCTTCAGGTCTTTCCTGAACTTCCTCAGTAATCATGACTCCTGCACTTGACAATTTCCTCCCTCTCTGACAGGTATATACTTATCAAAGACACACTGAACCTGCTCCTTGAATAAGCTCCTCACTTCTCTTCTGCCCATTCCCTGCCGTTTTATGCCCAACCTGTGCATGCGTGATCTTATCTAATCGCATTACAATTTTCTTTCCCCCAGCAGCAGTGCTTGCCCTCCGATATATACCTATCCCTTTGAAAAGCTCAAGTAAACATAATTTAATTTTGGTAACTATCACCAAAGTGCTCACCTACCGACAAATCTATCGCCTTGTTTCATTACCCGGTACCAAATCTAATTTGGCCTCTCCCCTTGTTGGCCTCTTCCATTACACAGTAGTTAAGGAATCTCTCGCAGATACTCAATACTCTCCTCATCAAGGCGACTCTGACTGAGCTGCTTCGACCGATCGACATGTTGATTAAAATCCCGCATAATAATTGCCATACCATTTTTTCAGGTGTTATTTTATGTCTTTGTTTCCTGCCCTCCCCAATGTGATCTTAAAATTTGGAGCCGGTAGACTCCGACAATCAATGACATTTTCTTCTTAGAACTTCTACTTTCCTCCGAAATGGATTCAAACGCATTCTCCACAGAACGTATATCATCTGTCAGCATCGGTCTGAGGTTGTCCTTGAACGTTTGAGTTACACCACCTTCCTTACCACCATTTCTGTCCTTCCAAATCGTCTCATGCCCGTGAATATTTACCTCCCAGTCTTGACTATGCTGTCTCCATGTATCTGCAATGTCTACTAAATTGTATTCGTTCGTGATAATTTATGTCGTTATATCCCCAACCTTCTTCCGAAAAGTACGAGCATTCAGGTATAGTTCCTTTATGGTCGCTTTCTTTCCCATTTATTAACAACATCTCTAATAATATCTTCTTCACGATCCTTTCTTCTTGCTTCTTGCTTCTCCTCACTTGTCCATTTCTGAACTCCCTGCTTAGTACACAAGTGCTCAAATACACCTTCCAGATGAAGCAACACTTCCCCTCCACTTCACACATTCCAGTCTAATAGATTCACTGCTCATATTGTGGTCGCCACTCCCTTGGGAAATGAAGTCTGGATTGAATGACCGTTTTGCAGAATACAAAGTTCTATTGCCAAAAATGGCCCTGAGCTTCCAGCTGACTGCTCCTTTAGCACAGAACCATGTTTCCTCACCAACGTCTCTATCTCAGGCTTACTGCAGTGTTCCACCATAGC
>NC_057717.1:42928869-42929476 GCF_004010195.1 Chiloscyllium plagiosum | reverse complement strand
AGCCATTACACAATACCTATGGTTAGTCATAAACAGTCTCCGTGAACAGTTGTTAATGCTCAAAACAAATCATTATCAATTCCTACGTCCAACAGTGAATCTCTCTCTTTCGGCACTGTCCCGACATCTCATTCACTCCTAATTACTGCGCCCCCACATATCTTCTGCATATAGACCTAAAGTTTCCTGTCAACCACCAATGCTAAGGACTGCGACACTGGACCGAAAATGTTAACTCCGATTTCTCTTTCCAGCATCTTTTTGTCTTGCCCCTGAGGAAGCTTGCTACTGTGCTTGTGTGATGACCCCCTGCACATCAGACACAACTGTGTTAATCCTGAAAAGTTCTCTTATTGATGAATCCCATTACAATGTGAGGCATTGGCATCGACTTCGTAGGTCAATAAATATTGAAATCATGTGCTGGGAATTGTGCCGCAGTTCTGTTCTGGATATGGAAAACAACAGAGAGCGAAATCTCCGTCATGTCAAATGGGAACAGATAGGAATCTCCACAAGAGGTGGAATTAAGTGAAAGTTTTTCAGTTAGAGAAAATTCACACCATTTCTCACTGTAATAGACTGTGGCTATCAAAGCAAAATATTT
>NC_057717.1:42896835-42927691 GCF_004010195.1 Chiloscyllium plagiosum | reverse complement strand
CTCTATACCTTATTTAGTGTGTCTCAGTGCCTGTCACCATAAACCTGTGCCCTCTAGTTTTGAACTTCACCATTCTGCGCAAACGACTTAGGCCAGTTGCCTATCAATACCCGTCAAGATTTTCTAACAGTGAGAACGTTATGCACTGCCTGGAACATTCCAGCTAAAAAGCTCCTGCCTACCCCAGCTCCACGCTTAAATCCAGCCCTCAGGTCCCCGCAACATCCTTGTAAATCATTTGTGCACAGGTTCAATTTTCACAAAATCCTTCCTGGAGAAGTTGACCATAATTGCAAGCAGTATTCTAAATGTGATCTCACCAATGCTCTATATCGCCACAACATGACATTCCAACTTGGATAATCGACTTTCTGACGAATGACAAAAAGCGTGCCAAGTACTTTCTTCACCATCTTGTCAACTTGTGACACCACTTTATCTGCTGTTATAAATTTTGCCTTGACTGATACAATTGTGATTGTCAAGATGTTCTGCTGCCTTGACAGACATGTGGACCAACATGCAAAGTCTCTCTGTTCCTCTGGGTTTCCGCGTGTACTGCCATTAATTGAGTCATCCGTTGATGTGTTTCTTCCAATGTGCATCACCTCATGTTTTTCATGGTTAGTTTCAACATCCCCTATCTGAATTTGACATTTGACAAATCCATCTCTGAACTCCTCCATCCTAAGACCTTCTTCCTCACTATTAACCACTTTGCTAATATTCGTATCATCGACAACTCTGCTTCTCATTTCCCCCTAACTTGTTCTATATTCTTTACATACATTCACAAACGACAAGGGACCCAGCATTCATCCTTGTGTTATACCATTGGATACCAGTTCCAATCACACAAACAGCCTTCATCACCATCCTGTGTCTCCTACCACCACCAAATTAAGTTTGGATCCAACTTGCCAGGGGACCTTAAATCCCTTTTAACTTTTATCCTCTTACCAGTCTCCAGTGTGGTGTCGTGTTAAAGGCTTTCTCGAAAAGCACACAAACAACATCAACTTTACTGCCCTCGTTAAAAAACCCGATCACTTGCCTATAAAATATACTTCATCCAATCTGTTAGGCATGACATTCTGTAACAAAACAGTGATGACTCTTCCTGATGAAACCTTGCTTGGACAAGTGGCAGTTAACTCTCTCCTTCATGGTTTGCTCCAAAAGGTTCCCTTTAACTGATGTGAGACTCACTGCTGTGTGATTCTCTGGTTTATCTCTCCCAACCTTGCTGAAAAGTGGAACTGCATTAATCCAGTCCACTACAAACCCAAAGAGGAAAGTAAAACATTGCTCAGGACACCTGTATTTTCCTACCTTGTCACAGAGAGGAACATAAGATACAAGTCCGTCCTGAATTGGGAATATGCCCACTTCAAGCCGGTCAGAACCATGAACACTTCCTCAGTCCCTCTGTTAAACTTCTTCAGAACATTTCCATCCTTCTTCCTGCATTCTGTCCCTTTCTCTTCCCACAAGAGGAATGTTCGCTCGCTGAACAAGTACAGTGATTCACTTCCATTTGCTGACACAACTGTACTGTCACACTGGAGGGAGATCATTCAGATATTTTATCTCAAAAACGCTGTATTAAGTCTTTGTGGTTATAAAACACTTTGCTTTGATAGCCACAGGCTATTACAGTGAGAAATTGTATGAATTTTCTCTAACTGAAAAACATTCAATAAATTCCACCGCTTGCGGTGATTCCTATCTGTTCCCATCTGACATGACGGAGATTTTGCTCTCTGTTGTTTATCATATCCAGAACAGAACTGCGGCACAAATCCAAACACATGATTTCTATATTTATTGACCTACGAAGTCGATGCCAATGGCTCGCATTATAATGGGATTCATCAACAAGAGAACTTTTCAGGATTAACACAGTTCTGTCTTATGTGCAGGGGGTCATTACACAAGCACAGTATCAAGCTTCCTCAGGGGCAAGACCAAAAGATGTTGGAAAGAGAAATCAGAGTTAACATTTTCGATCCAGTGACGCCGTCCTTAGCACTGATGGTTTCCAGTAAATTTTCTTATACATGCAGAAGATATGTGGGGGCGCAGTAATTAGGAGGAAACAAGATGTCGGGATAAAGCCGAAAGAGAAAAACTAACAGTTGGGCATAGGAATTGATAATGATTTGTTTGGAGCATTAACAACTGTTCACGGAGACTGTTTATGACTAACCATAGGTAGTGGAAAATGGCTGCTTTGCTATAACCATGCCTGGGGGTGTGTCGGGGGCCAGGACATGGGAGACTTCAGGCCTCTGAAATGGCTGAAATTGATATGGAGGGTAGCGGGGTCCTCAAGCAGAAAATCGTCTGTTGCTTTTACAGCATGCGCTGAGCTATGGTGGAACACTGCAGTAAGCCTGAGATAGAGACGTTGGCTAGGAAACATGGTTCTGTGCGAAAGGAGCAATCAACTTGAAGCTCAGGGACATTTTTGGCGATAGAACTTGGTATTCTGCAAAATGGTCATTCAGTCCACACTTCATTTCCCAAGGTAGTGGCGACCACAATAAGAGCAGTGAATCTATTAGACTGGATTATGCAAAGTGTAGGGAAAGTGTTGCTTCATCTGGAAGGTGTATTTGAGCACTTGTGTACTAAGCAAGGAGTTCAGAAATGGACAAGTGAGGAGAAGCAAGAAGCAAGAAGAAAGGATAGCGTAGAAGTTATTATTAGAGATGTTGTTAATCAATGGGTAAGAAAGCGACCACAAAGGCACTATACCTGAATGCTCGTACATTTCGGAAGAAGGTTGGAGATATAACGGCATAAATAATCACGAACTAATACGATTTAGTAGACATTGCAGAGGCATGGAGACAGCATAGTCAAGACGGGAGGTAATTATTCACGGGCATGAGACAATTTCGAAGGACAGAAAGGATGGTAAGGAAGGTAGTGTAACTCAAACATTCAAGGACAACCTCAGACCGATGCTGACAGATGATATACGTTCTATGGAGAATAGGTTTGAATCCATTTGAGAGGAAATTAGAAGTTCTAAGAAGAAAATGTCACTGATTGTCGGAGTCTATCCGCCTCCATATTTTAAGATCACATTGGGGAGGGCAGTAAACAAAGGCATAAATAACACCTGAAAAATTGGTGTGGCAATTATCAAGCAGGATTTTAAACAACATGTCAATCGGTCGAAGCAGCTCAGTGAGGGTAGCCTTGAAGAGGAGAGTATTGAGTATCTGCGATAGATTCCTTAAATACTGTGCAATGTAACAGGCCAACAAAGGGAGAGCCAAATTAGATTTGATACTGTGTAATGAACACGGCAAGGTGTTAGATTTGGCGGTAGGTGAGCACTTTGGTAATAGTTACCAAAATTCAGTTATGTTTACTTGAGCTTGTCAATGGGATAGTGATACACTAGAGGGCAAGCGCTACTGCTGGGGGAAAGAAAATTGCAATGCGATTAGATAAGATTCCGCATGCACAGGTTGGGCAAGGAAACGGCAGGGAATGGGCAGCACAGAAATGTGGAGCTGACTGAAGGAGCAGGTTCTGTGTGTCTTTGATAACTATGTACCTGTCAGAGAGGGAGGAAATTGTCAAGCGCAGGAGTCATGATTACTAAGGAAGTTGAATCTCTTGTTAAGATGAAGAAGGCTTGTGTTAGCATTGAGACGTGAAGGCTCAGTTCGGGCCATTGAGAGTTACAAGTTAACAGGAAAGACCTGAGGAGAGACTGAAGATGAGCCAGGAGGGGAGCTGAGAATTTGTTAGCAGATAGGATAAGGGAAAATCCTAAAGCTTTCCATAGGTATGCAAGGATTTAAACAATGAATGGAATAAAATATGGTCAATGAAGGACAGTTGTGGTAACTAGTACGTGGAGTCAGAAGTCATGGGCGAAGCCCAAAAGCAATATCTTTCGTCAGGATTCGCTCTGGAAAAACAAAATGTTGTAGAGGACAATACTGAGAAACAGGCTCCTCGAGGAGATCGGATTGAAGTTCCCAAGAACGAGGTGTTACAAACACTGAAAATGTGAATATATATATATATATATATATATATATATATATATATATATTCCCGTGGGCCGGTTGGGATTTATCCTAGGATTCTCTGGGAAACCAAGAATCTGATTTCCAAGCCTTCGACTTTGATTTTTATGTTGTCATTGTCCAAAGGTATAGTGCCAGAACACTGCAGGATAGTAAAAGTTGTTCTCTCATTCAAGAAGGGAAGCAGAGAAAACCATGGAAATTAAAGACCATTGAACCTTCCGTCGGTTGTGGGTAGTGTTGGAAAAGTTCGAAGAGATAAGATTTGTAATCATCTCGATTGGAATAAGTTTATGAGGGAAAGTCAAGCCGGTTTTGTGAATGGGAGGTCGAGACTCACAAACATTATTAAGTTCTTTGAGTAGGTCATTAAACTAGATATCGGTTTGCTCACTGAATTGGAAAGTTCATTTCCAGATGTTTCATCACCCAACTCGGTAACCATTTCAGTGGGTCTCCAGGCGAAGCACTGTTCATGATTCCTGCTTTCGATTTATATGTTTGGATTTCTTTGTGTTGATGATGTCAGTCCTGTTCTTTTTCCTCAGGGTGGTCGTCGATGGCGTCGAGCTCGAAGTGTTTGTTGGTAGAGTTCTTGTCGGAATGCCATGCTTTGAGGAATTCTTCTGGATGTATCTGTTTGGCTTGTCCTAGGATGGATATGTTGTCTCAGTCCACTGTCGTGTTTGTCTAATGTAGTGTTTGTTACAGTTCTTGCACGGTATTTTGTAAAAGTCATCAGATTTTGCATGCGAACAAATAGGCAGAACACGAGACACGAGGATATATGAACATCAACTAGCCACAAAACGACGTGACCCTCTCTCACTGGTATCCTTACATACAGATATGGAAAGGCACCACTTTGACTTGGACAACGCATTCCTCCGAGCACAAGTGAAACAGAGACAGGCACGCGAATTCCGAGAAGCATGGCATTCCAACTGGAAATCTATCAAAACGCACATCGAGGTAGACCCCATCTACAACCCCCTGAGAAAAGGATGGGAAAACGTCATCCTGGAATTCAGTTGCTTTTGGTGTACTGCAACGATCTGTTTTGGGTTCACAGCTTTTTCTCATTTTTTATAAACGACCTGGATGGCAGCGTAGAAGGATGGGTTCGTAAATTTACGGATGACACTAAGTTCGGTACAGTTGTGCCTAGTGCTGAAGGATATTGTAGGTTACACAGAGACACAGGCATGCTGCAGAGCTCGGCTGAGAGTTGGCAAATGGAATTTAATGCAGAAAAAATGTGAGAAAGAACATGGCATTAAAAATTAGCACAGAATATAAAGATCGATAGCAGAAGTTTCTATTAAAATATAAAATGAAAAAGAGTGGCAAAAGTAAACGTTGCACTTTCGCGGATAAGAAGGGGTATTTACTTATGTGATATGCGGAAATAGCCGTGACATTGAACAGACTGGTCTTCACAGTAGAGGATATTAATAACGTGCCAACAGTTGACAAAGAGATGACGGTTGGTGACAACCTGGGAACAGTCATTATAACAAAAGATCTATTGTTGGAGCTAATTTAGCAAAGGATGATTATGTCTCCAGGCCGTGATGGAATGCATCGCAGGGTATTCAACACGATGGTATGTTAAAAAGAATGGCGCTGGTGGTATTTTTCCAAAATTCGTTGGTCTCTGGGGCAGTCCCAGCTGATTGGAAAACACAAATATGACATCACTGTTTAAAAAGGGAGACAGACAAAATATGATGAATTAGATCAGATTACTTACAATGTCGAAACAGGCCCTTCGGCCCAACAAGTCCACACCGACCTCCGAAGCGCAACCCACCCAGACCCATTCCCCTACATTATAGAAGTATGTTTAACCTCTGTAGTGCAGACATTTATTGAGTCTATTATTGAGGAAGAAATAGCAGGGCATCTTGACAGAAATTGGACAGACGTAGCATGGGTTAATGAAGAGCAGGTCATGCCTTCAAAATCTTTTCGAATTCTATGATGGCATTCCGAGCATGGTGTATAACGGGACCCAGTCAATTGGTGTACCTAGATATTCAAAATGCCCTCGACAAGGTGCCATTCAGGGGCTGACAGAAAACGGATGCGTGCTGCTAAGGGTAAAGTATGAGAATGGATTCAGGATTGTTTGTCCAACAGGAAGCGCAGAGCGAGAATAAATCAGTGCTATTCTATTTACCATCAACGGTGTGCCTCAGGGATTGGTACTGGGACCGCAATTACCCACAAGTTATATGAATGGTTTGGATATTGGAGCCATGCGCATCGTGTCAATGTCTGCAGTTGACACAAAGGTGAGTAGCTGAGCAAAGTGTGCGGAGGACTGTGAAAATTTGCAGAGGAACATTGAAATATTGGGTCAATGGGCAATATTCTGGTGGATGGAATTCCGCATTTGAAGGTGTTCGCTGATGACAGGAGACTATGTGGAATAGGATTATATCGAAAATTCAGAAGAATGAGGCCGGATCTTATGGAACATATAAAATTATGAAGGGCACGTGTGAGATAGAAGTAGAGAGCATGCTTCCATTGGCAGATGAAACTAGGGCAAGATTAGAAGGAGCCGATTTAGGAGTGAATTGAGAAGGAATTTCTTCCACCAGAGGGTTGTTACTCTATGGAACTGCTTGCCCAACGAAGTAGTTGATGCTACATTTATAAATGGGTTTTTTTAAGCTAGGGCTGATTTTTGTTTGAGCAATAAAGGAAGTAATGATTATCTTCAGAGGTTGGTTAAGTGGATGTATGTCCATGGAAAGATCAGGCATGACCTTATTGAATGGCGAAGCAGTCTCTAAAGCCCGTATGGCATAGTCTTCCTCCACGTTCTCATGTTCTATGAATCGATAAGTCACATAATCGCGATTTTAGGGAAATCTCCCATGGGGCTGTTGGGGGAAGTGTTGAGAGAGACGGCACAGTGCACCACGGTGCCCCGGAGGGAATGGTTCCTGGGGAAGGCGGACAAGGGCGGGGAGGGGAATATATGTTTGCTAACAGTATTTCGCTGGAGGATGTGGAATTAGGAAAATATTTCGTTGATCACTTGGAGTACCACAGCGCTTAAGGATCCAGACCAAGTTCTGAAAAACACGGGATGAGAATGGATCGTTGCTTCATGACGGACATTTGCAAGATGGGCCGAAAGTCCTTCGTTGGTGCTGTGAAAGTCACAATGTCTTTGAGAAGCTAACTTTAGCTGCCATATAGCATTGTGGCCACAACAGCGCGACATAGTCAGGGATTTTCTTGACTCCCTAAAGCCTGTCTAACACATAGCCCGCGACGACACGCCACCTATGATTTGGCACCGGCAGTCTATACTAACAGCTGTTCACTCACCGAGCGAGAGCGTTATTCACCTCATTGACCAAATGTTCTTCTATTTCTTTTGTTCTTTCCCGACCAACTGTTTACTCCTTTACAATACAGAATGAGACATGATGGGATAGTTCCTGCTCGCCTGGATGATTGCAGTGTTAAAGTAACAATGCACAGGAAAAGCACAACCTTCTTGAGGATTGCTTAGTGCAGTTGCAACAATACTGAAAAGTTCAACACCATCCAGAACAGAGCAGCTGAATTGAGCAGCAACACACAACTAATAAAACATCGACAAACATCCATTCCCACCATAACCAAACGCTGAGACATGCAGTCTGCACGATCCAAAAGATGCACTGCAGATATTCACCAAGGGTCCTTAAACAGTACATTACAAACACAACTGCATCCATCCAAAAGGAAAAAGGTAGTAGATAGATAGGAAAGACCTACAACCCACTTACCATCCTGTCCTGGAAATATTTTGCCATTCCTCCAGAATCACTGGGTCAAAATTGTGGAAATCACTCCCCTATAATTTGGGTCTACCGACAGCACACGGAAACAATGGTTCAAGAAAGCAGCTAATCATCACCTTGTCCAGTCAAATCAGGAATGAACAACAAATGCTGACCTGGTCTGGAATACCCACATCCGAGGAAGAATGAAAATCATATGCTTTGGTGTTCTGAGGAGTTCTCTCTTACTGAGATATTTCTGGATTTATTTGAGAGGTATCAAAGATGTGGATTTGCATTTGGGAAACTGAAACGAAGCATCACATCAGAATTTGATGGAGTTGCTTTGTTCCATGTAGCCTGATCCTCACCGGCCTTTGAAAATGAAAGCAGAAAGCTACATTCACAGCGGAGTGAAAGCATTCACTATCTGAACTATCGAGACATAATTGGAAGGACGCTGGAGAGAAACTGCGGTAATGTGGTGACGATTCAGTTACTTGTCTGCCCTGTAAATTCATCAGTGCAACCACACCGGGGAAAAGCCATTCAACTGTTCCGAGTGTGGAAAGGGATTTGCTCAGTTTTCTAACTTGCTGACTCACCAGTGGGTTCACACGGAGAAGAAACCATTTAATTTTCCAGAATATGGAAAACGCTTTAAAAGTTCTCACGAACAGCTGTACCATCAATGTGTTCACGCTCATGAGAAACCATTCAAGTGTTCTCACAGAGGAAATGAGTTCAGGCCGCCATTTGATCTCACTTTACATCTGCGAACTCAGTGGACAGAGACCGTTCGCCTGTTCTAAGAATGGGAAAGGATTCATTCAGTCATTCAGACTGCTGAGACACCAGTGAGTCCATACAGAGTAGAGACCATTCGTCCGCTGTGATTTGAAGTAATTAATTGATTCAGGCAATCTGCTGAAATACAAGCGAGTTCACACTGGAAAGAGACCATTCACCTGCTCTTACATTTCTCAAACGTACAGAAAGACGAGCGAATTGATATTAGAGAGAGGCCATTCATATGTTCTGAATTGGGGAAAGGATGCACTTCAGCCATCCATCCTCCTGATATACCAACGGGTTCACAGAGACAATAATTTGTTTTAATGACGCAGTGTGGGAAATGCTTTATAATTTTCCAGTAATTGACGTCCCATCAACATGTTCACGCTGATGAGAACGCAATCTTATGCTCTCACTGTAGGACTGTTGTTTCTCTGATATACGTGAATTCACTTCACAAGGTCTTCATTTAGATGTGAAGAGCATTCAGAAATGCCGAATGTATCGAAATATATTTAAGTACAAATACACACTTAACAATGAAGAAAAGGATCAAGAACAGGGCAGTCAATGGATATCTACCAGTCTCCTCTAATTGTACGGAAATGAAGGAAGCAAAATCTTTGAACTTGATGTGTTTGAAAACTGAACAATTAAACACCAGATCAATTTAAGAGATTAAACACATCGAATGAAGTAAACCCCGGCTGACAGAATGAACACAGTTCAATTCTCGATGCAATAACACCATATCGCATTCACATGCGACCTCACTGGATTATTTGCACTGTTACAGTATTACCAGACTGTAGAGGCTGCTGCCTTCATTTGCGAAAGAAGAGGCTGTTGGTGATTTAACCAGAGCATCACCAGCCCACAGGTCAGAAAATATTTAGTGAAGGACAACCTTTATATTAACCTCAAACCAGTGATAGGAATTGGAACCATGCTGCGAGCATCACACTGCTTTATAAGCCAACAAAGCAGACAACTGAGCGAAACAGATTGCACCTGACTGGGCTGTCACACGTGGGAATGAGTATTTGAATCCCTAGTTACCCACAGTGCAAATTAACTGCCTCGCCACGCATGGTGGCTCAGTGTTTAGCACTGCTGCCTCAGAGCATGAGGGGCTGGCTTCGATTCCAGCCTCGGAGGCCTGTCTGTTTGGCGTTTGCACATCTCCATGTGTCTGCGTGAGTTTCCTCCAGGTCCTCAAATTTCATCCCACAAGACGAAAGGGTGCGCCAGTTAGATGAATTGATCATGATATATTACCCATACCGTAGGTTAATAGTTGGGGTAAATATAAGGGAGGGTAATGGGTTTGAGTGTTCTTTGGAGAGTTTGTGTTGACTTGTTGGGCCGAAGGGCCTGTTGTTGTACTGCAGGGATTCTCATGTGTTTTCTGGTGTTCCATCACATCATTGCTACTCCTAAAGCTCTTTTCAAAGTCAGACCATTAAGATTTTCTGTCATTAGTGGGAACAAGTCATATCTGCTGAGATTGATGTCCCGAGGGAATCACTTCTCAGGCAAGGAGCATGTAAATGTTTCTCGCTCGTGTGAATATACTCGTGCTCACTGAATAGAGATGACCAGGTGAATCTCAATAAATGCCTTCTCATACACAGAGCAGAAGAATGGTGTCTCTCCAGTATCATGTCGATCGGATGCCACTAGGCGGGGTTGTGAAGATAATCACTTACCAAACAGAGCAGACAAATCTTCTCTCCCTTTGTTGAAGTCATTTGCGTGCCATTAGAATTGATCCCCGAGTGAATACCTTCCCGTCCGTGGAACAGCTGAGTGGTTTGTCCCCATGTGAACAGGTTGATGATGAATTAAGATTTTGAATTTACAACCTTTGCAGATCTTAAAGTTTATTTTTCAACAGTATGGGAAATGACTTGCAAACCTGCCTACACACAGCATGGCCAATAAGAACACAGAAAATCAAGCCTGTCCAAGCCATACAGCGAACACCCAAAATGCATTAACATTGATCAAACAGGCTGACAAGGGAACCATACATGACCACAGTCATTCACAAACCATAGAATACACTTCCCAAGACAAACTACCAATAAGCTTGCGCGTCCCGATAAACACAGCTGTCCCAAAGGCCGAAGTGTAATCTAATACCCCAGTGATGTCAAAGCCACATGAAGCTCAGGTCAGCCAGGGATGCACCAGAATACCTTGCTCATCTCTGGAGAGTACCAATCATATCACCTTACTGCCAAGGAAAGGGACATTCTCACCTACCCACGAAGAGAGCTGGAACCCCCTGATCCCATTCTAGAACTGAATGATGCTGCTGGATGCTTGATTGTGTCTTGATTGTATCAATCACGGCCAGAGCTTGTGCCGTGATCCGGATCCAGCCAGGGGAGAGCCGGACGGGCAAGGGAAGCCTGGAAAAATAGAATGAGAAACTGCTGATTAAATTTTTCGCATCAATCCTAAGAGATTCCTCAGCTCGAAGGAAATTGCCAGAGGCTCCAACAGTTCACTTATTATTCTGTCTTGTGGTTTCTGAGCATTTGCTTTGGATTTGTCTGTTTGTTTTGTGGTTGCTGACTGCATTTCTTGTCAGTTTGATGTGTCTCGTCTAAGTGTGTTTATCCATCAGACAAGTGTTTGTTTACAGTGCGGTGAGCGAATATGCGCTCAGTAATCCTTCATTGCTTGACCTGTCAATCACTCACTGCTTCTGTGTTCTGTGAGTACTTCCTCTGTCTTTCCTCGAAAGCCGAAGTGCAATGCTAAGCAGTCAACGCAGGACGTCCAGTACGCCATGGGGGCAGGGAATTCCACCCACTGCTGGGATGTGCGAGCTGGACAACCCCAACTATGTGGTGAGAACGGCCCAGGTCCGAAGTTGTACAAGACGATATTAAGGAGGCGTGTATGTTTAGATTCCCTTCAGTATAGAAACAGGACCGTCGACCCAACAAGTCCACATCGACCCTCGGAAGAGTAAGCCGTGCAGACCCATTTCCCTCCCACCAATGCACCTGACACTATGGTCAATTTAGCGCGGCCATTTCACCTGCCTTGCACATCTTTGTGATTGTGCGAGGAAACCGGAGCACACGGAGGAGTCCCAGGCAGACATGGGGAGATTGTGCAAACTGCACACAGACAGTCGTCCAAGGCTGAAATCGAATCTGGGACCCAGGCGCTGTGAGGTAGCAGTACTAACCACGCTGCCCTGTAAATGCGTGAACTTCAAAATAAAGATCGGAGAATCTCTTGTTATACCTGGTTCACTGGCAGACACTGTGCTGAAAGAGACAGGGGATGGCGGTTACTTTACCCACTTTACAGGAGACTTTTACACATGGCAACGAGGAAATTGGCTATATGGGAGGTCCTTTAAGTTCGATAAGCTTGATTATTGTAGCACGGCCATTACGGGAGGACACGTTGACCCCTCCTGGGACACTGTGTACATGCTGCAGGGTCTTGAAAATTTTCGGCAGGTTGCCCAGCAGTGTCAGGCCGCGAAGGTGAAAGACTGCTGCAATAACAACCGACACTGTGATCCCAACAATTCCAGATACAGCCACATCGCCGTTTGCCTCACAGTACCCGAAATTTCCCATACTGACTTCAAAGCCAGACCCGTTGAGCCTGAATGAAGTGGCTGCATTTTTTGAACCATGCATTACACAGCAAGCCCGCGATGGGACACATTAGCCGCCGGGCAGTATGAATCACCACTGATGCCCAACAAAAACAATAACTCCAGACTCACAAGAAGCCCGAGTGCTTGCCGAAATTACCAGGGCACTAACTGTCAGTTTCTCCGCATCATGATTGGGTCCATTCCCCTTTATAAGACCTGGATCCACGCAGAGATCCGGGCCATGCGACAAAATGCCCCAGACCTTTTGAAGTGACTGGTCCCGTTCTACAACTGAGTCATCGAAATTTCCTGAATATACAACTGTCCGTCCCAAGATGTGCAGACCGTATTACAGCTTGTGCATATGACCCACTTTGTGACCATCAGCCCTGTTATTGACATCCCCATCCAACCCTGGGACACCACTTCAGACTGGGAAAAAGTGGTTGGACAGCACCGTGAAGGATGCAATAAAGGCCAGTGCAAGACGGCACGCCGATTTCGGGCTGTTATCCAGTGTCTGCAGAGCAGCCAAGGACTTGCTCGATGTTATTGTCCGCTTTAGGGAGGTCTGTGACTCCTCGTCGGGCATTCCATTCGCAGAGAACGAAAAGCTTGCTGTGCAAACCTCACATATGCTCACGTTTTCACGTTGCACAATCAAACGACGAGCTGGACAGACACTTTAATTGTACTCAGTAGCGTGGACGGGAATGGACTGTTCACTACACCAAAACGGACGGGGGCGTTTGACTGGCTCGCACAAACCGACAACCACAATGACACCACCAGGCCAGTACAGCAAGCTAGGGAAATTCAAAGAAGGAACTGCTGGAACAGTGGGCAATTGGAACACTGAGTGAGACAGTGCTGATCCAGGCAATGTCCCCCAGGGACATCTACCCTCTCCCTCTCCCCACAGGCACGACAGCAGTCTACCAACAACAGAGGGAGCTTCAACAGACTGCCTACACTGTGGCTGACCCCTTCCCCGTGCTCCAGAAACTAACTAGGGCTATCGTGAGAGGGACTTTTCACAGGCGATCTCAATATGTCTCTCAAATGCCCCGTCTGAAATTCTGATGATGGATGTGGATGTAGTGGGGAGCTGCTCATTTCTTTTGTTGTGGATTCTGGGTCTGTCTTACCGTCTGCGGCTCCCGACTCGGAAAATTACCGGAGTTGCAAGACCCTCTGCACTGTAGGGTTTTCATGACGGACCTACTCTCTCCTAACCCATTAACTTCAGTATTGGACCTGCCACTGCGACTGATGCTGCCATTATTTCAGACTCTTGCCCAGTCGCCCTCCTGAGCCGGCAGACCTCGTGTAAATTGAATGTCAGTATCCACTATTCCTCTGAGGGTCTCACATTAGAGAACCCGGACGTCCATTATTCCATGCTGTGGGCAGTAATTTCACACAGCCCTGTGAAAAGGTTCAGAAAAGATTAACAATGATGTTGCCACGGTTGGGGGATCTGAGCTACAGGGAGAGGCTGAACAAACTGGGGCTGTTTTCCCTGGAGCATCGGAGGCTTATAGAGTTTTACAAAATTATAAGGGGCATGCATACGATAAATGGCAAAGTCTTTCCCCTGTGGTCGGGGATTCCCGAACGAGTGGTCATAGGTTTAGGGTGAAAGGGGAAAGATATAAAGGAGACCTAAGAAGCAACTTTTTAACGCAGAGGGTGGTACGTGTATGGAATGAGCTGCCAGAGAATGTGGCGGAGGCTGATACAATTGCAATATTTAAGAGGCATTTGGATAGGTATATGAATAGGCAGGATTTGGAGGGATATGGACTGGGAGCTCGCAGGTAGGATTGGCTTGGGTTGGGACATCTGGTCTGCATGGACTGGTTGGACCGAAGGGTCTGTTTCCATGCTGTGCATCTCTATGACTGTATGACTCTATCTCTCGGCCTCCTGCAGATTAAACCAACTGAGATGTGAACCGATGCATTTTCGATTTTAGAGGAGGGATAATCTAAACTAAATGATACAATGTTAAACTGGATGCAGGAGCAGAGAAGCTTCAGTTAGAGTCTGAATTCTGTCAGCACAGGTGACATTCATACATTCCTACATTGTAGAAATGTTAATTTACAAATTAAACTGTAAAAGCAGGATATGGGCAAGACTGTTATAAAGTTTCCATTGATTAAGTTGCAGATTCCAAATCCTTTTCAAGTCAGTGCCCTGATGTTTGAAAAAAAAGTCTGTCTAACATTCCAGGTTTCAAGAGGAAAATACGATCGAAATATGACAGGTCAGCTACTGAATTGTAGGTGCATGGTCTTGTTCAGAATCTGCCAGAGATTTAACCTGGAGTAAGATGTATTTTATCCAGAAACCAGGCATTTATTAAGGGCCCGCCTGAAGTAACTTGCTTTCAAATTTTGTGTTCTCTAAAAATAAAGAAATCGATTTACCATTAAGCAAGCCTCTCTGATTGTGAATCATTAGTATATATTTGTGAAAGAGTAACTGTCTATGTGAGCGAGCGAGTGTGGCTTTGACGTGTCTGTGACTGATTGATTGAGAGGTGGTGGCTGAGATAGTTTGATTGAGAGGCTGTGTTCGAGTGTGACATTCTGAGATAGGGAGTTTGTAACGCTCTACTGTGTGTGTGATTGAACATGTGTGACTGCATGACATTGTGTCTATGTGCATGAGCTGCGGAAGGGTTTGTGATAGATACGGTAGAGGAAGCTTTACTCTGTAATCGAACACAGAGGTTCCCCTGACACTGGAGTGTTTGTGGACATATCTGTACATTGTATGTAACTCTATTCTTCCCAGACCCTGGCAGGTTTGGCTGGAGAAAGTGTACAGGGAAACATACTCTGCCTCTAAGCCAGGGACATAACTATGCTACCTGTGTTTGATAGGGACAGAGTGAGGATAAGTGCTGACTCAGTCATTATCTAACTGCACGGTGAACATGGTCTGGGAGTTAGAAAAGCTGAAGTGTAGAGACAGCTTTATCTGAACTTACCACCATCCTCTACCTAAATACACTCTGAAAGAACTGCAGATGCTGACAATCAGAAACAAAACCAAAAGTCACTGAAAAACCTCAGCAGGTCTGGCAGCATCTGTGAAGAGAAATCAGAGTTAAAGTTTCAGGTCTGCTTCAGATAAAGGGGGACCGGATACGAAGTGCCTGGCTTCTTTGCACAGATGCTGCCAAAACTGCTGAGATTCTATCAGCAATTTCTGTTTTTTTGTCTATTCTCTCCCTGCTCTACGAATTGATTCCCTCAATTAGCATAGATACTTTGTTCTGCTGTACATCAGCTCGCTGACAACACATGGAATTCCAGTCTCTAACTCAGTCTAGAGCAAATGAATATATAATCCCAGCGGTGTGAAATTCTATGCCCTATCACTGTACATTTCCCTAACTAATGCACCTAACCTATGCATGTCTGATCACTACAGGCAATTTAGCATGGCCAATATTTCCTAACCTGCACGTGTCGAAGCAAAACAGACCATCCGAAGGAACCCCACACAAACACGGGGAGAACTTAAAAACTTCATAGCCAGTCGCCTGGAATAAAACACGAGTCCCTGGAACTCTGAGGCAGCAATGCTAACCATTGAGTCACCCTGCCATCCAAACAGTGAGGTTAAATTTGGAATGAGAATACAAAAATCGGTAGTTTAATTTCTGCTACATTCAGTTTCCCCAACAATAAAGTTTTATTGAGTACACCAGTTCAATAAGACATTTCACTACCACCTTATCAAGGGTTGATGGGAATGAGGGATAAATGTTGAGGCCAGCCAGTGATGCTCACATCCATTGAACAAACGAAAACATCATTCCTTTGCCTTGCTAATACCTTGCTGTCCCTGCAGATTAACTCAATGTTTTTGATATCCCTGAACACACAGATTCCTCTCTACGTCAGAGTCATATAACATCTCCCCATTTAAAATAAAGTCTTTGTCGATTCTCCCTGACAAACATTACACTCTCCACTTTACATTATAACGGACAATGCTTTGCCCATTCATTTACCATTGCTACATCGATCTATGTGACAGTAGCTTACTTCCACTTCACAATTTAATTTAAACTCGTTTCACCAATAATATACTTAAGTTTTAAATAAAGACTGACTTGAACGGATGCCTATCGGAAATCCCAAAATCCTTCTGTCGCTCTCTGATCCTTATTCAGTGTGTCTGCCTGTTTCGCTCTGCTCGCCCAGAATATGTGTGAATTGCCACATTCATCCGTTATCCTTTTGGAGATGCTTCATGGTGTCCATAGCTTCTGTAAGATGACAGTAAAACTTCCTCACTTCCCTCGGCTCAAGCCCTGGTCGTAATTGCCAAACCGTCCAAATATTTGGTGACGCCATCACTTAAACCCTCCCGATTTGTGTCCAAGGCTGTGGACAACGATGTTGAATCAATTAATAAGATCCAGATTAAAGGAGTACTTGACTGAAAACAACTACAGTTCTACTAAGGGACTGTAGACAAAATAACATTGAGATTTCCAAACTTCAAAGCTTCATTAAGGAGGAAGTGAGATCTGCAGATGCTGGAGATCAGAGCTGAAAATGTGTTGCTGGTAAAGCACAGCAGGTCAGGCAGCATGAAGGGCGTATGCCCGAAACGTCGATTCTCCTGTTCCTTGGATGCTGCTTGACGTGCTGTGCTTTACCAGCAGCACATTTTCAGATCAAAGCTTCATTAACCAATCCTGGATGTCAGATAAACAGGACATTCGCACACCTGGGTCAGACTGAAGACTCAATCCCCCGCCGACAGTGAAAGGTTCCTGTATCAAACAACATGCGGTATTGGAATCAAATGCAGTTTTTGTGAGCAGTACATAGCACATGGGTTGAGGAAAATTGTCCATGGAGATGTTACGAATCGGGAATCTAATTGGAAATCCAAACTGTATTTTCGTTTAGAATTGGATCCCTCTTGGAAAACAATCGAGAGTTATTCTGTGTGTGTGTGTGTGTGTACGCGTGTATGCGCGTGTGTTTCTGTGGTGACAGTTGTGAGTGAGTTAAATTTCTATCACGTCTCAGATTATCCCGATCTTCAAAGTGTTTGGTTAGGCATCATCGAGTGAAAGTTACTTTGTATTTAACTCTGTGTTGTCAATTGATCTCACAACTTCTTTTTTACTGTTTTCAAGGCTCCATCCGTTGCCACATCTTATATTTGCTACTATCCTTTTCAGACTGTCCTTCAGCCACTCAGTGACATCACAGACTCTGCAACCAGGGAGGCTGCGTGCTACCCGGTGTCGCACCTACATGTCACAGACTTCTGCCTGACGCCCGAACAATGCAGTCCCCTTATCACTATTGCTCTCCCACTCCTTTTGTTTTCTGCATTAATTCAATTCAGAGAAGATTCATTTAGACTTGGAAGCAAGAAATGTAACTTTTCGATTTGAAAATGGAGGGATGCAGAAAACAGGGCCAATGCTGAAATTCTGTCCAAGTAATAATGTTAAACCTTTTCATGGTTCTGTGGTTCCTGACATTGATACATGTTCTGCACCATAGTATTGAAGTATTTCAGGGGGTGGGTGCTGCCTTGTTACGGAATGATGAACTGAGAATGAACGACCTAGTTCTCCAAAAATATCTGGTTGCTTTCATTCAGAAAATGGTTGCTAATTTCTCTCGTGGCGGCCAGAAGGGATCGCTCGCCCTCACCTCACGGCCCTGGCAAGAGTCACTTCGGTGTCAGACTTTCTCCGCTGGTTGCTGCCATCATTTTGTGAAGTCACTGTGCAGCCACTTGCGCCTTTACGTCATTCAGGACATTGTGAGACTGTCAGAAATAAATGAATAAACTGGGGCAGGAGCAAAGTGTCTCAGAAAATAGCTGCTGCTTGTACAGTGACACTGGGAGGCCAGCATTTGGTGGTATTGTATCATTTTAAACAAAGAGAGACAGAGAGAGTCTGATACATTTATTCATCAAATTTTAATTAATTAATTTATTGATCAACTCATGTTAACACTCTGTTAATATCGGATCTACACCCTCACTCCCAGGCGCCCCTCCCTTGTCTTGGGCAGTTCTTGTGCAGGTGGCCCTCTTCCAAACAACACTTACTGCTCTTGGACTCCTTGTGATCCTTACTCTGACACCCTCCTCTATGCGGTTCCTGCTGAAGTTCATTGTACAATCGGCTACCACACACACAGAAGAACATAAAGTCTCACACTTTCTCATTGCGAGGATGAATATTTGAATCATAAGCATGCATATTACTGTGTGGTATTTCAATAATCCCATGCATTGCTGAAACCTTTAGGACAATGGGCTTATAGCCGAGAAATGGGGTTTGTGTATGTGGATCTTCATTGTCTGCCAGGGCCATTCGTGAACATGTTTCCCTCTGAGCTATAAAGAACAAATGAGCACAAGAAATAGCAGCATGAGTCTGGAATTCGGTTCCTCGGACCTGCTCTGATATTTAATGCAATCATGGCCGATCGCATCTATGAAGTGTTTTGAGAGGTGAGGAATGGCATACATTAACGCCCAGATTGCTCAGGTCCTCGATAACTCGCCCACAGTAATAGATCCATGCAGACGCCATTTCTCTGGCACTTCACTCATCCCGGTAACATCTGGATAACAAGGACACCGACATCAGACTTCTGTATATTGGCTTTAGCTCTGCCTTGAATACCATCATGCCAACAAGACTCATCGACAGAGTCTGAGTCCTGGGACTCTTTCCTCACATCGAAAAGTGGATCATTAACCTTCTGACCTGCAGATCGCAATGAATGAGGATAGTTGGTAACTCCTACTTTACAATTATCCGCAATACTGGTGCCATTCAAGGCTGTGTACTCAGCCCACTTCAATACTTTTTACCGTCCCATGACTGTACCACCAAATTCAGCTCCAACTCCATTTGCAGATTCACTAATGACACCACCTTAGTGGGTAAGTCTCAAACTACAGTGAGACAGTATACAGGAAATAGAGCTTAGTGACATGGTGTAAAGACAACAATATTTCCCTCAATGTCAGCAAAACAAGGGAACTGACCATTGACTTCAGGAATTCGACCGAAGGACAGGCACTGGTCTCTGTCGTTGGTGCTGAGTTGGAGGAAATGGACAGCTCCAGGTTCCGAGGAATAAATATTACAATCATTCTATTCATGTCAACTCTACAGCCAAGAAAGCACATCAATGCAAGAAGAAAATTTAGCATTTTAGCAATAACCCTGACCAATTTTTACATTGCACTGCAGAAAACATTCTATCCAGACACTTCGTATGGTAACTGCTCTGCGTACTGCAAGAAATTACAGAGATGCGTGTACCTAACCTAATCCATCACGCAAATCACATTTCCTGCCATTGACTCAGTCGTGAATTTCCACTGCTTCAGGAATGCAGCCAAAACAATCAATAGACAATAGACAATAGGTGCAGGAGTCGGCCATTCTGCCCTTCAGGTCTGCACCACCATTCAATATGACATGGCTGAACATCCTTAATCAGTATCCTGTTCCTGCCATATCTCCATAACCCTTGATTCCACAATCCCTGAGAGCGCTATCCAACACTTTCTTAAACGAATCCAGAGACTGGGTCTCCACTTACCTCTGGGGCTGAGCATTTCACACAGCCACCACTCTCTGGGTGATGAAGTTTCTCCTCATCTCTGTCCTAAATGGTCTACTCCGTATTTTTAAGCTGTGTCCTCTGTTTTGGCAATCACCCATCAGCGGAAAAATGTTTCTTGCATCCAGAGTGTCCAATCCTTTAATAGTCTTATATGTTTCAATCAGGTCCCCTCTCAGTCTTCTGAACTCAAGGGTATACAAGCCCAGTTGCTCCAGTCTTTCAGCGTAAGGTAGTCCCGCCATTCCAGGAATTGATCTCGTGAAACTATGCTGCACTCCCTCAATAGCCAGAATGTCTTTCCTCAAATGATCATGGCTGAACATCCTTAATCAGTATCCTGTTCCTGCCTTATCTCCATAACCCTTGATTCCACAATCCCTGAGAGCGCTATCCAACACTTTCTTAAATGAATCCAGAGATTGGGTCTCCACTTATCTCTGGGGCTGAACATTTCATACAGCCACCACTCTCTGGGTGATGAAGTTTCTCCTCATTTCTGTCCTAAATGGTCTACCCTGTATTTTTAAGCTGTGTCCTCTGTATTGGCAATCACCCATCAGCGGAAAAATGTTTCCTGCATCCAGAGTGTCCAATCCTTTAATAGTCTTATATGTTTCAATCAGATCCCCTCTCAGTCTTCTGAACTCAAGGGTATACAAGCCCAGTTGCTCCAGTCTTTCAGCGTAAGGTAGTCCCGCCATTACAGGAATTGATCTCGTGAAACTATGCTACACTCCCTCAATAGCCAGAATGTCTTTCCTCAAATCTGGAGACCTGAACTGCACACAGTACTCCAGTACTCACCACGGCCTGTACAGCTGCAGAAGAACCTATTTGCTTCTATTCTCAATCCCTCTTGTTATGAAGGCCGGCATGCTATTAGGCTTCTTCACTACCTGCTGTACCTGCAGGTAGTGAAGGCCCCTCCCACCATCGCAATGTTCTTTTCCAACCTCTTCCATTGGACAGAAGATGCAAATGTTGGAAAATACGCACCAATGGATTCAGGAACAATTTCTTCCTTGCTGTTATTAAACTTATGAGTGGGCCTATCATATATTAGTGTTGATCCTTCTCTGCACCTGCTCAAAAGCTGTGAAACTATTTTAAACTGATGTCCTTATGTAAGCTATGATTTGGACTGAAGAGAATGCAACACAATATTTTTCACTGTTTCTCAGAATGTACGATTATCATAAAACAAGCAGAATCAATCTGTATACCATACGTTTGGGTCTTGTCTGCTCGATAACACTTTCAACCTCTGTCTCCTGTGGTCTGTGTAAAAGAATTCCACTTTCCATTACTTCCATGCCTGTCATATTTTCGAAAGGATATGTTTAGTCTCCCTCTGCCTTAATGTTCATGTGAAAGAAACGATTTATTATATTATCCCGCATCATTCGCGATGGGATGTGGGAGGCTGCAAAGTGTCTGTCTGATCCGTGAATGCTGCAGTCAATTAGACATGTCTTTCCTTTGCTTCTTATGGTTTCTGGCATGCAACTATTTCTGTGTCGAAGCTTCACAGGTTGACATCTTACTTTTAGATATACCCAGTTTATGCACTCATAGAACATATAACATAGAAAAGAACAGCACAGAACAGGCCCTTTGGCCACCTAGAGTTAATCCTCGTGTCAAATATAGTAACCTAACGTACGCAACCCTCAACTCACTGCTATCCATGTGCATGTCCAGCAGTCGCTCAAATGTCCCCAATGACCCTGCTTCCATGACCACAGCTGGCAAACGATTCCATGCATCACAACTCTTTGCGTAAAAAAAAAACTACCTCTGACGTCTCCTTCATACCTTCCTCCTAATATCTTCAAACTATGGCTACTCATACCAGTGAATCCTGCCCTGGGGAAAAGTCTCTGGCTGTTGATTCTATCTATTCCTCACATTATTTTCTATACCTCGATCAGGTCTCCTCTCTTCCTCATTCTATCCAGAGGGAATAGTCCGAGCTTATTCAAACTTTCCTCATAAGGCAAGACCTACAGTCCAGGCAGAATCCTGGTAAACCTTCTTTGCGTTTTCTCCAAAGCTTCTGCATCTTTCCTAGAATAGGGCGACCAGAACTGGTCGCAATATTGCAAGAGTGTTTTCACCAGGGACTTGTAGAGCTGCAGCAAACACTCGCGGCTCTTAAACTAGATCCCCCATTAATGAAAGCCAAGACAGCATATGCCTTGGCAACATTGAGGGATCTATGTACTTGCACACCCAGATCCCTCTGTTCCTCCACACTGCCAACGATCCTGTCTTTAATCCTATATTTAGCATACGTGTTCCACCTTCCAAATTGCATCACTTCAAGTTTATCCAGGTCGAACTCCATCTGCCATTTCCTAGCCCAGCTCTGCATGCTACCTATGTCGCGCTGCAGCCTGCACTCGCCGTCTACACTGTTGACAACATCTGCAACCTTACTGTCATCTGCAAATTTACTAACCCACGCTTCAACCGCCTCATCCAAGTCATTTATAAGCACTACAAAGAGCAGAGGCCCAAGAACAGAGTCTTTCGGGATCCCACCAACACTGACTTCCAGGCAAATACTTTCCATCTACGACCACTGTCTGCCTACTGTCAGCCGGCCAATTCTGAATCCAGATCGCCAAATCTCGCTGTAACCCATACTTCCTGACTTTATGAATTAAACTCCTGTAATCTTCATTTAACCAAGTTTGATCACTGGTTCCAAGTCATAACCCTCCCATTCATCTGCTTTCCATTCCCTTCCATTTCTTTGTTGTCATGTCTTTGGAATATATATATATATATATATATGTCTTCGCCATGAGAAAACTAAAATGCCATTTCAAAAACGCATTTTCTTGCAAATTACACGATGCACATTTTTTTTAAAAAAGTGCAGTCTATTTATTTTTTCCCTTCTTGCAATGTTATGCAACCTTTGCATTTCTTAAAGCTTTTGCGTATTTCACCAGTTCTATTTTAGGATATTACATCTGAATTCACAATAGGTTTTCTACTGATGTGTATAATTAAGTGGTTACAACAAAGGACACCATCAAAATATCTTGCATTGTTAATTTGAAACTTTTTAAAAAGGCCAGTGGATTACAATCTATGTAATTTTGTATTTCATTGTTATTTGTTGGGTGGTCTTCGAAGTGCTGAAGATCCAACAGCAATCCCAAAGACCCCTTTCATCTGGAAGAGGACTTTTGAAATGATCGGTATTGATTCTAACAGAAATACCCTCCAGGTTCTCAATTCCTAATTCATTATCCTGGAATAAGAAAGCACTTCGACCCAATTCAGAAGCATCAGCGGCCATTTTGAAAAGACTGGAAAACGCAGGGATGGTCTAAATAGGTTCACCGATTCAAATTGCTTTCATCCTTTCAACATTAACCTCGCACGCTGCAAACGAAACCACCTTTCTCTTATTTCGTTCAAAAACCTGTTAAAGGTACAGCTGTCCAGCTAAAATTATGGTCAAATTTCCTGTAAAGTCAAACAATCCAAAAATCTATTAATTTCTCATTTAGTTTTAGGAAATTCTACTGGTATCACTTTTGCTATCTCCATCAACATCTGTTTCTCTCTAAGTCGATATGTGTGCTTCTGTCTGTCGGAGTCTCTGCACATCTCTCTGTATATGTGATTGTGTCTGAGTATTTGTACCGATTTCCGTCTGTCACACACATAGAGAGACAGGGACAAAACACACACACACAGAGGTACAGACAGATTGGGGTTTAAACCCCATTTCAATTGTTAGAATCCTGAAGACAACAGAGGGCCAGTTGCACAGAGTACAAGCACAGAGATACATAAACATGGAGACACACACTAATACACACAATGATACACAAACACACTCACATAGGCACAGATAGACAGACAGAGATAAATGTGTAGACACTCACAGAATCACAGAGACAGGAACACACGATAATGCACACACACATTCAGAGAAACACATGCATAAATCCAAACAAAATCAATGTGCAGTAACTGACACTGTGTCTAACCATCTGTAGCACAATCTGTGTCCATCAGCTCGTTCCCAGTTTTTGCAGATGAAGTGTTGATGAGAAAGTGGAACAGTCGCGTGAGATCTCTCAGCATAATATCCGTGAAAAGGTGAATCTAGTTAAAAGTTCATAGTCATTTGAGCAACTGACAGACTTGTGCACCACATCCGTGTAATCACTGGATATCCAGCTGCGAAATGCATTGATGAGAACGGAAAGTATTTATATTCTCCATTATTAAGTAGAATTGACTTGCAGTGCAGCTTGCTCAGCACCACAGTCACAAATATTCTCTGTCTCCACCACCCACACTCAGTAGCAGTGGAGTGTATCACAGACATGATGCACTGTAGAAATTGCCCAAAGTCCCTCACAGAACCACGGCATTATCGCGTGGAACAGTGAGCACAGCTGACACAAGGGACACCAGTTGACAATTCCACATCAAGCCACTCGCCACTCTGGTTCGGAGAAACGTCTCAGTTCCACAAGTGCTATTGGTTGGAAATCCTGGAACTCCCTCCCTTACATCATTATGGGTTTCTCTGGTTAAAATGAATGGCAGCAGTTCAAGTGGATAACTCATCGTCAACTTCGCCAGAAAAATTATATCTGAGTAATACGCGGTAACCCAGAGGCAATGAGCCAAACCTGTTAATGAATCACCAAAAAAGTTCACTATTTGGAACCCACTTGCTCCAGTGCTGAGCTTTTGAATAAGTTGTGTCCATATTCCAGAAAATTGAAATACGATATCATTTGAATGTACCAAATTCTGAACAAGCTTCAAAGGAGAGTTGGTGAGAAATTGATCCTGTGGATTTGGGTATCTGAAACACGATAACACAGTCTCAGGAGTTGCAGAAAAGCTCTGCAGGTCTGGCAGCACCTGTGAAGAGAAGTCAGTGTTAAAGTTACACCATTTGCAGATCTTTTAGTTGTTATTGCCACACTCTCAGGGTAAGGGACACGTTATTTGGGAATGAGATGAGGAGAGCACGATTAACTGTAAAGCTTCTGATCTTTAATATTCTCAGTCCCTGAATATTGCTGATGCTCCCTCACTGAGTGCATTTCAGATTGGAAGTCACAGATTGCTGGTGTCGAAGGGAGTCACGCTATATGTTGATTGTACAGGAAACTGGATATGAAATCTAAATCTAGCTTTGAGTGGATTGATTACTCGAACAGACTGAACATTTTAAACAGGCTGTATAGACCCCTCATTCTTTCTTCAGCGTTACCCCCATTCCAATTGTCCAGTAATTATTACTTTTCTAACTTCCGAACGCTCTGCTGAATTCCCCAACTCACATAACACATGAGCCAACCATTCCCTTCTCTCGGCAGATGTTGCATGACCTTATCAGATTCCTCTGAATGGCCTGTATTTATTTCAACGAGAATTACATCTCCCTATTCCTGTTTCTGTGAGACGAAACATTCTTCAATCCGACTTCTTGATATTTTGTTTGTTCACAGAGAAAGGAGGCATTGTTCTGTCCAAATTCATAACATGCTCAGAAGTGCATCAATATATTGCGATGATTTTAAAAATAAAATATCTTAAACATAATGAAGCTCATGATGAAAACACCAGACGCAATTCGATCTGTAAGGGGCAGGAAATCAGTCATGATGGGTGAAAGTGAGGACTGCAGATGCTGGAGATCAGAGTCAAGATTAGAGTAATACAGAAAAAGCAAAGCAGATCAGGTAACATCCGAGGAACAGGAGAATCAATAATTTCGGGCAAAAGACAGTCATCAGGAATGAGGCTGGGAGCGTCCAGCGTGGACAGATAAATGGTAGGGGATGGGGCTACGGACAAGGTAGCTGAGAGGGCAATAGATGGATGGAGGTGAGGGTAAAGTGATTGGTCGGAGTGAATGGTGGAGCGGATTGACGGGAACAGGGATAAGGTGGTCGGAGGGGGAAATCAGTCAAATGGTAAAGCCACATTGATTCGTTGGGGTTGGAGGTTCCAGTGGCAGAAGATCAGGCGATATTCCTCAAGGTGTTGGGTGGTGAATGAGTGGTGATAGAGAAGTTCCTGGTCCTGCATGTCCTTGGCAGATTCGCAGGGGGAATTAATTCTCCCTCCGCCAGTTGTTATTTTGTATGATGCTCCTGATCCATCAAAACACAAATCTGAGTGAATGCACAAACAACCTCTCTCTATACATTTCACTCAGAATAATGACAACAACAGAAGGGATTAAAACAAAATGCAAACTGTGTTGAATGCAGGATGTAGGGAATCATGTTACATAGAGCCTTTACAACACTGACATCAGGATTTCGGCCCATCAGTCACACGCCAGTCTGCACTCCCACTTGAAAACTATCCAATTATCCAGATTCCTGTCGGATTGAATACTGTCTGTGTGCAGGTTGCACATTCTACCCGTGTCTGCGTGAGTTTCCTCCGGGTGCTCCAGTTTCCTCACACAGTACAAAGATGCGCAGGTGAGGGTGGATTTGCAATGCTCAATAGTCATAAGTGTCCATGCGTGTAGATTACGTTGGTTAGCCAAGAGAAATGCGGGGTTATAGGAATAGCGTAGAGGGTCGTATTGGTGGGATGCATGATGTGCCAAGTGGCCTGTTTCTGCACTGCAAGAATGTTATGATCAACGTTTGGGAGAGATTTGTAGCTCGGGTGCTCGTTGTTGTGGTTCTGTTCGCCGAGCTGGAAATTTTTGTTGCAAACGTTTCATCCCCTGTCTAGGTGACATCCTCAGTGACATCCATCAACAAACACATCGACCTGGACCCAATATACCGGCCACTACAGCGGACAGCTGAAACTGACAACCGGAAGCGGCAGAGACAGGCCACTATAAATGCCGGAGGAAACACCACAGAAGCGCTTCACAGGAGGCTCCCAAGCGCTGCGGATGTCACCTAGACAGGGGACGAAACGTTTGCAACAAAATTTCCAGCTCGGCGAACAGAACCACAACAAGAACGTTATGATCCTATGCTCCATCCCATTTTTTTCTATGGATGAAGTGAATTGTCATCTGATCAAATATCCCCTTCAATGGGTCAACGTTTGTTGTCTGTTAGACAAAGCACTGGAGATGTTGCAGACCTGGGAGACAGCACAGAAATTGTTGGGAAACTCAACTGGTCCGGCAGCATTTGTGAGGAGTGAACCTTTTGGATCCAGTGATTGTTCTTATGAGCTGAAGGCTTCTGATTCTGCAGTTGTCAGACCTGGTGAGTTTGAATATCAATTTCTTGTTTTGCTTTCAGCCCAAGTGCAGTTTGCGATGATCACTGCCTTGTTATTTGATACAGCGCTGAATAGGGTAATGTGAATGGTGCAGCGTATGTACAAAGTCAGCTGGAAAGTTACATTGGAAAATTAGGTCAGTTCTCCTTGGAGAATAGAAGGCTTAAACCAGGTCTCCCCTCGCCACCGCAAGAGTTGAAAGACATTCACCTTCAACAACTACCTCACCTCTCTCCAACGCCCCAAAGAATCTTTATATATCCAGTGGAGATTTTCATGCACATGCAACCACCTCATTAACCGTGTCTGTTGTTCTCGACGCGGTCTCCTTGACACTGGGGAGACAGGATGGGAAAACGCAGAGCGTGGCGGAGGACATCTCTGGGAAACAAGCACCAAACAATTCCACCGTGCATGTGCTGACTACTTCATCTCCCCTTCCCACTCCAAGTGCATGCAAGTACTGGGCATCGCCCACCATCAAATACAAGCTACTCGACGAGTGGAGGAAGAACACCTCATCTTCCTCTATGGGGCTCTCCGAACACTCGGCATCAACGTTAACTTCATCAGTTTCCTCATTTCCCCTCCATATTCTCTCATCGCAGATTAAACCCTCCAACCCGGCACCGCCCTCTTGATTGAACTATGTGTCCATCTTCCTTCACATCAATCAGCTCCACACTCCGCTCCGATCTATTGCCATCACCCCGCAGGCCCCCTTTTTTTCTCTGATCCCCTCATTCCTACCTTCTTCAATTCATAGTCTCAACTCTGCTCAACTTAGCCTTTCCCCTCCTGCTTCAAAGGTTCAGCACGAAATTTGTCTCTGATAAGACTGATTCGAGTCTGGACGTCACAGCGTGGATTCAAGACAGAGGCAACGAGAGACAAAACAATCTGTGTGGGGTAAAAACAAACATGGGCTGGATTCCATTCCCATTTTCCTGTTATTGTCCAGGTTGCAGAATTACGTTGTGTGTCTCCACACACAAAATTGTTTCCTGGTGACATGGATCAGTTTGCACTTTCTGGTATCCGACTGTCCTCATCTCTGCACAATCGAAGTCTCAGCCTGTATTTTGGTAAAGTAAAACTGGTACAGGATAATTGCGTTTCAGTAACTGCAGTCTGAAGATGGAACGCGCAGACAAGAATATTAGAACAGCTTGAGGTACCGAACATTTTACAATCGCCCCCTGTCTCTGCCATCAGTATGTCTAGTACTAATCGATTTAGTGTCACTGTTTCGCTTACTGCCGTTACCTCAGTATTAATGAGCGTCAGACCTTCCTCCGTCTCATTTGCTGGCAGTAATGCACGGTATACGAGACCATTCATCAAGTTTATTGCCACCGTTGCCCCTGCTCACAAGAGAATAGATCACCCAATATTCACTCCTCGTATAGTCCAGGGGTCTGCGAGTGTGTGCACATTTCAATTCCGCGGGATGTCACTTTTTTTCGGCTGCTCCCGGCATTTGGGACAACACTGTCGTGCCAGTAGACAGTACCGCGGGGTAGCAGCACCATTTCCATCCAAGACTGTGGTGGTTTCCTTTCTCTGCACAGTCCCACATTATACCCGCCATCATGGTCTGATTATTGATAAAGGATCAAGTAATGTGTAAAATCGTACCACTTGCGTAGGTTGCGGAGCAAGAGTCATTGTTCAAGAACAGTGTCGTATAACACTGGGAGATGCCAAAATGTAGTGTCCACTGATGTGTGAAAATGCACGTTTCCCCCTTGCCTTCCCCTCTATTGAAGGATGTGGTTGGAAGGGTGTCAGCATTGGGACTGCAATTAGCCTTAAGTTCGGGTGGTGGCGCGAGATTTGCCCTAATTGCTCCCCCTATCAGGATCAGGGTAGTCGCTGCGCATGGAAGCAGGCAGCTAGCGTTTCTTGCCAAGCTCTCTGTTATTTGTTCGGCAGACCATCGTCCGGCTGTGTGCAAATATATCCGACAATGGTAGCCAACATCTTAACTCCGGTGTTGTATGAGGGCCAAGGCAAACCTTGTGTTCCCTTCACACCTTCGCACCTCCAAACCTACTGGCATCGCATTTACGCCATTTATCTCATGAAGCGCCAATTCCACTACCGAGTTAGACTCGCTCCCGAACTCGGACCAACTCCCTCCAGGTTCTGGCGTGACATTAATATGCTCTGCTCTGCTTGGTCTTTGGTCCACTATTTGGTTTGTATGGTTGCCGTGCCCTGGTGCTACTAGTTCCTGTCATGTATTTCTCGGGGGAAGGGGGCTGTACCACCAAATTCACCATATGTATCGGAGAAGGGTCTATCTATTCCACACTACCCGGCTTCCTCAACCCTCTTCTGAGTCTTGGTTATTATTACCCGTGCCACGGCACCTCCTTCCTTGATAATAGAATACCTATATCCTGTGTCAGGTGTCCCTGCAGCCGTGGTGGCTTTTACTGAGTGCCAGTCACTGGGACCATAAGTATCCCTGCGTAAATATTTATTGCCCCATTTATAGTCGTACTGGTTAGTGAACGGCCATGTGTCACATGTAAAGGTCAACATGGCATCCTTGGTTAAGACTACCGTCTGCAGATGTATCCCAAACACCCCTGCCTTCACGAATCGTCCTGCCAGGGCAGCCCCATATTTGTATGAGTCTTCTAATCATTACTTGCACTTATTTGGTTCCGGTGTTGTCCGATGTCTCTTCAAGTACAGCTACACGTTTGCAATGGCTGGCGTGTATCAACGTGACTCTTTGGGCGATCTTAACCGCTGACTGTGTTGTAACGAGCACTTCAAACGGTCCCTCCCACCTCTTCTCCTTCTCGCGTTTCCTCCTGCAGTCTTTCACCACTATGAAGTCTCTAGGGTCGAGGTCGTGCATCTTCCCTTCTGCTGATTTGGGTAGCGCTGCCTTCACTTGACTCTGTGTTTCAGACGCAAGTGCAGGCACTTGAATGGTGGCACGGTTGTTGGCACTGCTGCCTCACAGCGCCAGAGACCCGGATTCAGTTTCCGCCTCAGGCAACTGTCAGTGTGGAGTTTACATATTCTCCCCGTGTCTGCGTGGGTTTCCTCCGAGTGCTCCCGTTTCCTCTCACAGTCCAACAATGTGCAGAGTAGGTAAATTAGCCATGCTAAATTGCCCGTAGTGTTAGGTGTAGGGGTAAATGTAGGGGAGTGGTTCTGGGTGGGTTGCTCTTCGGAGGGTCGAGGTGGACTTGCTGGGCCAAAGGGTCTATTTCCACACTGCAAGTAATCTAATGTAATCTCATCCTCACAGTGGTCTGTTATCGGTCTTACCTTAGGTCTTCGGCCAATTCCCGTATTGGGCGGCCTACCAAACAAATCTCTAACTGGCCAAGATTGGCTCTTCCTCTCCTTCTGGATCTCATATAATTTAGCACAGTTGGAAGTGCCTTTGTCCATGTCACCCCGAGTTCCTCACAACGTTTGTCAATTTATCTTTTAAGGTAGCATTTCTCTTTCCACTGCCACCGCTGGTGGGTGGTAGGCACAGTGTTGTCTCACGTTTATTCCCAAGTAATCACTGATCTACTCTAGGGCAATATTGACAAATGGTGTCATATTGTCGCTGCTAAGCCATTCAGGAATTCCCCATCTCGGAATTATTTCAGTTAGCAAAGCCTTGGCTCCCGCAATGTCTTACTGTTTAGACTTGGGGAG
>NC_057717.1:42885301-42895251 GCF_004010195.1 Chiloscyllium plagiosum | reverse complement strand
AAAAGGATAGCAATTGTTTCTTATTGTGAGGCTTTGGAATTTGCTGGATCGCTTGAACTCTGTCTTGACCATTGGCCTTCCATTGTTCAGGTAAGAATTGACCAAAGAACTTCAACTGTTGTTGCACAAATTGTAGTTTTGCGAAACTGGCTTTGTGCCCATTCCTGGCTAGATGGCAGAGCAACGCAAGCGTATCTTTCGCACATTGTTCCTCTGTTGGTGCTGCTATTAAGCATTCGTCTACAAACTGCCGAAGCGCTGACCCCGGGGTTAAAACATGAATCTCCAGACTCCTGCATAGAGCCTCGTTAATTATGGTGGGGATTCACAGTCATCTTGACAAATTTGCGTGAATGTACACGATTTTCTTTTGAATGGAAAAGTGAACCAGAAGTGACTTTCTGGGTGCACCAGTACACGAAAGAAGACTTTTGCTAAATCCATAGCAGAGAATCATTTACTGTCAGGAGGAATTTGAGCAAATATCGTACAAGGATAAAGAACATTCGGGACGGGCGGAACAACAGCATAATTGACTACCTGCAGGTCCTGAACAAAGCTCTGTTTCCCTGATTCACCTGGAATGTTTGCCATTTTGACCGGAAAAATGGGGCTCTCACCAGTGATTACCCACAGGGAATTATCACTCAAGCCTTTAGGAGGGATGCAAAGTGATATCCTTTGACATCCTCGGGTTTTAACGGGTTTTGTGTTCTGCATGGACTTTCGTCAGACGTCGGAGCTATTCTTATGGGTCACAGCTTTTATGAACCCCACATCACGTTTGCCTTTTGCTCTGCTCGCAGTCGGGACTCTTCTTAATCTTGGATCCGAGATATCTGCAATAGCTAATCGCCAGGCTACCCGCTTGGCTGGGGTTACCTAGACTGCCCAACCTGCCTGAGTTAGCCAATTTAGTTTCTTCATATCTGTCCTTATATCTGCATTGAATCAAATACGCATATCGTTCCTGAAGACACAATCTTTCGGTTTTGTGACCGTATGGTCACAAAATGCTGGGCCCAAATCCTGCCACTTGTCGCTGGATGCCTTCGCCAGTGGTACGTGAGAAAAGGTGCCACCCACATCAAAAGGATAGGGTCTACTTGCCGTCACAGATACTTTGGATAAGTTTACACCGACTGAACATCTGTGATCATTCCAATAAACTTCGCACAATACTAACTGATCTGGTTTAACCAATCTCCTCAAACAATCCTTCTCATATGATTTGTAAGGGCCATCATGGTGTATATGTGCTGAGCAGTGCACCATATACCGAGCAAGAAATATTGTGTGAATGGAATTAACATGGTTACTTGCTTGCTGAGCGAGCGAATCGCTTACTGAACTTATGGCTCTCTGGCTTAATCACCACTCATGGACATGCATCCTGATGCATGACGGTCGTGAGTCATAATTTACAGCTTGCGCTGGGAAATCTTCTTTTCATATTACCTGCAAGCCTCTCGGGGTACTGCACAACACGACCCCAATCTCAGAATGTGATCGCGAGCCACCTGATTTAAAGGACAGATTTCTGACAATGGTAATGAGAATTGGAATGTTTCCCCATTGCCGGTTCCGCACATTAGGGGTGTGGTTAAGCTCTCTCATATCATGACTCCTCATGCATCCACTGCGTCGACTCTCTGAACTGCCTTGATTTAAGGACTGAATTTGTTGCTCCTGTATCTACCAAAAAGGTAACTAGCTCACCTTCCACAAGTAATACATTTTCCATTGATACTAGATTCGCTTCTTCTTATCAACACCTCGAGTGCAGGGGCCTGAAACATTCGAGTTACTTTCCAGATACAAAGTTGTTTTTCTCCCCCATTCCTAGACTGTTGATGTGGTAGTTTACTAGCCTTGTAAGTCTGCTATTATTTCGGTTTAACTTTACAATTTTTTCAGTCTCTCTGCAACCCTTGCCTCTGCAAAGTTAGGTACTAACTTATTTGTTTCCCTGTGCATTTAATGGTTACAAAATAAATGTTTGTTTTCCATTACAATGGACATCACATTATTTTACAGGTCACAGCAACAGCCAGGGCCGAAGTACCTGTACTGCATTGTAACGTTCTGTATTGTAAGTTGCATTTCCTGCTGGTTTCCGATATCTCTCCTTACTGTGGAAGTTTCTCGTCACATTAGATTAGATTAGATTACTTACAGTGTGGAAACAGGCCCTTCGGCCCAACAAGTCCACACCGCCCCGCCAAAGCGCAACCCACCCACACCCCTACATTTACCCCTTACCTAACACTATGGGCAAATTAGCATGGCCAATTCACCTGAACTGCACATCTTTGGACTGTGGGAGGAAACCGGAATACCCGAAGGAAACCCACGCAGACACGGGGAGAACGTGTAAACTCCACACAGTCAGTCGCCTGAGGCGGGAATTGAACCCGGGTCTCACTGTGCCACCGTGCTGCCCATATCTTCCAGAGATTTGTCTGCACTTCATTTAATCGAGGCAACTGTATTTCCTGCTCAGAATGTGACCTCGCTCCAATGGAGAGAGGAGAGCAGAGTCGGTGACAAAGCTGAGCTCACTTCCGTTCTGTCCAGAATCAACAAAAACTATCCGGATCTTCCAGTCTCCTGTAACTACAACATTGCAATGTGTTCCCACCTTTGTGGCTCTCTGCCCGTATTCCTGATGAAGGGCTGTTGCCTGAAACGTCGATTTTACTGCTCCTCAGATGCTGCCTGAACTGCTGTGCTTTTCCAGCACCACTCTAATCTAGACACTGTGTTCCCAGGCCATTATTGCAGTCTCTGGTCTACTGCAGTGCTCCTTCAAGATACAACACAAGCTGGAAGACGGGCAACTCATTTTCCACCGACGGACCATGCAAATATTAGGACCCAACATCGACTTCAATCATTTTAGAAACCGTCCGCCTTCGTACACATTCTTCACACTTGCACCCTTCCTATCAGTTCCGAAGACGTATCATTGGACTCGAAGCGTTAACTTTCCTTTCTCATCAGAGATGGACAGGAGCTGTTGATTTTGTTCAGACCTTTTGGCTTTTCTTCTGAGAACTTTGCTTTTCTTTTGTAATCGCCAGATAGTGGAAGCATCTGATTGCAGGAGGAGAATATTATAGGAGATAAAGAATGGCAAGGGCTTGACCACTCCCATTGTGAAGGTACGCGAGCGAGGCTGGGGATGTTACTCTAAGCGCAGAGTAGGTTGAATGAGAAACCGATTAACGTGCTCATTTTATGAAGAGGATAAATATGCGTGACAGGGATAAGCCTGTATTGGGAAGAAACAGAGTGACATAAATGAAAAACAGGAGACAAGGAGGAGATTTAGGAATAATACTTTCACCTATAGAATATTGTTTACCTGGGTATCATTATCTGCACATGTGGTAAAGCTAAGTGTCATGAGAACGTTTCAGCAGTCTGTAGCTGAACACTTGATGAGCCAGAGGACTCGTGGATAAGGACCAGATACCGGAAAGTGTGACGAGGAGAGACAGACGGGAGATGGGTGTTCTGATCACAATGCGTCAAAGGCAAATTTGTGTGCTTAAAGCTGATGGCTGGCGTGGCTTTGTGGCGCAATGGAAAGCGGGTTGGATTTCTACATTCCTATTCAGTTTGCTATTCAAAGGTTGTGGGTTCGAATCCCATCAGTGTCGGATTTTAGTTCATGTTTTGTAAGATGGTCAGACCAGACTCGGCTGTTCATCTGCAAAACCAGCAATATTCGTGCACAATCCCAACTGTCTCCAAACGGAACATTTTCCTCTCACAGATTTACATGTTCGATGTCTATTTATGATAGAGATCGATAAATATTTGTTAGTCACTAGGCAACACGATGATGTGGATAGGCTGGAACGGAACATTTTCCTCTCACAGATTTACATGTTCGATGTCTATTTATGATAGAGATCGATAAATATTTGTTAGCCACTAGGCACACGATGATGTGGATAGGCTGGAAAAAGACTTAAAATTGTTGTATCAGCCATGATGATGTCGAATGACGTGGCAGGGCAGGATCGGTGTTAAGAATGGCCTCTCTCTGCTCCTTTGTGTCTGTGCCATTTCTGGCCTAGGTTTTTAAACAATCAAAATTGGTGGGCGGCACGGTGGCACAGTGGTTAGCACTGCTGCCTCGCAGCGCCAGAGACCCGGGTTCAATTCCCGACTCAGGCGACTGACTGTGTGGAGTTTGCATATTCTCCCCGTGTCTGCGTGGGTTTCCTCCAGGGGCACCGGTTTCCTTCCACAGTCCAAAGATGTGCAAGTCAGGTGAATTGGCCATGCTAAATTGCCCGTAGTGTTAGGTAATGGTGTAAATGTAGCGGTATGGGTGGGTTACACTTTGGCGGGTCGGTGTGGACTTGTTGGGCCGAAGGGCCTGTTTCCACACTGTCAGTAATCTAATCTAATCTAATAAAAATGAGGACAATATGAATGAAACGCCAAGTAACATTTTGGTCTCACCTCCACCTCGTTTCCCTCCCAGCTGGAATAGACAGCTCTTGTTTCAGCTTTAGATCATACAGCGGAGGATTCTCACAAGTTCTCCTTCAGGCTGAATGTTCCTTCACATAGGTTTCCAAGTGGACACATGGAGCAAGCAACAGCATGGATGCTGGGGATTCAGGGGCAGATTTCCCCTTTGCTGGTCAGGAATTCTGGCCCAGGTAATAAACGTGAATTTCTGATATTTTGACTCCTACTCTGGATTCTTGCGACTTTACTAATTAAGCTGAATTTCATTTTGCCCATTCATGTCTCTGAAATGACCACAATATTGAAGTCTCAGTTCACAACCCATGACACTTGCTTTATCCCAGATGCTCCTAGCGATGAAGTAGCACATTTCAAACCACATTCATCCTTGCCAGCATACACTCGCAAACCCGAAAACCTATTTATGTCCAAACCACTCAAAACTTCCTGCAAAAAGCAGCTAAAATTCAGGTTCGCACTCCGCTTAAACTCCGCTTGAATTCGTTTAAACCCTCCTGAAGAGCGTTAGAAAATTATCCACTCAGGGTATTGGTACCCTTCCAGTGCAGGTTAAGACAATCCTGTTTGTAGAGGTCCAACCGGCTCCAGAATGATCCCCAACTATCCAGTATCCAAATCCCTATCCCCTACACCATCCTTAGAACCACGTGTTCATCTGCTCTCTCCCTATTCTTTCTCTCACTATAACGTGGTATGTGTAACTATTCAGAGAGATCAACTCTGTTTAATCTAGATCTAAGATGTCACCCTGGATCCCTGAATTTCTGCCATACATCCACATCAATTTTATTACATATGTTGTTAGTGCATATGTGAACCATGACCTCGGGCTGCTCCCCCTCCCCCTTAAGGATCCTGAAAACACGCTGCGAAACTTCACACACTTGGAGTTACAGGGAGTTGATACCTCCAACTGGTAACTTGGGGGTATCACATCAATCATGAGCCTGCACTGTACCCACAGAAACTGCAATCTGTACCCCTCTCTATGCATTCCCCAATAACTATTGCTCTCCCCCATTCCATTACCCTTCTGATCACAGGGACAAACACTGTGCCAGAGATCTGTACCCCATGGTTTACCCCGTGCAGGTCATTCCCCCAAAAAGTAACAAATAATGTAAGCTTGTTACAGATGGGCACAGTCAAACCAGATGCCTGCACTGGATGCCTATTCCCTTTTCGTCTCCCGACCATTTTCTTGTACCTGAAGTGGAACTGCCTCCATGTAACTCCTCGCAATTCACCTCAGATTCCCGAAAGATCCAATGGTCAGCTCCAGTTCCCGAAAGCTGTTGCCAAGGAGATGGAGTTGCGTGCACTTGCCACAGATTCAAATGTCAGGGACATTATTGAAAACTCTTATCACGCACATTCTACAGGAAGAATCATTCAAATGGCCGAGCATCCATTCCTAATATACTGACTTCACACACACACACATACACACATACGCACACACACCCACACACACACACTCACATATATATGTTTGTGTGTGTGTGTGAATTCACAACATTTGGAATGGATGGTCGGCCATTTGAATGTTCTTCCTTTCGAATGTGCGAAATACATGTATGTACGTATGTGTGTATATATATATATATATATATATATATAAATGTGTGTGCGCATGCATGCATGTGTGTGTGTGCATATATATTTAAAAATTGCAAAAGAACATTGAGTAAAACAGCATTTATTCAAATAATTATGTTTTTTGGAATGTTCTGTCCTTGATAAATACCTCAGTTACTGAAGACCAGCCATAAAGACTCCCTGAGTGAATATCCGTCACTCAATAGAGATACAGAGGTGATTTCTGAAGGCGATGACGTTTCACAAGTCGCTGATCCTGCGCTGTGTTAAATTCTGGAAAGGAGGTTTAGCTCGTTTCATATTACTGATGTTGCTGCAAACTCGCACAGTCCATTAAAACAATCCATAAAATATTAGATTTGTCTGATTGGACATTCTGCCTGTTATCAGAAAAACTGGAGTAGAAATGACAAAGATGTTTTTATGTACTGCTGTGAAGATTACACGATTCAAACAGGATTTTTTTCGTGTCTTGTCACGAGATATGTTTTTGGGGGAGATGAGTGAGCAGCAAATGAACTCACTCCCTTCTCTGTGATAGCAGCCAAATTTTCCAATGCAACGCATGAAAGAACAAAGGCACATTGCATCGGCAAGTCAGTTCCAACTCACGATAGTATCGTTTCACTTTGATTGTCGCCATCTTTTTGAATTATTAGATGAGTGGGGAGATCTGGAGAACACGCCACATGATCTACTCATCTTTTCCACCATCCCAAGAAACCCCACTTTGTCGTTTCAAATGGCATTATCCCTCACTACATCGTTGGCTTCTTTTCCATTTTTCTGTTTCCAAGAAAACGCTGTCCATTCTTCCGGATGTCTTTTCATTCCAGCCATCGCCATCCATGTCTTTCATCATCTCTTTATGTCCCACTATAGTCCATGTTGAGAAAGGATGCTGGGGCCAAAACAACACATGAAAACCCGTTCTAATGCTGTATACTCCCATTACCAATGTCGGGAAAACGGGAGTTAGTTCAGTCAAAAGTATATCCGTTGGTTGTTGCACAATGGATCAATCACGGATGGGGCCTTGACTGTTTTTCCTCACTTTTCTCCCCTGTCTGAACATGTGTTAAAGCAACACAGTAAGGGAACATAGAATGCCCACAGTTCAGAAACTGGCTATTCGATGAAACAAATGCGCACGAATCTTCCAGGGATTAACCCTCACACAACATTTCCTTGCACTTTTTCTCTTCATTTGCTGCTGAGTAAGACACCTTACTGACATTCGACCCAGTTATAGGCAAATCATATCTCTGGCGCTGTGCGGCAGCAGTGATAACCAGTGAGCCACCTTGCGGCTCTGTACAATTATGCAAGGCACATGTGGACGCGTTTGAAATTCGATTCCTGTCAAATATGGTCTTCTCTTGTTGTTGCCCTTATCAGGAACAATAAATCCAGATTCCCTGAGCAAGAAGTGAACCCAAACCACAACGGTGAAAGCGCTGCATCGTAACCACTGGTCGACCAGGAAGGACGGAATGTGCAATTGTATCTTCTCTGAACAGCATAGCTTTCTTTTCCTGCGATGAGAAATTCCTTCCAAAAAAGAGTGTTTTACAGCACAGAATAATACATTATGTCAGTGCCAGTCATCAAACATCTAAATATTCTCTTTTCCAGTTACCGCTAATTGGCCCGCAGCTTGATGTCTGAAGTGTTCATCTGAATGAGACTTTCCCTGCAAAGTTTTAATCTCAAATGAACCAGTGAATGAGACTGATATCAGATATCGTCAAATTTGTTCATGAACTGCGGGAGAACTGAACCTCACTTTGACCCATAGAGGGAACTATACAGACATATCTTTTGAAAGTGACAAAGGCCATCTCCACTACACGGAAACATCCATAAAATGAGGAATTGATCCGTTTGGCCTCTTCTTTCGTCAGGACTCGCTTTGAAACCCGATTCTGTTTACATTATCAGAGGGGTAAACAGTCTGTCCTTCGAGGACTGCCCCAATCGTGAATAATTGGTACCTGCTAAACGTTGACTTCTCCACCTCTGAGACAGCCTGACGAGCTGTGCTCTTCAAGCCTCCTACTTGTTTAATTTGAATTCCAGCAGATTCCTGTCTCTACATACGGAATGGAAGCATTCAGCCGCATACCTGTACGTTTTCGTCCTGCACTGTTTCACCGTTACTTTACTGCTTCTACTGATTCATGTTGTTCTTCCTGCCAATCGAAGGCATTCTTCGCATCAGAGGCGTGTTATCCTCATGTTCCTCGAAGAAAAAACACTGATGTGGACTTCTAAACAGAAACAGATGCGGCCTGGTCTCCGTAAAAAATAACTTCCAGCTGTTCCTTCAAAAATAATTCCTAACAAAATAGAGAATGCACCTTCGGATGCCCGCTGCAGTAGTTGCAAGAAAGTTCAGTAAGGCCGCAGTGAAATTCGAGGTTACAACCCGGGTTTACATAACCAGTGCTTGAATCACTGAGCTATGGAAGCACTAACCCAGGCGCATTTTTGAGATTGACAAAAGACGATGACCTCTGACAGGAAAACTTCGGTCATCTCAATTTTGTGATACAAGCTACGTTTATTGAGACAAAATACGACTTGAAACCCATTTCTTTGATTACTTGTTCGATATAACACTTTGTCAGCTTCCCAATATCTCATAATGTGACAGAGATCAACATTTGTTTAAACTCCCTCAGAGTAAACGCTTTGAATTTTCTATTATATGAAAGACACGATGTAGTATTGATACCAATAAATTGCCCTGATGTTAGCATGTATTACAGTTTTTTTCTTAATTATTTGGTGAGTAATTCCTTTACTATAGCCTGGTGCGATTTACATAGCTACAAGATTTCATAATTCCTTGCCTTGGCAGATGACATGTCGGCACCAAACGTGAAACAGTTCAAATCGAACATGCTCCGGAGTTTGGAATTCGAGGGAATGCAGATATCTGAGAGAGCACTTTCAAACATAATCTTGGGTGCCGTGTCCGCTGGCTGGATTGGCATACTATTGACAAGCTCTATTTACTCTTGAGTGGCCTGGAAGACATGACAGTGACAGATAGAGGGAAGACAGTCAAGAGATTTGTAGACAATGATGAAAACTTTGAAATTTAGCTGCCCGGTGATGGGTGAGCAAGCCTTGTTGTGAGTACTCCCACATGCAGGAGAGGAATTGGTAGAACTCAGGATTTCATCATTGGGTGAATAACCTGCAACTCCTTCCCTTCCACCATGTTGGAGCCCTTGTGGAAAAATAAAGCTGCGAAGGCCGCAGTGCACGTTTGGGAAAATGGGCGTTCGTAAAAATGTCATTCAGGTAATGCACAATGAAACAGTGAACAGAAAGCAAGTACACCCTTGAACAGAAGCAGAGGGAGTTAGAGCATAAAACATAGAACATGGAACATTACAGCGCAGTACAGGCCCTTCGGCACTCGATGTTGCACCGGCCTGTCATACCAATCTGAAGCCCATCTAACCAACACAATTCCATGTTCGTCCATATGCCTGTCTAATGACGACTTAAATGTACTTAAAGTTGGCGAATCTACTACCATTGCAGGCAAAGCATTCCACACCGTTCCTACTCTCTGAGTAAAGAAACTACCCCGAACATCTGTCCGAAATCTTTCACCCTTAAATTTAATGCTATGCCCCCTCGTGCTCGCTGTCACCATTCTTGGAAGAAGGCTCTCCCTGTCCATCCTATCTAACCCTCTGATTTTATTATATGTCTCTATTAAGTCACTTCTCAACATTCTTGTCTCTAACGAAAACAACTACAAGTCCCTCAGCCTTTCCTCGTAAGACCTTCCCACCTTACCTGGCAACATCCGAGTAAAT
>NC_057717.1:42876867-42882370 GCF_004010195.1 Chiloscyllium plagiosum | reverse complement strand
ACCAACTAAGATATGTTTCCCTCCCCATCCCTATCCACTTTCTCTAAAGATAATTCCTTCTTTGCCTCCCTTGCCAAGTGCAAGCCCCCACCAAACCACCGTCCCCTCCCAACAACCTTCTCATTCCAATACGGGATTTGAAAAACATCCACCCACACCTCCGCCCTCAACTCTTTCCAAGGCCCCAAAGGACACTTCCATGTCCATCAGTGTTTCACCTGCATTTCCACGCATGTCATTTATGGTATCCATTGCTCCCTTTGCAGTCTCCTCCACATTGAGGAAATTGGATGCCCAAGTACAAACCGCTTCGGAAAACATCTCCGGGACACAATCACCAAACAACACCACTGGCTCCTGGACGAACACGTTAACTGTCCCTCCTACACAGCCAAATTCTTTCATGTCCAGGGCTTCTGCCGCTCTCATGAACTGTCCTATCTGTCCATCTTCCTTCCTACTTATCTGCTCCACTCTGCGCTCGGACCTATCATCATCAGCCCCACCTCCATCCACCTAACACACTCTCAGCTACCTTGTCCCAGCCACATCTGCTCCCATTTGTCTCTCTACCCCTCGGTTCACAAGCCTCTTTCCTGAAGAAGGCTCGTGCCCGAAATGTCGATTGTCCTGCTCATTGGAAGCTGCCTGTCTTGCTGTGCTTTTCTAGTATCACACTTTCGACTCAGTGGCGAGGCAGTGGATTTTGAGTTTGGGACTGAAGTCAGAGGCTTCAGTTTTGCAATGATTCAATTGTAAGAAATGTCTGCTGCATCAGGACTGGATGTCATGAGCAAGTGAGACGAAGTCACGCCTGTGGAGGTGACCGGCTTGAATTTCCACAGACATATATCAGGGTGCAGTATGGCAAACTGTTGAATAAGAGGACATGGATTGAGGCTTGGCTAACTGGCAGAAGGCAGACAGTTGGATAAAGGGGTCTCTTCCAGAATGGCAGCCCGTGACTAGTGGAGTTCAGCGCCAGTGTTGACACCACAGCTATTCCCATTCTGTATGGATGATCCATTCAAAGGAACTGAGGGTGTTGTTGCTCCATTTGAAGAAGACACAATGATAGGTGGAAGGGCAGAACTTATTGATGATGGGGGCATGCTGCAGAATGACTTGAACGGGCTGAGTGCTTCGAAAAAAATATTTGCAATTGGCATACATTGTGGAAAATATGAGGTCATATGTTTGGTGGAAAGAGTAGAAGCATAGACAATTTCCTGAAAGCAGAAAGATTTCAAATTTCTTTTTTTTTATGTTCAGCATGCAGTTTCAGCTGGTAATTAGGAAGGCAAATACAATGTAGGCTTCAATTCAAGCTAATGAGAAAGAACGGGCAGAGGTTTACACCTCAATAGGAGGCTCTGGAAAGTTGCATTTGGAATATTGGGAGTAGGTTTTGGCCCAGTATCTAAGTGATGATATGTTTTGAGTGGTGGATAGGAGGCTTCTTATGGCTGACTCAGTGGTGAGTACTAATAGCGATGTTGGTTAAATATCTACTTTGGACGACTATTTGAAGTTTGCACATCCTCTCCGTTTCACCTGGGTTTCCTCCACAGACTAAAGATGTGTGGCTGACGTTTTTTGGTCATGGGAAATGCAGAGTTACAGAAATTGGGTAGAGATGTGTGTTTGGGTGCGATTCTCTTCGCAGGATTAGTTGGGGTTTCTTGTTCCGAATGGCCTGTTTCCACATTATAGGTATTCCGTTAGAACAACGTTGATCGCAGGGATTTAGGCCTGTGAAGATTTTTTTTAAGGAGGTGACAGCTTCCGTATAAACACATGGTTTCAAGTGAATCTCTTGAACTATGTAGGGAGTGGAGGGGCATTCTTAAGGAGGACATCGTAAACGTCAATCGAGAATATGAGATCGCCTCAGGACATAATGTTAAGTATGTTCTAAAGTGATTCTGCAAGCGCATTAAGAACTTCAGACCAAATATGACCACTTTAAGATGAAAAAAACTCACCTTTTCCTTGAATATCAGCAGATGGAGAGAGGTTCACTTCGCGTCAGTTTACACCTTGGAGAACGAAATGGCGGGTATAATTGATGGTTTGAAAGAAGTTCACATTGAAAAGAGAATTTGGTGGAGGACCTGGAAAATATAAAGTTGGATATTTCTCTGACATCTGATCTCCTGTATCCCGGAAATTTGTGGGAAGTTCGGGAAAGAAACTGTTGAGCCCTTCGGAGAAATATTTTTATCATCTATTATGACGAGTGAGGTGCCGAATGACTGGGGGATGGCTAATGTTGTGCCTTTATTTAGAAAGGAATTCATGAAAAAGCCTGGGGTCGATAGACCTGTGTGTCTGGTTATGGTCGTGGGTACGTTGTTGGATGTAATTCTTAACGATAGGATTTATTTGACATTTTAGGTACAAGGAATGAATAGGGAAAATCAGCATGGTCTTGCACAAAATTTATTGAGTTTTTTGAGGGTGTAACCAAGAATATCAATGAGGACATAGTGGATGTCCTCCCATTACAGGAGCAGCAATGGCAGTTTTATATGCTGTTGGATTGTCTTGGATCTTGAGGAAAAATACGTCAAACAACAGCACTTTTAAAAAGGAGAGCAACAGACAAAGGCAGCACATGGTGAGGTCAGTGCTGGAGAGAGAGAGAGAGAAAGAAGTCTGACACAGCTAACTGACACAGCAGTGCATCTGCGCAGTTACTGCCTTTGCTGTTTGAATTCATGTATCACTGGATATCGGGGTGCATCTGCAAAAAATAACTAACAGTGAAATTCACAACTGGTCTTGGGGGAACCTATTTGGGAGAGGTCACAACACAGGAACAGAAAAGTGAATAGATTAAAGTGTGGCCTTGGGGCCTTACTGTACGTTTGCAAAAGTGAATACAGTTGGTTCTTTCTTGATTTATTTTAGCAATGTCTCCTGATTAAACTTAAAAAAATATAAACTATAAGTATCAAGATAGCCTCGATCAGTGTTTTGTAAAGAATAAGACGGTGCTACTGTCTAGGCCTCCAGATTGGAAGAAGCAAAAATGGCCCTCAGGAGAATGACCTGCTCTTCCTGTCGGATGTGGGAGCTAAGAGAGAGTTTACATGTTACTGAGGGATTTCTCTGCAATAAATGCTGTTGGTTGTGAATCCTATCAGATCGAATTGAATGGTTGGAGCGACGGTTCGAGGCAATGAGGAATTTACAAAACAAAAGGGATGTGATGGATGGAAGTGAAAGGAAGGGAGAAAAGTCACATAAATGGATTAATTCTAGGAAAAGAAACAGGTAGGCAAATAGTGCCAGAGTCATCTGTGGCTATATCTATTTTATATAGGTATGCTGTTTTGGAAAATGTAAGGAGTGATGGATTCTCAGGGGAACGTGGCACAATCAGCCAAGTTTCTGGTATTGAGTCTGGCTCTAATGCAATGATTGTACGTCGGGTTCCAAGAGATCGATTATCTGCGCAGTTACTGCCTTTGCTGTTTGAATTCATGTATCACTGGATATCGGGGTGCATCTGCAAAAATTAACAAACAGTGAAATTCACAACTGGTCTTGGGGGAACCTACTTGGGAGAGGTCACAACACAGGAACAGAAAAGTGAATAGATTAAAGTGTGGCCTTGGGGCCTTACTGTACGTTTGCAATAGTGAATACAGTTGGTTCTTTCTTGATTTGTTTTAGCAATGTCTCCTGATTAAACTTAAAAACATATAAGCTATAAGTATCAGGAAATCCTCGAGCAGTGTTTTGCAAAGAATAAGACGGTGCTCCTGTCTAGGCCTCCAGATTGGAAGAAGCAAAAATGGCCCTCAATAGAATGACCTGCTCTTCCTGTCGGATGTGGGAGCTAAGAGAGAGTTTACATGTTACTGAGGGTTTTCTCTGCAATAAATGCTGTTGGTTGTGAATCCTATCAGATCAAATTGAATGGTTGGAGCGACGGTTCGAGGCAATGAGGAATTTACAAAACAAAAGGGATGTGATGGATGGAAGTGAAAGGAAGGGAGAAAAGTCACATAAATGGATTAATTCTAGGAAAAGAAAGAGGTAGGCAAATAGTGCCAGAGTCTTCTGTGGCTATATCTATTTTATACAGGTATGCTGTTTTGGAAAATGTAAGGAGTGATGAATTCTCAAGGGAACGTGGCACAATCAGCCAAGTTTCTGGTATTGAGTCTGGCTCTAATGCAATGATTGTACGTCGGGTTCCAAGAGATCGATTGTTTGAGGGCACTCTCTCGTCCGAGGTACAGACAGAGGTTCCTGTGGCCAGCAGCGAAAAATCAGAATGGTGTGTTGCATCCCTGGTGCCAGGATGAATGATGCCTCAGAGAGGGTGCTCACGGGGAAGAGGGGCCAGCAAGAAGTCATTATACACATTGAAACCAACAGCAAATCATGGAAAATATTGAGATTCTGACGGCAGATTACAAAGTTAGCCAGGAATTTAAAACGTAGGTCCGATAGAGCAGTAATATCTGGATTGCTCCAGGTGCGACAAGCTAGTGAGGGCAGGAAGAGGAGGATAGAGCATATGAATGCATGGCTGATGATCTGGTGTGTGGGCGAGAGATTCACATTTTTGGATCATTGGAATCTCTTTTGTGGTAGAATTGACCTGAACAAGAAGAATGGATTGCACCTAAACTGAAAGGGGACTAATATACTGGCAGGGAAGTTTGCTAGCGCTGCTCGGGAGGATTTAATTTAGTAAGATGGGTCGATGGGACCCAGGGAGACAGTGAGAAAAGATCTGAGACTGGCACAGTTGAGTAAAGAAGCGAGTCAAACAATCAGGGCAGGCGGGAAAAAGCAGAGAACAAGATAGGACCGATAAATTAAACTGCATTTATTTCGATGCAAGGAGCCCAACAGGCAAGGCAGATGAACTCAGGACATAGTTAGGAACATAGGACTGGGATATCATAGCAATTACAGAAACATCAGATGAATAGGACTGGCAGTAAATGTTCCAGGATACAAATGCTACAGGAAGGACAGAAAGGGAGGCAAGAAAGGAGGGGGAGTAGTGTTTTTGATAAGGGATAACATGACAGCTGTACTGAGGGAGGATATTCCCGGAAATACATCCAGGGAAGTTATTTGGGTGGAACTGAGAAATAAGAAAGGGCTGATCACTTCATTGGGATTGTATTATAGACTCCTAATAGTCAGAGGGAAATTGAGAAACAAGTTTGTAAGGAGATCTCAGTTATTTGTAAGAATAATAGGGTGGTTATGTTCAGGGATTTTAACTTTCCAAACATAGGCTGGGACTGCCACAGTGTTAAAGGTTTAGATGGAGAGGAATTTGTTAAGTGTGTACAAGACAATTTTCCAATTCAGTATGTGGATGCACCGGCCAGAGAAGGTGCAAATCTTGACCTACTCTTGGGAAATAAGGCAGGGCAGGTGACTGAGGTGTCAGTGGGGGAGCACTTTGGGGCCAGCGACCATAATTTTATTCGTTTTAAAATAGTGATGGAAAAGGATAGACCAGATC
>NC_057717.1:42874626-42876649 GCF_004010195.1 Chiloscyllium plagiosum | reverse complement strand
GCAAGGCAGCCTTTGTGTGGAGCCGAAGGAAATGGGGAGGTACTAAACGAGTATTTTGCGTCGGCATTTATTGTGGATAAGGACGTGGAAGATATAGAGTGCAGGGATGCAGATGGTGACATCTTTAAAAATGTCCATAATATAGAGGAGGAAGTGCTGGATGTCTTGAAACGCATAAAACTGGATAAATCCCCAGGACCTGATCAGGTGTACCCGCGAACTCAGTGGGAAGTTAGGAAAGTGATTGCTGGGCCTCTTGTTGCGATATTTATGTCATCGATAGTCACAGGTGAGGTGCCAGAAGACTGGGAGTTGGCTAATATGTTGCCGCTGTTTAAGAAAGGTGGTAAGGGCAAACTAGGGAACGATAGACCGGTGAGCCTGACGTCGGTGGTGTGCAAGATGTTGGAGGGAATCATGAGGGACAGGATGTGCATGTATTTGGAAAGGCACGGTCTGATTCGAGATGGTCAACAAGGCTTTGTGCGAGGGAAATTATGTCTCACAAACTTGATTTAGTTTTTTGAAGAAGTAACAAAGAGGATTGATGAGGACAGAGCAGTAGACGTGATCAATATGGACTTCAGGAAGGCGTTCGGCAAGGGTTCGCATCGGAGACTGATTAGTAAGATTAGATCTCATGGAATACAGGGAGAAGTAGCCATTTGGATATAGAACTGTCTCAAATGTAGAATACAGAGGGTGGTGGTGGAGGGTTGTTTTCCAGATTGGAGGCCAGTGACCAGTGGAATGTCACAAGGATCGGTGCTGGGTCCACTAATTTTCATCATTTTTATAAATGTATGGATGTGATCTTAAGAGGTCCAGTTAGTAAGATGCAGATAACAACAACATTGGAGGTGCAGTGGACATCAAAGAAGGTTACGTCCGATTACATCGGGATATTGATCAAATGGGCTAAGAAGTGGCAGTGGAGTCTAATTTAGAAAAATGCGATTTTGCTGCATTTGGGGAAAGCAAGCCTTAACATGACATATACGCTTAATGGTCAGGTCCTGGGGAATGCTGCTGAACCAAATGTCCTTGGAGGTCAGGTTCATAGCTCCTTGAAAGTGGAGTCGAAGGTTTATAGGATAGTGAAAAAGGTATTTGGTAGGCTTTTCTTTATTGGTCAGTGTATTGAGTACAGGAGTTGGGAGGTCATGTTGTAGCTGTTCAGAACATTGTTTAGGCCACTTTGGAATATTGCGTGTAATTCTGGTTTCGTTCCTATTGGAAGGATATTGTGAAACTTCAAAGGGCTCAGAAAAGATTTACAAGGATGTTGCCTGGGATTAAGAAATTGCGCTATAGGGAGAGGTTGAATACACTCGGGCTGTTTTCCTTGAAGCGCCACAGGCTGTGATGTGACGTCATATACGTTTATAAATTCATGAGGAGCATGGATAGGGTACATAGACAATGTCATTTCCCTGGGGTGGGGTAGACGTGATCTAGAGGGCAAAGGTTGAGGGTGAGTGGGGAAAGACATAAAGGAGACCGAAGGTTAAACTTTTCCATGAAGAGGGTGGTGTGTGCGTGTATGGAATGAGCTGCCAGAGGAAGTGGTGGAGGCTGACACAGTTTCAGCATTTAAAAGGCATCTGTATGGGTATGTGAATAGGAAGGGTTTGGTGGGATATAGGGCGGGTGTTGGCAGGTGGGACTAGATTGGATTGGGATATCTGGTAACATGGACGAAGGGTCTCAGTCCATGCGGCACATCTCTATGACTCTATGACTCAGACAGCTATTTACAGTTCCGTCCGGGTTATACTTCTCATGTCAATAACTCCAAGTTACAAGGTAAACTCAGACAGCTGTTTACAGTTCAGTGCAGGGTGTACTACTCATTTCAATAACTAATAACTACAGTGTAAAATCAGATATCTTTTCCACTTCAGTACAGGGTATACTGCTCATGTCAATAGCTACAAGCTTCAGGGTAAACTCAGACAGATATTTAAGTTCAGTACATGGTATACCGCTAATGTTAATAATTACAAACAAGTAAGCAAAATCA
>NC_057717.1:42872538-42874126 GCF_004010195.1 Chiloscyllium plagiosum | reverse complement strand
CCCTGCAATCCAGGGGCATCTTCACTCTGAGGTCATTGATTATTCCACGGAGAAAAATAGGATTGCAGATGCTGGGTAACAGAATCGGAAATGTGGTGTTGGAACAGTACAGCAGGTCAGGCAGCGTCCGAGGAGCAGGAAAATTCACGTTTGAGACATAAGCCTTTCATCAGCAATAAGGCTTGTGAGTCTGGGCTGAAAGATAAACCGTAGAGGTTTGGGATTGGAGGGAGGTTGCTGGGAAAACGATAGGCGAATGAAGGTGAGGGAGAAGATGATCGGTCAGAGGGGTCAATGAGAAAATGGGCGCAGAGGGTGGTGCAAAGTTGAAGGCTTGAGTTTGTGGGGAGGAGAAATGAGGAACCTGTTCAAATCCACATTTATCCCGTGTGGTGTTAGGGTCCCAGCGCATAATATGTGGCGTTCGTCCTCCAGGCGTTGTGTGGGAACAGTTTGGCGGTGAAGGGGGGCCAGGACCTGTACATTATTGATGGAGTGGTGAAGGGATTTGAAGTGTTCAATCACGGTGCGGTGGGGTTGGTGGGTGCGGGTGTCCCTGAGATGTTCTCTGAAATGATCTGCAGGAAGATGTCCTGTGTACCTGATGTAGAGGAGACCACACTGGGTACAACGAATGCAGTAGATGATGTTGGTAACGATACAGGTGAATTTCTAATGGATGTGAAATGATCCCTTGGGGCCTTGGATGGAGATAAGGCGAGTGGTGTGGACGCTGGTTTGTGGCAGGAAACGGTGCCAGGAGACTGATGCGGGCTTGAGGGGGGTGGAGAGGGGGGTGGACCTTACGAGGGCATCATGGAGGGATTGGTATTTTCAGAATGCTGATAGTTTTTCGAAATATACTTTGGTGGTAGGTTTGGAGGTGGCAGAAGTGGCAGGATATGATGCATTATATGCACAGGTTGGTGAGGTGGAAGGTAAACACCAGTGGGTTCTGCGCTTGTTGCATTGGGAGGGATGGAGTTCAAGGCTTTTGGTGGTGAAATGTAGAAGATGCACTGGAAGGCAACGTCAACCACATGGTACGGGAATTTGCGTTCGTGAGAGAAGGAAACCAACTGGGACTTTCTGAGGTGCAATTGGTCATCATGGGAACAGATGTGGTGGAGCAGGAAGAATTTGGAATTGGAATGGCGTTTCTTACACGAGGTAGGGTGGGAGGAGGTGCAGTCAAGGTAGCTGTAGGAGTCGGTGGGCTTGTAGTTAATGTTTGTGATTATTCAGTCGCCAGAGACCGTGAGGGGGAGGTCGCGGAAGGGGTCGGAAGTTGCCAAGATGATCCAGGTGAATTTGAGGTCTGGGTTGAAGGTGTCAGTAAAGTTGGTGAACTGTTCATCCTCCTCGTGGGAGCACAAAGTGGCGCCAATACATTCATCAATGTAGCGGAACAACAGGTGGAGGATGGTGCCTATGTAACTGTGGAAGATGCACAGTTCCACATATCTGACAAATAGACAGGCATGGTTGGATCCCATTCGGTTGCCCATTGCTACCCCTTTGGTTTGGAGGAAGTGGGAGGATTGGAAGGAGATGTTGTTGAGGGGGAGGAACAGTTCAGCCAGGTGAT
>NC_057717.1:42862967-42871476 GCF_004010195.1 Chiloscyllium plagiosum | reverse complement strand
AAGATTCAGAAAATGCTATCGTCCATATACATACCACAACGTGGAATGTAACTTTTGGGACAGCCAATGCGAGCAGATTGCAAAATCTTAGTCTGAAAGTCTTGTTGCAACTATTTTGGTTTTAATGAACACACGCATGGGGTTCGGTGCTGTAATGACCCCCTAAACTGGAGAAGGAAATCCTTGCCTTCGAGGATACGTGGGGAATGTTCACTGATTCATCCCAACAATGAATGGAGTGTCCTTTGGAAGCATATGTGTACAATTATTCAATGCTCCATGGAGTTTCGAATAAGAGGAGAAGGGATTGTCTATATTCAGAAATTAATCATTCAGTTGAACTCAATACAGGGACTCATGAAATGATAAACAAAGTGGGCAAGAATACGGAAATACGATGCACAATACCTACGACAATTACTATGTGGAAAGTATTGCTTTCTGATCCACGGTGTCCTTTGGTGATGGTACTTACTGTCCAGAAGCAGACTGAACTGGAATGACTGTAGACCCACTATGAGGTATTTGAACTTCAGTTGCCTTTAGAAATAGCTGAGACTAACTCAGGGCACGGGGAATTAGAGATGTTGGCCTTACAAACCTTTCGAACATTCAATGGAAGAATTAAGGACGTGATGAATAATTTCATCTCCATGGATACGATGTTCATGATCTAGATAGATAATACTTTACCTAATTAGAGTTTATAAATAGAGAAATCATATTTACAAAGCAAAGAGTTCATTGTGTAACTGTAAAATCTTTAGGTCACTCTCAGTGGGAGCATTGTGTGTAATCCTTGTCCTCATTCTCCACCAAGAACATGTGCAGAGGTTCGGAAGGGAACAGATACTGCTTCCTGGATAGCAAGATATTAGAAAGCTCGGGGACCTGGTTTACTGAGACATGAAAACATCAGAAAGGATGCAAACGGTTTCATTGGGATGATAGAGAGGATTGATGGGTTTATCCACGAGATTTGGAAATGCTGGACCAGAACAACGCAAGTTTAAAAGTGAACAAAAGCGATTTTCACAAAACGTAAGGTTTGAAGTGACTAAATCAGGGAAACAGGGAAATTCCCTCTTTCGAGTCAATCAATAACTTTAGTTAGAACTTCAAAACCATTCGTGAATGATGAAGAAAAGATTGGACTAGAATTTCTTCAACTGATTAGATTTATTGAAATCCTGAACGTCTTTCCAGAAATAAAATGTAGAACCTGATTTCAGAGTGAGATAGAGAGCCTTTCAGAAGAAAGTCAGTTGCTTTTGAGAGATGATATTAACTTGCTTGCCATGTATTTAACAGAAATCTGATCAATATTGTTTTTGTCTCCAAAAGATAACCAGACTGATGGTGTTTCCAAACATCATCAGAAATAAACCAAGAATGCATAGATTGGAGTGGAAGTCAATGGCTACAAAATCCAACTCCTGCAGTTACTCAATGAACTCCTGGGTGTTTAACCAATCCTAATGAACCAGACAATCCGTGTTCGTTGCCTTTACCCAATAAGAATGTGTCTGTATACAACACAATGTTGATTATTTCTAAAACCAGGTCTTCCAGATACACAATTGTGTTAACATTTTAACTGCCAAAGACCATTTTCAATTACTCGGTGTAAATAAAAGAAAATAAAAACCCTACACTATGCCCATTTATGAATTCGCTGGCATGACAGCAGTTTGGGTGACAAAGTGAATGCTTTCCTACAATCACAGCCAGGAAATGGTCTCTCTCCAGTGTGAATTCGCTGGTGTGGTAGCAGGTTAAAAAAACTGACTGAATCCCTTTCTACACACAGAACAGTTGAAAGGTGTATTATCAGTGGGAGGTCACCGTTGTACTCAGAGGTGGATTATCTGAGAGAATTCTTTCCCACACGTGGAGCAAGTGAACGGTTTCACTCTCCAGTGTGAATTCCTACTTGTATCCTCAGGTTGGATCCCTAACTGAATTCTTTCTAACACACAGAGCAGATGTGTTGGTTTCTTCGCAGGGTGAACTCAATGGTGGTCTCGGTAGGCTGGCTGACTGGATGAATCCCTGGAAGCAGGTGAACAATATCCAGCCCCCAACCCAGTGTGAATTTGCTGGTGTCTCAGTCTGGAGGATGACTGACTGAATCCCTTCCCACACATCGAGCAAGGAAATGGTCTTTCTCCATTGTGAACACGTTGGCGTGTTAGCCGATTGGATGAACGTTTTAATTCTATCCAACATGAGAGCAGCTGAAAAGCTTCTCCCAAATGTGAACGTGCTGGTGTCTCTGTAGCTGGAATGAATAAGTCAAGTATTTGGAGACAGTGAGGTCTGCAGATGCTGGAGATCAGAGTTGAGAGTATGTTGCTGGGAAGGCACAGCAGGTCAGACAGCGTCCGAGGAGCAGACAGATTGACGTTTCGGTCTGGATCACTTCTTCAAGAATAAGGCTGGAAGCCTCGGGGGTGGAAAGACAAAGGGGATGGCGTGGGGTGTGGCTAGGGAGAAGGTAGCTGAGAGTGCAATAGGTGGACGGAGGTGGGTTAAAGGTGATAGGTTAGAGAGGAGGGTGAAGAGTATCGGTGGGAATGATTGGCAGATGGGACGGTTCATGAGGACGATGCTGAGCTGGAAGGTTGGAACAGGGGTAAGGTGGGGGAAGGGGAAATAGGAAACTGGTGACGTCCACATTGATGTCCTGTATTTGAAGTGTTCCAAGGTTGAAGATAAGGCGGTTTTTCTTTCAGGCATAGTTTGGTGGGGGAGTGGCGATAGAGGAGACCCAGGATCTGCATGTCCTCGGCAGAGTGAGAGGATGGGTTGAAATGTTCAGCCACAGGACAGTGGGATTGATTGGTGTGGGTATCCCGGAGATGTTCGGTGAAGCACGCTGCGTGATGGCGTCCAGTATCCCCAATGGAGAGGAGACCGCATCGGGAGCAACGGTTACAATAAATGACGTGTGAAAGCACAGGTGAAACTTTGATGGATGTGGAACGCCAGTTTGATGCCTTCTACAGAGGTAGGGGGAGGTGTGACAGTCGGTTTTGCAATTTCTGCAGTGGCAGGAAAAAGGTGCCAGGCGGTGTGGATGTGTTGGAAGGGGCATGGACCTGACCAGCTGGACGTGGAGGGAAGGAATTTGTGGAAAGCGGATGGGGTAGGAAGGGTCATATATCCCTGGTGGTGGGGTGCATTTGTAGGTGGCAGATATGTCGGCAGCTGATGCGATTTATGTGTAGGTTGGTGGGGTGGAAGGTGAAGACTGGGGGGTTCTGCCCTTGTTAGGGTTGGAGCGGTGGGTTTCAAAAGCGAAGATGTGGGACCTGGATGAGATGCATCGTTAACCATGTGGTAGGGCAAATTTCAGTCTTAAAAGAAGGAGGCCATCTGGTGTGATCTGTGATGGAACTGGGAACAGATGCAGCAAAGACTGAGGAATTGTGAATACAGGATAGCAATTTTGTATGAGGTATGGTGCGAGGATGTGTAATCCAAGTAGCTGTGGGAGTCAATGGGCTTGTAAAAAGTATCAGTATTAATTTGGTCCTCGTAGATGTAGATGGAAAGGTCTAGGAATGGGAAAAAAAGTGTCCGAGATGCTCCAGGTGAATTTTAGGTGGAGGTGCAATGTGTTGGCGAAATTGATGAACTGCTCGACCTCCTCGCATGAGTACCAGGTAGAGATGATGTAGTCATCAAAGTAGCGGAGGAAAAGGTGGGGACTGGTACCAGTATGGCACCGGAAGATGGACTGTTCTATGCAGCCAACAAAGAGACAGGCATAGCTTAGCTCCATGGCTACACCTTTGGTCTGGAGGAAGAGGGAGAATTCGAAGGAGAAATTGTTGAGTTTGCGTATCAGTTCAGCCAAACGAATTAGAGTGGCAGTGTCGGAGTAATGTTGGGGACATCGGGAGATGAAGAAACGGAGGGCTTGGAGGCCCTGGCCTCGGTAGGTGGATGTGTAGAGGGACTGGATGTCCACTATGAAGATGAGGCCTTGGGGCCGGGGAAACGGAAGTCTTGGGTGAGGTGGAGGGCATAGGTGGTGTCCCAAATGTATGTGGGGAGTTCCTGGACCAGGGGGATAGGACAGTATCGAGGTAGATGCAGATGAGCTCAGTGGTGCAGGAGCAGGCTGAGACTATAATGCGGCTGGGGTAGTTAGGCTTGTGGATCTTAGGTAGGAGGTAGAATCAGGAAGTGGGGATTTCCCGAACTATGAGGTTGGAAGCTGTGGGTGGGAGATGCCCTCAGCTGATGATGTTCTATATGGTCTGGGAAATAATGGTTTGGTGATGGCGTGAGGTCATGGTCGAGGGGACGGTAAGAGGAAATGTCTTCGAGTTGGTGCCTGGATTCAGTAGTGTAGAGGTCAGTGCACCAAACTACCACAGCACCCCCTTTGTCCGCTGTATTGATGGTGGCAAGTATAATCTCCACTTAACTGTCAATATCTGTTGAGGTTTACGCTGTTGTTTGTAGTTATTGAGAGGAGCAGCATGACCAGCACTGGACTGAAAAAAAAAACTGTCTGAGATTACCCTGAAGTTTGTAGTTATTGACATGAATAATGCACCATCCACTGATTTGTAACCAGCTCACTGAGGTTACCTTCTAGTTTATAGTTATTGATATAATCAGTTTACCCTGCACTGAACTATAATAATGTAGAATAAACTGAGTCATTTATTTACATTTCAGTGCGTGTTAACCTGATCATAGCAATAACGACAAACTGCAGGATAACCTCAGCGAGATATTTACAGATCAGTGTAAGGTACATTGCCCATGTCAATAACTACAAACTACAGGGTAACCTCAGACAGTAATTTAAAGTTCAGCGCAGAGTGTGCTACTCATGTCAATAACTAATAATTGCAGTGTAAACTCAGATATTTATACAGTTATTGACATGAGTAGCACACTCTGCACTGAGCTGTAAATTTCTGTCTGAGTTTAGCCTGTAGTTTGTAGTTATTGAAATGAGCAGTATTCCCTGCACTGGACTGTAACTAGCTCTCTGATTTTCCATGTAGTTTGTAGCTAAGAAACTAAGCAGTATATCCTGCTCGGAACAATAGCTACCTATCTGAGTTTCCCCTAAAATTTGTAGTTATTGACAGGAGTAGGATGAACTGCATTGGACTGCAACTAGATCTCTGATTATAAGCTGTATTTTGTTTTTATTGACATGAGCAGTGTAATCTGCACTGAACTGTAAATATCTGTCTGAGGTTACCCTGTAGTATGACATGAGCAGTATACCCTGCACTGAACTGTAAATACCTGTCTGAGGTTACCCTGTAGTATATAGTTATTGACATGAGCAGTGAAATCTGCGCTGAACTATAAATAGCTGTCTGAGTATGCACTGTACTTTTTAGTTATTAACATGAGTAGTATACCATACACTGAACTGGATATAGTTCATTGATTTTACTCTGTAAATAGTTAATTATTGATATGAGCAATATAACCTGCAGTGAACTGTAAATAGCTATCTGAATTTACACTGTAGTTCATAGTTATTGACATGAGCAGATTACCCTACACTATAGTGTAAATAGATGTCTAATTTTACATTGTAGTTATTAGTTGTTGAAGTGAGTAGTATAACCTGCACTGAACTGTAAATAACTTTCTGAGTTTACCCTATAGTTTGTATTTTCTGACATGTGCAGGAAACCTGCACTGAATTTAAAATACCTGTCAAGTTGGTCCTGTAATTTGAAGTTCTTGACATGAGCAGTATACTCTGCACTGAACTGTAAATAGCTGTCTTGAGTTTACCTTATACTTTGTAGGTATTGACATGATCAGCATAGCCTGTTCTGAATTGAAAATAGCTTTCTGAGTTTAGCCTGTAGTATGAAGTTATTGACATGGGTGACGTAACCTGCACTGAAGTGTAAATAGATGTCTGATTTTACACTGTCCGCATTAGTTATTCAAATGAATAGGACATTCTGCATTGAACTGTAAATCGTTGTCTGAGTTTACCCTGTAATTTTTTAGTTATTAACATGGGCAGTAAACATTTCAATTAGATGTAAATACTTGCCTTAGTTTACCCTGACGTTTATTGTTATTGACATCAGTAGTATATCTTATGCTGAACTGTAAATAGCTGTCTGGGTTTCCCCTGCAATTTTTGGTTATTAACATGAGCAGTATAACCTGCACTGAACTGAAAATTGCTCTGTGTTTACCTTGTAGATTGAAGTTATTAACATGTGCAATCCACCCTGCATTGAACTATAAGTAGCTGCATGAGTTTACACTGTAGCTGGTACTTATTGACATGAGTAGTGTAAGCTGCACTGAACAGTGAACAGCTGCCTGAGTTTACACTGTACTTTCTAGCTATTAACATGGACAGTATATCCTGCAAAGAAATGTGAGTATCTGTGTGCATGTACCCAGCAGTTTGTCGTTATTGACATGAGCAGTATACCATGTACTGAACTGTAAATAGCTCTCTGATTTTGCTTACTTGTTTGTAATTATTAACATTAGCGGTATACCATGTACTGAACTTAAATATCTGTCTGAGTTTACCCTGCAGCTTGTAGCTTTTGACATGCGCAGTATACCCTGTACTGAAGTGGAATAGATATCTGATTTTACACTGTAGTTATTAGTTATTTAAATGAGTAGTACACCCTGCACTGAACTGCAAATAGCTGTCTGAGTTTACTTTGTAACTTGGAGTTATTGACATGAGCAGTATAACCCGGACGGAACTGTAAATAGCTGTCTGAGTCATAGAGTCATAGAGATGTGCCGCATGGACTGAGACCCTTCGTCCATGTTACCAGATATCCCAATCCAATCTAGTCCAACCTGCCAACACCCGCGCTATATCCCACCAAACCTTCCTATTCATATACCCATACAGATACCTTGTAAATGCTGAAACTGTATCAGCCTCTACCACTTCCTCTGGCAGCTCATTCCATACACGCACACACCACCCTCTGCATGAAAAAGTTTAACCTTGGGTCTCCTTTTTGTCTTTCCCCACTCACCCTAAACCTTTGCCCTCTAGATCACGTCTACCCCACCCCAGGGAAATGACATTGTCTATGTACCCTATCCATGCTCCTCATGAATTTATAAACCTATATGACGTCACATCTCAGCCTGTGGCTTCAAGGAAAACAGCCCTAGTGTATTCAACCTCTCCCTATCGCGCAATCTCTTCATCCCAGGCAACATCCTTGTAAATCTTTTCTGAACCATTTCACAATATCCTTCCAAGAGGAACGAAAACAGAATTACACGCAATATTCCAAAAGTGACCTAAACAATGTTCTGAACAGCTGCAACATGACCTCCCAACTCCTGTACTCAATGCACTGACCAATAAGCAAAAGCCTACCAAATACCTTTTTCACTATCCTATCAACCTTCGACTCCACTTTCAAGGAGCTATGAACCTGACCTCCAAGGACATTTGGTTCAGCAGCATTCCCCAGGACCTTACCATTAAGCGTATATGTCACGTTAAGGCTTGCTTTCCCCAAATGCAGCAAAATCGCATTTTTCTAAATTAAACTCCACTGCCACTTCTTAGCCCATTTGATCAATATCCCGGTGTAATCGGACGTAACCTTCTTTGATGTCCACTGCACCTCCAATTTTGTTGTCATCTGCATCTTACTAAATGGACCTCTTAAGCTCACATCCAAATCATTTATAAAAATGATGAAAAGTAGTGGACCCAGCAATAATCCTTGTGGCATTCCACTGGTCACTGGCCTCCAATCTGGAAAACAACCCTCCACCACCACCCTTTGTATTCTACATTTGAGCCAGTTCTATATCCAAATGGTTACTTCTCCCTGTATTCCATGAGATCTAATCTTACTAATCAGTCTCCCATGCGAGCCCTTGCCGAACGCCTTCCTGAAGTCCATATAGATCACGTCTACTGCTCTGCCCTCATCAATCCTCTTTGTTACTTCTTCAAAAAACTAAATCAAGTTTTTGAGATATAATTTCCCTCGCACAAAGCCTTGTTGACCATCTCGAATCAGACCGTGCCTTTCCAAATACATGCACATCCTGTCCCTCATTTTTCCCTCCAATATCTTGCACACCACCGACGTCAGTCTCACCGGTCTATCGTTCCCTAGTTTGTCCTTACCACCGTTCTTAAACAGTGGCAACATATTAGCCAACTCCCAGTCTTCTGGCACCTCACCTGTGACTATCGATGACATAAATATCGCAACAAGAGGCCCAGCAATCACTTTCCTAACTTCCCACAGAGTTCGCGGTTACACCTGATCAGGTCCTGGAGATTTATCCAGTTTTATGCGTTTCAAGTCATCCAGCACTTCCTCCTCTGTATTATGGACATTTTTAAAGATGTCACCATCTGCATCCCTGCACTCTATATCTTCCACGTCCTTATCCACAATAAATGCCGACGCAAAATACTCGTTTAGTACCTCCCCATTTCCTTCGGCTCCACACAAAGGCTGCCTTGCTGATCTTTGAGGGGCCCTAT